>NC_042999.1:31768740-31798740 GCF_006345805.1 Octopus sinensis | reverse complement strand
GGTGGTAGTAGTACCAATAATTGTCGGAGCCCTGGGAACAATCAGTAAAAATTTTGAGAACTACATGGAGCAAATACGGCCTGGACTAAGGATGGAGTACTTGCAGAAAAAAGCACTGCTTGGAACCGCTCGAATAATCCGGAAGTTTCTCGATATAGAAGGGATTTTGTTCTAGTTCACTGGCAATGAACAGCTGGCACCATAGAACATCTCAAGCGTTAGAAGCTGTGCAAAGCCAATGATAATAATAATAATAATAATAATAATAATAATAAGAAGAAGAAGAAGAAGAAGAAGAAAAAGAAGAAGAAGAAGAATAGTAATAATAATAATAATATGAGGAGTAGGAGGGAATGAGGAAAGGATGTTGTTGTTCTTGGTGGTGATGATGATGATGAGGATGATGAAGATGATGATGATGGCGATGAAGACGACGACAACTATGTTGATGTACAATAGCTACGGTCTATTATTTCTACGGTGTTATCATTCTTTGAGTATGTTATGAAAAATTAGTTGTCATGTTACGATATATATCCGAATATAATGTGCTTTCCAAATATTAGAGGAGACAAAACAGAATGTAATTGGAAGTGCGACAGATCTGAGATACAATACAAAACTAATAAAGGAATATAAAGCAAGTTGCTAATTCCAGATTATTTCACTTACATTCCATAAGTTCTTGTCAATTAGTTAACTCATAGAGTTAACTTTCTAATTTAGGTTTCCAAATTTCTGTACGTTCACATCCGATTATTTTGCGGCAAAGAAAAGAAATAAAACAAAAGAACATCAATATGACTCTACTATTTTCATGGAATTTGTATTTCCAGAAAATCCTATATAAGTATACCGTACATAAAGGACGATCTGGATAAACGTCAGTTTCCAGAAAGGGAAAAGAAAACAAATTATCCCATTCAAAGATAAGACTATTTTTAGTGATGAAAAAACTATCACTTAGATTAAAGCTGGGCGATTATAGCTGAATTCAGCCTCCAGCACGGCCTGAGAACAGCTCTGGAACCTGTCGCTTGCCTCTTTCACTCTTTCCCTGGGAAAGTCTTTGAACATCTCCAAGATCTTGGCTACAAATTGGTTCTGGCGCTGCAAATAGAGCGATTGGTGTCTTCCTCAATGATGTTTGTATATAGCAATCAGTAGGATTACAATCAGTGGAATTAGGTATTCAGACATCGGGGCAGTTGATGATATAGAATTTCTCTGACAATGACTTTTGGCTCTTCCCAGAATAATGACAAGGAGTCGAAATCTGCTGCCACGCATATTGACTTTAGGCAGCATATCTCTCCAGATAGGGTTTGACTATTATCTCTAGCATCGTCTGTTCAGAGATGGTGGATAAATTCCAGCGCAAAGACGTTGCCAGAAAACCTGCTGTGCCACTTCCTGCTGATCCCACCTTTATAAACTCCTTTGCTTTTATCAATGTCGCACATTCCATATTTTACAACGTTCACAGAGAATTAAGCAGCAGCAAATTAGGGGGAATTCGATACTTAGACGAAATCAATTGGCTTCCAGGCTTCCTCAACTACAACTCAAGCGTATCTTTACACTCTCCAAAACCGATGACTGCTCAGAAATTCATCAATCTGTCTTTGCAAAAAGGAGACAAAAAACTATGAATTTTAGGCCCATCATCTTTTATGAATACAGGCGTGTGTATGTATGAAGGCTCATGGCTTAGTGGTTAGGGTATTTGGGTTACGATCGTAAGGTCGTGCGGTCTACACACAGCAGGGCGTTTTTTCCTTGAATAAGGCAAGTTATTTCACATTGTTCCAGTCTACTCTCCTGGCAAACCTGAGGCGAAGCTGTATATCGAAGGACCAGCCTTATCACATCCCGTGTCTCGTTGAATTTCCCGGGGAATTATGTTACAGTGACACGCGTCTGTAAAGCTACTTTGTTGCCGGAACACTAGTCGTCGTAACCGACGGAGTGCCGGTTTGCATATATATATATGGCAAGTGTCTGTATACTAAGTATGGATGCTTACTATAATTGCCATTACTTGTGTTTGTGTCCCTCGTGTGATTTTAATCCAGGTAAACATTTGCGAGATTATTAACAACTAGAACATGACAAAAAACCGTTACAATGATACATCAGGATCGCATTTATGTATTTTGTCACAGTTCTCTTTTCTTGAAAACGAATCGGTAGTTGACTCACCAGGCTTTGAATTGTTATCGTGCGCGCTGGCAAACACACGCACAGAAGCACAAACACACACGCAAGCACACACACACATATTAAATGACATAATTTTTTAATGATAATACGGAAGTTCAATTACTTTTATAATATTAAACTAAAGAAACATATTCTGAAATGGAAATATGCAAAGAATCAAATATATTAGAAGTATTTTCTAAAAAAAATATTCCTGTTTAATATCAGTTGGCCTATAACAAACACGTCCTGTAATAAATTTTGGTGTATGTACCTTCAGCGAACATCTTATGGCTAGAGATATTCGTAGCATAATCAGGATTTTTCCTTTAATTCAAGCTTACCAGATTTTTATTTCACGATATTTATTTCATGTTTGTGGTTAGTTTGCGAGACGTCTATGTGTGTTTTGGTTGTAAAAGTATACTTCAAAATTCCTGATTCTTTGCTGTCTCTGAGTATATCATTATGGGTACAGCTAGGAGTGGCTGTGTGGTAAGTAGCTTGCTAACCAACCGCATGGTTCCGGTTTCAGTTTCACTACGTGGCACATTGGGCAACTGTCTTCTACTATAGCCTCGGGCCGACCAAAGCCTTGTGAGTGGATATGGTAGACGGAAACTGAAGTAAGCCCGTCGTATATATCTATATGTATATATATGTGTGTGTCTGTGTTTGTCCCCCAACATCGCTTGACAACCGATGCTGGTGTGTTTACGTCCCCGTCACTTAGCGGTTCGGCAAAAGGGTCCAATAGAATAAGTACTAGGCTTACAAAGAATAAGTCATCAGGTCGAGTTGCTCGACTAAAGGTGGTGCTCCAGCATGGCCACAGTCACGTGACTGAAACAAGTAAAATAGTAAAGGAGTTCTATGCTTGATTGAATTAAAACCCACCTGTTACATTATTGAGATATCTGTTTGAAGAATATCCCTGTAAATGCAACGCTCTTTCTCTGACATTATTTTGACGACAATTATAGTTTTACTAACAATTATTCAGGATTGAAGGAAACAGCCCTTCACCTTTTATGTCTTGCAAATGAAGGAAGGCGATATTATCAAACCTATGGGAGGAGTATGAATGGGACATTCAGAAACCGAACCGAAGCTCAACCTCAATAACTTGTTGATGAGTGAACTTTTCCTAATTCTACCAAAGACTATGCAGTGTTATTAAACTGAATAACTTTACAACAATTTAAATTCCTGTGGGATTTCGAACTAAAAAATCCAAAATTAATATCAGAAAACCTTCATTTAGACTTTCGAAGAGTTCTATCAGACCATCGGCTTAAACTGTTACTGTGCTTACTGACACCAGAAACCTGAAAACATATTTGTCCATGATGGATTTTGAAATGGAAATTCAAAGAGGTGGAATATAGTTGAGAAGTATGTTATCTAATTTTTTTCCAATTCACCTCTTCGTAATCATATGCTATGGTGTCTTTCTCATACTAATAATACAGTTTTCTGATTGGCAAATGATTTAATCGGATTATAAGTTAACTGAACCTTGGTTAATCTTAATTCTCTAAACACATGGTCTTAATTACTTTACAGTTGTTTCTCTAAAGTAACTCATCTATTACCGATCAAATTTCATTGTTATTCACAAATTCGCTTTTCCAGTAACTCAACCTTGCATCGCGACATTTCGCTCTGCTTTCATTCGACGGAAGGGTGGTGAGAGAAACAATTCCAAGCTCTTCGTGAATAGAATTTAATAAGGCTTGCACAATGTGGTGCAGGTAGTGTCTTGTTCTTCATTTCGTTAACTATTAGAAAAAGATAAAGGTGATAACCTGACAAGGAGGCAATTTAAACGAAAAAGTAAAATGGGAGAAAATATGAGGTTTGAGAAAAGTGGAAAATGTATTGATGCGTTAGCGAATTAGGTCCAACATATGGAGATAGATGAGGTGTGGGATAAAATAATAATTACATCCTTATACAGAAAATCTCAGTGGTTTAGTCTGTTGGTATATCACAATCATTTTCCCTTCCTTTCACGCAAATACTCTAACTTCTCAAAATGCTCCAACTTCTCATAATACTCTAGATCCGACATGAAGCTTTTATTACCAGAGCAGCTAGCTTTTTCAAATTAGAATACATATTTGATTTCGCCTAAACGTTTCATAGTGAAATTTTAAATTGATGGTTGATCACTCTAATGTCATTTAGTATTTCCTAAATTCTATTCACATCTCTTCATGTATATATAGAAAGCTCATTGACTAAATGACGATTTTCCTTCCTAGAATAAATAATAGAACTCACTTGAATCTTTCCAACAGTAATGCTATAAATATTATTCAAAACCAGTTGCCCTATCAGCCGAAATGGCTGAAAGCACATATCATGATTTTATATACTTCACATGATTTTTATTATTAAAATCAGTTTGAAATATGACATTTCTAGTGGTATATAATTTCCTCCTAGCGTTATTGGAGCTATTAAATAATTTATAGTTTCATTGATTCTATAGAATCATGCAAAAATACAGACGTATAGATTCGTTTGAAATAAATGAGGTTTCGGCGAAATAACTGGATGATCACACCATCAGCGTCTCTATTATTGCTGTGTTTTGTAAACTATCTCTTTTCGAATTTAAATAGCGATTTAGTATCAACCATATATTGCGCATTTCGTTAATGATATTTATGTTATTTTTTTCGCCACATATTATTCAGAATGGCAATAACAAGAATGCCTTTCGACAAAATAGCGTTTGATAGAGTAGTATCTTTTCCAAGTATAGTGTAGCTAAGTCTATCAAATAGGTCCTTCTTACATTACCAAACATCTTTCCACACCATCATTTTTCCCTCGAATTTACGTTATTTACAATGAAGATTTAGATAATGTCTACTATGCTGTGAACATTCACTTATTTAAAGCTACATGTTACTGTTACACAGTGCATACAGCTATGTTATTTAGTTATATATATGATGACTAAAAACTTCTTTGTTTGAAAATATATCTGTACTTTCATTGTAATCAGGTGAAAAAATAAAAATAAAATGTGAGCTTTGAGCTGTCTTCTAGTTCGTGACTAGTTTAATTAAAATATACTTCCATTGCATAGCAAGCGTTTCTTTTCTTTCGTGACGTTAATTAAGCAACATTCTATTTCTTAACGCAACCTTTGTTTACTTGACATTTTTCTTCATGGCAAAATGTCTCAGCTTCTGCTAATTATTTTTTTATACGAAACCCCATACGATTATGTTGGTGATTATTCTGCCTTGATTATCCATAACATTTCAAGAGTTTGACTTAGTACGCGAGACGAACATGATTTTAAATTTAACAACAAACGGAGATGTGTTTGGTCACATCGTCCTTCAAGAAAAAAAAATCATACTTCCTTTAAATGAAAGTAATTTGTATTTTAAATAAAGGCAAGACAAGTGAGATTAGAATGGATAAAAAAGGAAATATTCTATTGGTGACGCTTAAATGGTTATCTTCATCATCTTGATCAGAGATGATATTTGACTGTGTAAGAAGATCGTGAAAAAAATAGGGACGTATATATACATTTCCTGCAAAATAATTCCAGATAGCCAGATAACCATAATAAATAGTTAATCATGTAGTCGCAGATTACATTAGAAATGCAGGATAAAGCGTTACAGTAATATCAACCAATACTAAAGTCCCAATAACGATTTAGATGATTGCTGTATTAAATAATATTTCATGAATTGTTGCAACTTTAATAAATAAAGCCAGTTGTTTCATATTTCTTGAGCTTCAGTGGAATAGAAAAACAAGGATATCTGCAATCAATTAGGTGCATCGCCAGGGTAATGGGAGTGACTGAGCTGTTCATGAGGCAGGTAGTGCATGGAGACATTCGGTATTCCTCACACAAGATGAAAAAACAATTTTTATCCGAAGCCATCAAGGACAAGGGAAAAGACCGTGCTACGAAGCTTTTGAACAAACTCAAGTATCCCTTCCAACCTAACACGTACTAGGTTTCCACCGACGAGAAAATTTTCTGTCAGAATGAGATGGCGAACACAGAGAACACACCTTGGCATACCTTGTCCTCAAAACATGTACAAAGTTTCATAAAAATAAAATATCAAGTCAGCATCATTGTGTTTGGTATGGTCACAAGTGATTGCGAAGTTATGCCTCAATTAATCACCCAACTCGGTCTCACACGACAAGTCTAACAACTGTTCCAAAAACTTCAAAATCTGATACTAGTAGACGTAATAAAAGCTTGGAACACTGATTTGTGCGTGCATGTGGGGTGCCAGTTTTTGGATGTGGGTATGAGCAAACACTGATGCGCTGAATTGTTGAAAAATAGTAATGTTATCGCCCACCACGAAAAAATGCTAAGAGAAAGGAAGGGATGACTTTAGATGTATTGTTGACGCAAAAATCATTAATATTGTTATATTGAATGCGCATTGTCTCAGTTCTAACACACTTACGCCTATATGCATATAAGTATATATATACATATATATACGATGAGCTTCTTTTAGTTTCCCTCTGCCATATCCACCAATATGGCTCTGGTCAGCCCAAGGTAATAGTAGAAGATACTAGCCGGTGGTGCCACGCAGTGAGAGTGAACCCTGGACTATGTGGTTGGGAATTAAGCTTCTTATCACACAACCCTCTTGCAAATATGAATATTTATATATACACAAGCACAAATATATGTATGGATGTAAATATATATACGTACATACATTGAACAGTACAAAACGCGTCTGGACTCTTGCATCCCTTCAAATAGAGAATACTCTGAAGGTGATAAGTGAATAAAATAATATTGTAATATTCTGGTTTCTTTGTGGTACAGCCACCTGTATACACACACACACACACACACACACACATACACACACACACACACACACACACATATATATATATATATATATATATATATATATATGTGTGTGTGTGTGAAATTTACAGAAAATCAAAAGACGAAGACAGGATTATAAAGAGCAAACAGATGCATTAGTTTAACGCTCGAGAAGGTGAGAAAATCTTTTACGTTTCGAGTCTACGCTCTTCAAGAGAAAGGAACGTATCTGCGTACATCTCTTTGAATTTAATGCCAGTTAATATATTAGTGTTGCATATCAAAGCAATTTTCCGAAAAGAATTCTTATGAGGAAGATAATGATTATAGGCAAATGTGGTTTTGTTAATCAAACATCAATTTTCAAAGATTGGAGTGGGGAATCCTTTCCACTCGACACTCAGAGCAATTCCATAAACAACCCAATTTATCAAGCATAATGCCTGTATTGCTCGTAAAAACTAAAAGGATTGAAATAATATAGAGCAGAAAATATTTTCTATAAAAATACTTTAACGAAAATTCCCATGAAATAATATATATTAAAATGATTACGTGTACTGTAATTTTCGTACCACTTGTCAGTTTTCATTTTGAAATAACGAGTACGGTTTATTCTCTATGTTTAACTAGGTCAAATTGTACAATTTGCACAATTGTTTTATGTTACAAAACAATTGTTCTACAGAATTATATTGAAAGCGAACATTGAATAATGAAAAGTACGAGTTCATTTCAATAACTCTTTTATTGTGTTTTGAAGAAACAATGCAGTAGTCAGTATTCTTTAAATAAAAAATAAAAAAACGACCAAACAAACAAAACAAAACGAACAGAACAAATTAACATTATCATAAAAAAAACATATTTCAGTGTAAATTATAAAAATTTAATCTATGCCCCAATTCTATCCTTAGGCAGTCGTTATTCACATTCACAATATAATTCAGTTTTCTTTTAAATATGGAAAACGTATTTATAACTTGCATTTCCGTTTAAGAATATCTTGTCTTCCATAGAAGTTTTTGCTATATCTCTCTCTCTCAGGGTCATACAAGGGTCGATTGATAAGTTCACAGGCTGACCGAGTTACGCTCTTGGTATTTAACCGAAGCAGATTTATTTCCAAACATAGTTCCCCTTGCGGTCGACAAAATGATTACATCGGTGTTTCAGTGCCTGTTTCCCATTAATGAGGAAGCCTTTACCTTATTGGTAACTAAATGTAATCAAGAGCAGATATTACGTCATCGACACTGCGACACTGGTTTCAAATGAAACGAAATCAGTTGAAGCCAGGTAAACACAGTAGCCATTAAAATCAAAGACACGTATGCTGGAGCTTGCACTGATGAAACTACATAACCTTCGCCAGTTTTCTTCGACGTTTGGTCTTGATAGTCTTTCGTAACTATTTTAGCAAGTAGGCATTCTATTTTACATCGTGGTTCTGGTCATTTTGAAGATAGTAAATAAACACAATGCATTCGGTATTAAAAATATCTGAGGGCATCACATTCTTTGGAGATGAATTGATCTCGGATTTCTTTGGAACAAATAAGGTGCATTATTTATACTGTGTGTGTTGCTTCTTTTTTAATGGTTCAAAGTTATGAACCCAATACTCGTCCTGGTTTAGGACGAAGACTTTCCCTCTTCCTTCTAATTCAGCTGTCCACTTTTGCATAGTTGATAATACCGGAACGTCATATCTTAATTTAGTTACCATGTCAGAATAAATATCCTGTTTCCTGCAGGTACTTGATAACACGTCGATGCCAAATTTAATCGATTTAAAAAAATATCACTAGCAGTTATTTTAGAAGTGTTCTTTGAACAATCAGATGTCAGTTTACCCGGCAAGAAATCATAACGTTATTATAAGCGGAGGTGAAATCAATGCATAACAAAACTTCAGAGCTGCAGCGTCATTCTTTCATAGTGGGCCGATCAATATTTTAGCCCCACCTCCTTCATACACATAAACACCTGATCACGAAGATGCACATACGCACGCACACACATGTAACACAGAGGGAGAGATTCTTGGAATTGCCCATACAAAAATTTCTGGTTGACCAATAAATATCCATTACCTATCGTCATCAAATATCAACATTGTTAGAACAGAAGACTTTTAACGTTTGCCGAGCGAATGCCTAATATCTTTCAAGAACGGGTCCCCAAATGAAGACATGTACTACGTAGAGTGTTGCTCTCAACCATTTATATCTATGGACTCCTTTGATTTCTACTAGTTTACTTGGATGGACCCCACTAGCTGTTCGATGCTTAAAGAATTATATATTTTTATAATTAAATACTATTAGGAACCGTATAACAAAAAGTAGATGTATGAGAAATTTATTGCGAACAAATTTTAAGGAGAAACTCTTCTCTGGCCCCAGAAGGGCTATATGGACCAGGGTTACGAAACACGGGTCTAGATAGTTCCAAAATGTTTATCTTTTTAAACTTGCATACACAAAAATCACACACAGGCGTATTCAAATGTCAATGTCATTGTATATATCATCTAATAACAATTGAATTCGGTTCCATGGAACTTACGTTATTTTATGACGTGTTGCATGGATCCCAGCAAAGCTGATCTTCGTTAATGTTTTATGCATCTTCTACCAAATGTGTTCAGGAGTTCCTTCTTTTGTTTTTCCAATCAGGCGTAACTCACACGCACGCACGCACGCACACACACACACGAACGCACACACACACACACACACACACACACACACACACACCACACACACACACACACACACACACACACACATATATATATGTATAAACGTCTGTGTGTGTGTGTTTGTGTGTTACGCGTGTTGTTTTCGTTTACATTCACTTGCTTTCTTCCAAGGTGTCTAGTGCTCTTAGCTTAGATTTCCTTAGGGCCGGCCAGATTAGAGCAGTCTCGAGTCTAACCGGCTGAAACTGCAAAGACGATCTGGAACTCCACTGAGGTCAGGAAGCTCCGAATGATTCGTCCTTGTTTCTCCCTGTACTTTTTTGTATAATCTTACTGTCCGGATATTTGCTATCGCCTGTTATCTTCTTATTCCATTTTTCGTTTTCTTTTTTTATAGAAACATATAGCGGCGCACGTACACTTTTGGTATCCTTTATCTGAGTACATATATATATATATCTAAATTCTGTACGACTCCTTTGCTCTTTCTTTTAGCCCTCTTCACACTTTATTTCTTCTTTCCACGCTTTTTTTTTCATGCTCTCCCTCTTTCACATTTCTTGGCCATCCCTTCATTCTCACTTCCCCTTCACTTTTACCCCACGCTGTTCCTTTCCTTTATTTTTCTCTCTTTCTCGTCCCTCCTTAATTCATCAAACCTTCTGCCTCTACCTCTCTCCTATCCTTCCATGTAACCGGTGTTTCCCAAGCCTGTAATGGTATATACTTGAAAACAAGTTTTAAAATGATCAAAATATTATCTGTTTCAGGGCTAAGTTAGTTTCGGAGTATTTTCCTATTGTGCATAGTTTTGGATATTTATGCCCCACAAAACTCCTAATATCCCAAGGACCACTTGTCTGACTTACGCGAAAATTGTTATATTCTGTTTGTATTCACATTTTAGGAGAACCTTAATACATGGTATTTTCCCATTATGCGGCTGTTCAGCTGTGTAACATTGCAAGCAAGCAAGATTGAATTTCATTTCCAATATATTATATGTGTGTGTGTGTTTAAGTCTGTATATGCATATATTCAAACTCGCGCAAGCTCAAATACACACATGAACGCACACATATACACTTCAACAAGTATATACACACACACGCACGCACACACACACACACACACATATATATATATATATATAAAGTGGGAGTGAGATAAATTGCGTGTCAGTTCGCGGATGTGTGCGGGTGTGACTCTATGTGTGTATATGCCAGTGTTTTAGCGAAAGATACACATGAATTAAGTATTTTCATATTTTCGCCATTCTTAAACCTGTGCTATCCTACTGTAGTTGTGGTCAAATTATTGAAACCGGCCATTGAATTATATAATACATATTCAGAAATAATTTCCTCATTGAAACATTCCATTTATGGCATAATCTGAAGCAAAACCAAGCAAACAGCAAATATTTATTCGAACACGTTAATAGTTGGGGAGTCACTTGCTAAACCTGTTGTAGCAGCAATGTAAATTGATTCAGTTTCAAACTCGACCAAACGTTTTCAATAATATAGCTAATGATTTTTCTTTTTATTCTTTGTACCCTCCATATTAATTATGATGTAATTTGTTTGAGTAAGACCAGAGTCTTTTATTCTCGCATTTTGGGTATTAGTAGTAACAGTGAACATCCAATAGCTGGTTCGTTGCCTTCTAGTTTCTTTTTCCATATTTTCTGTTCCAATATTTTCTAACGTACTTAGTAATATTATGAATATTCTGACAAAGTAATGGAATGGATTAACGCTTAGAAAAGAAAATTGTATATTATTTACTTTTCTCTTGATAACGTTAATCACTGCTATGATATAATGTGCAACAGATTATCCGATGTCTAGTTTTGTAGATCAGAGGATTAGATATACTGAAAGAAGATAAAGAATAAATAGGATAGTACACTAATCGACTTAAGTCAATTTTAGACCCAGTGTTGCTCTAAGAGACATTAGAATTACCAATTACTTAGTATTTATATACGAATGACTTTGAAAATGTCGTCATGTTCACTCGTTGCAGAACATGTATCGTAAAATAGTATAAACTCCATAAGAAACTAATGCCTTTGACTATATTTCATTCTTTTTCTAACAATTTTGTAGTATGATTTGATCTTTACCTTTTGACGTACAGATTAAAAGAATTTTTTTTTTTAAATAAACACTTTCAGACTTCGAACTATGATAGAATGTGTCATATACAACATGTTTTACTGTTAGTATTTTTGAGACTAACTTATATTTACGAAGTTATTTCACGTTATAGTTCTCGTATTTCGGTAATTTCAACCAATCCATGACATGTATTCATCGGAATAAAGTTACTGCTGTTGTTTGTCAACAAGAATTTCCGGCGGTGTACATTTCGTTTTTCACCGTTATTTATGACAACCTTACCCCTAAAACCCTAACCATAAAACCCTGACCCTAACCATAAAACCTTAACTCTAAAACCTTAACCCCAAAACCCAAACCCTAAAATGTTAAAACCAGTACAAACGCACGAACGATGTCATAAATAACAGTGACAAACGAAATATACACCGCCGATAGTGTTGTTGAGAAACAACGGCAGTAATTTTATTCAGTTGAATACACGTCATTGATTGGTTGAAATTACCGAAATACGAGAACTATAACGTGAAATAACTTCGTAAATATCAGTTTTTCTCAAAAATGCTAAGAGTAAAACAGTTTTTATATGACACATTTTATCATAGTTCGAAGTTTGAAAGTGTTTAGTTACAAAAATTAGTTTTTAAATTTGTACGTCAAAAGGTAAAGGTCCTTATGATTTTGTATTACTCTGGCACAATTAATCATTATGGTGATTACTGGTTTCTCCCATTATACATAAATTGCAAATATTTACAGTACTTTGTCTCCCAGATGAAGTATAGTAACAGCGACTTCAGTATGTGGGCTCGCGGTGAAATGTCAGGAATCTTATTTTCAAGAATTTGATCTTTCTAATTGCTTTTCTATAATTTGTTTATGATTTGATGAAATTTACTTCAAGTTAATACTGATTTGAACTTTTGGCACAAAGCCTTACATGTTAGGTTAATATTGATTACAAATTTTGGTACAAAGGCAGCAACTGGGATGACTTGGCTACGTCAATTAAACCGCCTCCATTTTTGAACTGATACTTACTTTACCGACCTCTAAAAGGAAGAGAAGCAAAATAGACCTCGGTGTCATCTAAACTCAGAACGTAAAGGCGAAGGAATTTAAGTTGATATTATGAGTAAATGTGGCTACAAACTGGTAGATTTCTTAGTACTCCGTGCAAAATACTTAGCAACATTTCATCTGATGTTAAAATAAATACCAGTCGAGCATTAGTGTCAATGTAATCGACTTTTACCCTCCCCTTAAATTGCTGGCCGTCTACCAAAATTTGAAACCAATATTACGAGTAAATTATTTTCACTCCGTGTTAATGTAAGAATTCAGTATTGAGTTATTTAATATGTGGTCGTATAACTTTAAAGATAGTGCATTTTATATTGTCTCGTATATTGAGAAAAAGGAAAGAGTGTACGACCACTGTAAACTACCTTTCACTGCGCTGGAAACCATATTTTCATATGGCAACCCCTACTCTTTTTCTCTTAATATAACTCATACAGATATCAAATGAAATCCTTCATCCTCATTACTTAGAAACGCTACTATCTTTTATTTAAAACTGCTTTTATTATTTTTGTACTATAGGCAGAAGGCTTAGAATTTAAGGAAAGGGATCTGCAATGGTACTAATTTTATAGAATCCAAATCAGCGCACAGTTGAACAAAATACCTCTAAGCATTTTCTCAGGTTTTCTACCAATTTTGCCATTTCACTGTCTTAAGAAAACTATTTAGAGTATTCGGTTCAAATTTTAACACTAGTTCAGCTGTTTCTGAGAAGAGGTTAGAAGTAGTTCTCCTCGATTTCAGCACTACGCTGATACTTATTTTCTAGAATCCGGAAGAAGAAAAGGCATAACGGATCTAGATGGAATTTTGAACTCAGAACATACAGAATTACGATATGCCATTGAGCACGTTGCCTGGTATTTTAACAATTCTATCATCTTACTGCCTTAAAAACGAAGAAAAAAAACCCTTATAATTATGATTTCAAGTATTGGCACACGTCTAGCAATTTTAGGGTGAGGGTGCTAGTTGGATGCATCGATTCGTGTGTTTGAGTGATACTTATTTTATCTACCCCGAAATGATGAAAGACAAATTCGACCTCGCTGACATTTGAACTCAGAAAGTAAAGCTGGAACGAAATGTCACAAAATATTTTGTCAGGTGTGCTAATAATACTGTCAACTCACTGATTTAAAAAATAAAACAGCTTCAAAAAATTGCCTATATTATGCCAACAAACAATATACCAAAGAGGTTTTTAATGAACCCAGCTACTTCAATCTGGAGATATGCGTATAATGTCAAGTCCATTTTCCCATCCCTCTTAGCTTAATTTATTGATATAGATTTGCTGTCTCTCGAAGATTCCATCTCATCAATTCACATCAGTATCAATCAATAAATCATTTCAGCCTCTTCTTTCTCACAGCTGAGTAAACGGCTTCTTTGCAATTCCTATAACACTCGATTTTGTATTGCAGGTTCCTCATTGTTACCAAATACATTGGAAGTCGACTTTTGAGCGGAAATTCGCATGATTCAGTTTGATAACAATAACCACGTGATAAAATTATCATTATAAAATATCATATAAGAAGTAACTTCTACGGTATTAATTTCAGTCTGTTATATTATTTTGTAGTGTTCTGTTGTTTTGCTATGTATTCTATCATAGTCGAAGAAAATAATACTAACAGTTCAAGAATGTGCTGGTTATTTCAATATTCATTTCTCCGTGCCATTTATACAATGATACAACGAACTACCACGACCAGCATTTATAGAGGGTTGCGAAATGGTTCATTGAAGTGATATTTATGCTGATTAATTTTATATTTTCATAGGAAGTTAGCAATTTCCGTGAAATAACAATTGCGTCTTAAACCAATACACGCAACCCTCCTTAGTTTAAGGTTTGTCTAGCTTGTGTTACTCTTCCTCATGTGTTATTCTCACACAGGCGCACACACATGCATACGTACACATATCACACGCACATACACACATGTATAACCGAGATGGTGCTGAAAATTCCCTGGTTTCAAGGGTATCGTTAAAAGTCTGGTTTGAGACCCAACATTTCTAGTTCTTGTAATTAGCTTAAAAAGACAAGGACATCTGCAATAGTTGTGTGAATTTGAGAGTTGAATATGTTGAATAAATTCATAATTAACTTATTCTCCAGTAATTTATTTTTACCAAAGCCAGGAACTTTTTCAGCACGACGTCATATAGAGTATCCATTTGTCTACCTAACCAGATTAAATTTTTATCTATCCATTCTGATGCAGGAGCGTCTGGAGTTTACTAATGTTTGCTTAAATTACTAGCTGAAACTTTTTAATGAACTACATCTACCAACATTATTATTTAACTCCAAGCTCTCAGATTCACCTGTCCAACTTCTAATGCCTTCTAGCCTCTTATTCTTTGAGAGTATGTAATCTGAAGAAGTTTGCTCAATAGTAAATGTATATATTTTTATAGTTGATAGTTAATCATCTGGTATTTT
Organism: Octopus sinensis; assembly: GCF_006345805.1. Taxonomy (NCBI): domain Eukaryota; kingdom Metazoa; phylum Mollusca; class Cephalopoda; order Octopoda; family Octopodidae; genus Octopus; species Octopus sinensis. The sequence goes on along the minus strand of NC_042999.1, from coordinate 31,783,303 downwards.
TAAGTTTGCTTTCACTTTTTACATGTATACATGCATATATATATATATATATATATATATATATATATATATTATATATATATATATATATATATATATATAATATATATATATATATATGTGTGTGTGGTGTGTGTGTGTGTGTGTGTGTGTGTGTGTGTGTGTGTGTGTGTATGACCTCGTGTGTACCGTTGGCGATTTTTTTCCTCTGTCTCCCCTTCTCTTGATCTTTCCTTCTCCTATGTTTCCGACGAAGAGCTCCGCTCGAAACGTTAGACCCTCCTTCTTTCCCTCTTTCCTGAGCGTCCAATAATACTATATTTGTTCCACGTCCTCGCGTTGTTGTGTTTTTTTGTGCTTTCTTGTTTGGATTAACTATATATATATATATATATATATATATATATATATATGTAAGTATGTATATATATATATATATATATTATATATATATATATATATATATATATATATATATGTATGTATTGTGCATTAAAACCCTTTTGTTTTATCTGTTTACTTGATTCCTTTTCTCCCCCTCAGCTTCCTTGAATTCTCCATATAACCACCCTCTACTCTGCTGACTTCGTCTTCAGTAAGGACGAAGTATAAGTTCAAATCGTGCGAACGCTACTAAGTGTTTCCTATGTTGAGATTCTCTCGATATCATCTGATTTCGTTATATAAGCTGTTCTTGTAACCTGTCGTTGCATACCAGGTTGCTTGAAAAAAAAACAGACTGGAGTTTTTCGATTTATTTCAATCATGTACTAATAGTGATAATGCTTGTTTGGAGCCCAAAACACATTTTAACCTTGTCCATATAGTTGTATCTCGATCCCCGCAGAAAATGTACCATGACTCGGAAAAGGTGGTAATCTGATGGTGCAAAGCTTGGGCTTTGGGCAGAGTAAGATAGCACTCATCCCCTCAAGTTTCTTACATTTACATTCGATCACATTGGGCAGAGTGCACTAAAGCATTTTCATGCTGTAAGAGTGGTTGCCTTCGATTGGCCAGTGTCAGATGACGAATCTTCAAAGACCCTTATACAAGCTGCAGTTTTGAGCATAAAGATTATAATTTAGAAATTCAGAACATGGCCACCCGAGGTAAGCTCCGTGTTCAGCACCACACTCAAAATACCACCACACTTTCAACATGACCTTTTGTTCGGACCACCTTTTCTGACAAGAGGTATTGAAGAGTGACTTAAATGAAGTCACTGATGTTTTAATTAAGATTACGAAAGTAGATCCATTGTTGATCCCCAGTGGTAATTCGTCGCCCTGAATGGACATCTGTGGACGGTTTTGTAAAATTGGCTGTGGCTTTGACAGTAGTGGTGGTGTATGCCGTGTCTGTAGTCAGTGAAGACGTTGGTGGTGTATATCCTTTTAGTAGCTATTGACATGGTGGTCGCTGACAAATGCAACATTTTGGCACCAAGCACTTAATTGAATGCAGCAACACCACCAAAGAGTTAAATGCATCTATACTGGCAACTAAGAAGACATCAACATATACATGAATTGGATCTTTCCCGCTTGTCTGCCAATTTCAATTTCCGTTCGAACTGATTTCATATTCAGTTTAATAATATACTTCTATAGACTAATAATGAAAGTCATTATCTATTAAAGTTTGACAATTTTTGATGATGTTAACCAATGATAAGCAACAGACAATTCATGCTTGTTTCCATAGTAACAAATCGAAGATGAGAACTCTTTTGTCTGCGAGACAGCACGTAATAACAAATATATTGAAACCACTTGTTGACGCTGTGTTTACTGATTTACCTACCAGGAAATTTTGCCGTCCCATATGATTATGACAGCAAGCTCCGGTAAGCTCGCATATATGATGGAGGTCGCTTGAAATGCATATTGAATGCTTAAAACTACAAAAGATGTATTGTTTTAGTGCTATATTCAGGATATTGACAAAATTTGCTGTCACGCACAAAATGACAGCTTCCAGATCCTGTTTCCTGACTAGGTGAAAATGATCACAATTAAACATCGATAACTTAAAGAAAAATTTAAAAAATCTGGAAAAAGGGAAATAGTTCTAGCCATTCGGAACGGAAAACTATATTAATGTACCAACTTTTAAAACTTTCGATAAATATTAGATCTTGAAACCTTGGCAGCCAAACAGAAAAGATCCCAGGAATTTTATTGAAGCACTTACTTAAACCGAAGATCAATATTCGATCGGAGATGGATCGGTAGCTCGTATAAATTACTAAAACATTTAATATCATCGCCGATCACATCAATGTAAAGAACACCATCAACGAATAACACCATACAAAGGCGAAGCTACTACCACGCCATTCCTCACCAGCCGCCATGAACGGCACGACTCCCACTACTGATCCCATTGTGAATACTATGGCACCGATGACACCATCATTTAGGAATCGCAAGCTAGTAACCCACCCACATATATATGCATTACTTACACACACACACAGAAACAAATATATATATATATATATATATATCACCTGATCACGTTTCCGACCAGACCATCAGATGTTGTTACACATCGCTGGTCACAATGCGTTCGCATTATTTTATCCTTCGAATGACGCCACCCCGCTGGCTAAGCGATCAGGCCAACAGAAGAAAGAGTGGGGAAAGAGTACAGCAAGGATCACCACCCCCTGCCGGAGCCTCGTGGAGCTTTTGGGTGTTTTCGCTCAATAAACACTCACAACGCCCGGTCTGGAAAACGAAACCGCGATCCTACGACCGCGAGTCCGCTGCCCTAACCACAGGGCCATTGCGCATACACACACACACATATATATATATATATACATATATATATATATATATATATATATATATTATATATATATATATATATATATAATATATATATATATATATAATATATATATATATATATACATACATACTGAGCGCGCGCAAAAGGTTGTCTTTGAGCACTTAACAGTTGGTTTTCTTTGTCCACATTTTACGAGCCAGTATGCTTGAGTATTCCGTAGAAAGCACATAATGGAATAAGAACATTTGAATTAAGTACTGTTTTTCATTTCATCAACCGAATGATGCGCTAGTCAGGCCATAGTTCAATGATTGTTGTATATAAAAGAATACGAGTCATATATAAATAGATGCATGCATTTATATTTTTTTGCTTTTCAGGTCAGTAGGTGCATTAGTCCATCAGCCCATCTGCCATCAAACCTCGACAAACAGCTATTGGCAGACTATAAATATCAGATGAATCCAAAATGAAGTATTTCTTTCAGGTCTGGGATGGTCATCTGTTACACATACAGATATATTTGACAATTTGCAAATAAATGCTACACAGTCGTTTGGTGTCGAAATTGTTATGGGCACATAATTTTGTCTGCATCGGGGGTTCGCACAGCGTAGACTATAACATAGCGTACATTTGTACCTCTAGTTCTAGGATCTTTCTGGATCATTGAGTTCCCCAATATATCATAGCTAATATCATAGCCTATATTATTGTTTCTATTTTTTCATTTCCGACATACCATAATCTATATTTCTGCGTCTACTTATTTATCAATATATGTATTCATTTCAATTAAATCATTTATACTCTTTCATCTATGATAAGATCGATATTTCTGTAATATTTTGTACTCCCTGCGCACTGTCTATTTCACATTTCTGTCATTCTAGAACAAACCAAAGAAACCACATACACAGACACATTTTCACATATACAGTTTCCAATAGATGAATGATTAACGCAATCAACTTTATCTGTACTTCATGACACAAAAGTAAATAGATACATCCCATCGTCAAATTGATATACATAATTAATATAAATATTACTTATCAATGGAATTATTCTCCATTTTAATTTTCGGCTTCGATTTTAAGGGAATGAAGTGCCATCTAACAATATGACAATGTTCAAAGCGGAAATGATCAATGATAAGATTCGTCACAATAATGCCAGTTATATATTGTTTAGGATAAACAAATGCCATTCATTTATACACGCCTTATGTAAGTGTGTGCTGGTGCGTTCGTGTGTCTACAAAAACACATTGTCGTAGAAGTGTTGAAGGGAAAGGACCCCACAAAATTCATCTCATGGGAATTAAGTATTCATTGTATTACACCAGTGGTTCTCAACCGGTGTGCATATGGCCCTTGTGGACCAAATAAGATTGCGATGTGTCCACGCAGCAAAATAGTAAATTGCGGATTCACAACAGTGTTTTAAGAACCCCAGTAAAACTTTTTGCATTAGATAATTATATTGGAATATATAGCAAGACACAGCTAAATTTCTTTCACTAACATTTTTCATAGCTCAGACTACTGAAGTTAATGTGTGAAAAGCAAAGTTGGAATTTTGATAGTAGCATCAATACAACTAGTTTCTAAACATCAAATTGTTATGGGTTCCAAAAGAATAAAGTAGTAATCAAAGGGGTTCATAGATAGCAGATGGTTGAAAACCCCTGTATTAGACAAACCCAAAGATGTCATTGACACGGAGAGTTTAAACTCATTCACGTGGAAAAGTAAATACCCGGACAAAAAAAAAAGAAGCAAAAATCTTGTGCAAACGTACAAAAATCGTAAATTACAGAAGACTTGTTAGCTGAGATAGTCGAGTTGCAAAAACAGCAACAACAACAATTCATGGAACAACGAGATCAACAAGGATTGCAGCAGAAAATGCTGCAACTAATGAGGTTGATAACCATACCGGATAATATATTTTCACCTGAACATGTAGCAAATTCCATAAGCGAATTCAAATATGACCCTGAAGAAGGAGTAACATTCGAAGCTTTCTTTCGAAGATTTCAAGAAAGTTTTGAAAAAAAAACTGTGAGAATGGGACGGACGAAATGAAAACGCCTCTAGTATTCAGAAAACTTGGATAGTAACTTCATATTGCCAAAACAAAACACTCGACGTAAATTCTACCGAGACTGTTGACATTTGGTGTAAAAAGTTTAATACTAGATTGAAATTATTATATATAGAAAAGCGCTAAGAGAAAAACTTCACTACTTACATACACGGAATGTGTACAAAGAATGTGAGATTTTAGATTAGATATGCTTACTCCAGGATCTTTCATGTGTTTAATTTTCACACAAGGATTGACAGACCGAATGGATGCAGAAATCCGAACGAAAATTCTATCAAAACAAGAAATGAAGCAGGATTTGAAATTGTAGAAAATGTCGGAAAAATGTCACTCGATAATAAAATTAAGGCTTAATACTGAAGAAATTCGACGGAAATTGTTTCCACATATAACCACATATAAAGTCGGAAGACAAATAAAGTGTTGCAAGAAGAAAAAATAATAACGGGATATAGATCCATGTATGGCATGTGGTCGGTTTCACCTGAAGCAAGACAGTCCGTATAAAAAAAGCAAAGAGTTTTCGCTAGGGGTCTAAATATAAAATCAAACTGCAAAGTTAGAATGATAGGAAAATAGAACAAACAAGAAAAAGTAGATAGTTTGTCAAGAGGAAAATTTGTGACTACAACAAACAGAAACTTCGTGAATGCGAAAATTGAAAATATTCGTGTCAGAATGTAATTAGAAACGGGAAGTGACACTGGGGTAAAATATACGAAGCCCAATATACCCATCATGACTACCCGTCTGATAAAGGTACACCAGGCACATGCATCACAACCATATGTGCGTGACATGGTGATCTCATATCAAGATAAACAGCACATGACCTTGCAGGTGGGGCCCAGTTAGAATTTTCTTCTGGTCGAGTAGCCCATCCCGCTCAAACGGTCCCTGAATAAGTGTTGTTTAAGGATGTTGAAAGGAACACCCATGTTTCCAGAGGTGAACTATTCAAACCCCAAACAATCCCTCTCAACACATGGCTATGATGCTCCCCCACTACTTCTGCTCGTGATCAGAGATGCACATATCGTCAGCCACTAAGGACATGCTCAACTGGTTAAGGTCAAACAACTGACAAGCAAATCTGTGGTATTGAGCAGAATATTTGCTGTAGCCCATCTTTTATACCAAGACAAAACAATGTACATGATAACACTTCCAATCAGTTAAGATCAGAAGCCATGAGAGCCACTGCCTGGTACTGCATCAGGGCATATATTATTATTATTATTATTATTATTATCATTATTATTATTATTATCATATTATTATTATTATTATCATCATCATTATTATTATCATTATTATTATTATTATTATTATTATTATTATATCATTATTATTATTATTATTATTATTTTTATTATCATTATTATTATTATTTATTATCATCATCATTATTATTATCATTATCATTATTATTATTATTATTATTATTATCATCATTATCATTATTATCTTTACTATTATTATTATTATTATTATTATTATTATTATTATTATTATTATTATTATTATTATTATTATTATTATTATTATATATATATATAATGTTTTCTGCCTCTTCAGACACTTACTATATAATATAATATGGCTAATGAGCAAAATTTCTGTAATAATTTGCCTATAATGATAATGAAGCATTTCACAGACATTTGATATACAAATTTAGCCACTGTTCTGCGATAAATCTGAATATTTTGATAACACCTACTACTTATGACACACAAAATTCAAGCTGTTAATCCTGTATTATGAACAAATACGGTATACTAAAAGCAGATTAACTATTTTCGTCCAGAGAGGTATGATCTTCTAAACATCAAAATACCGACGGATTTTACTATTTCGCCTAATGAACCCATGCGCTGATTTCATTATTGATGCAAGTAAACCGGGGACATCTACTTCAACCAAAACGTAGTAAAGAATACAACTACAGTATTGCACTGCAGATGTGTAATATTTACCGCACTAAAGTTTAACAAGTGTGTGTAATTACCATAGCAACCAAAGATATATAGACAGAATTTAATGTGAAATTTTCTGCAATATGATAGTTGAAGAAAAATATGTACAAATATGAAAAATGCTTCAACCGTTATTTCCTTTTCGCAAAGCACGTGATTCCCCCACGTATATATGCAGCTGTTTCATTATATTGAATACATGTTATGTATTTGTTTGGTCTTTACTCTTCTATTGTTTTTTATTCATAATAAATGTACTAAACATTATAAACATATATCTCTCGCGAATCCAGGCTATTCATCAATAAAACTAAAATATGTAAGTCACTGCGTAAGTTCGGTTCAATTATAGAACTAGACATTTTACAAAAGCGGGCAGGTGACGGAGAAGTTTAATTTAAACTCACAAAAATAGATAAATTGAAGTCTGGTTGAACTACTGTAGTCAAATTTTGTGTGAAACTACACATCTCTATCATCTATCGTAGATCTACATGGAGATTACTTTAAAACGTGCTATCGAATGCAAACTATGGAAACAAGAGCCGGCCGTGAATAGAAATATGTCGAAGGTCGATCGCACAACACCGCCAGACACATTCTCTCACATATGTGTAGAGAACCAAGTATTGATTCATTGGACTTCCCTCTCAGCCCACTATCTAATAGAATTAAGAAAAAGTGAAGAATACTTTTGTGTTCCATGTGATCTGAAATCACTTAATTATAACATTATTGAAGTCTTCTTTTACACACTCAAAAAAGAAACATTCTGTGTTCCAGTAATTAATTACACATTAAATTCATCGAATTCTTCAAAAGAAATCGAATTAATTGTATAGATGCTAGATGTATAATTAGAGGCGATGATGTGATATATCTTTGTGTTACTCATTAACGTCATCTGCTAATCATTTCTTTCGATATCAGCCCTGTAATCTCAATCAGCTAGCAACATTATGACAACAGACGAAATAATACATAGTATTTAAGAAATAACAATCTATTATATTTCATTTTTTGTTACATCTCTCCATATAATGACTTAATTTAATCAATGTAGTTAATGATTTAATTCTCATTCTCAGCTTTGCACCAATAATACAATTTTATTCTTACCTCACCACTCCAATAACATCAGATGTCAATAATTTCTTCGGTTAATCCACATTCTTTCTTCTCAGAAGATTTTAATTTTATAATTATGCAGATTTTTTCCAGACAAATTCAAGTTACATTTTTTCTTTGGTTGATTTCTTCTAGATTTGTACAGGTATTTTTTCATAGCAGTGAAGACAGAGTTGTATCTTGAACATGTCTCAAAAACGTTGCACTTGATAGACAGAGATTGACAGGTTTAAGTATAACGTATATTTGACCTTTATCATTTACTAACATCATTCCCATGACATTCTAATACAAGAAGTTCTGTAATAGTTGAGATGGTTTGACCACATAGCTTGTCATTTACTGTTTATTGCTACCCAGGATTTCTGCTGGTTTTTATCCTCTTCAATCACTACTTGAGGTCTTAACGGTAATGTGATAGAGGGTAAACGCAATGGTAATTTACTGGTAAGAATTTTGTTGTAATTTGCTTCGTCATTAATCATAATCAAAAGACTAAAACGAAGACGCCATCATGATTTGAATCACCTGAGCCACAGCTATATGATCGTCATTTTGTTGTAGATAAATAGATAGTCCTATAACTATGCTATATTATTTGAGTTGATCGTCTGTTTAATATATATGATTCACTGAGAAATTGAAGTTTCTTGAAAGGTCGACAGTACGATGTCATGATTTCGACCGTCATGAATCTATTTTTTAAGATACACACAGAGACACAAACACACACGCTCACACACATGAATATATGTATATATATATATATATATATATATATATATTTATATAATTTCAGAAGTAAATTTACTGATATATAGAATAACCAGAGGAAGCTTGGATGTAAAACATGCCTCGAAAGAACTATCTGTTTCTTTACAAAACCTCATATTTATATTTATATAAAAGTTTTACCTCTCTGTCTGTCTGTTCTATATGCAGGCCCAAACGGCTCGATTAAATCGTATCAAACTTCACAAGGTAATAATATCAGGAACTGTGACTGTTAACATGTAATTTCATGTCATTTGGACTAAAACAATATAACATAGGCACTGGTCGGTAATAAGTATACAAAATGCACATCAAATGTGTTCCTAATACAGAAGAAAGATGAGACTTTCCGAGGATCAGCAAATGCAACACATGAAAATGGAATGTCAAGAGAGAAGAAGTCTGAGATTGTACAAATATCACAAATTGCTTGCTTCAGCACACCAAGCGAGGTCTAAATGCAAATGGGTAATAGTAGTTTCTCAAGATCACCAAATGCATATTACAGCACAAAAAATGGAGTCTTAAGAGAGAAGCCCACTGAGGCTTTCTCAAGGTCACCAGTGGATTACTACAGCACGCCAGATGGATTCTCAATACAAAAGGGAGATGAGACTTTCCCACGATCAGCAAATGCATGCTGCAACATGCCAAGTTAAGTCACAAGAGAGAAGGGTGACGTGACTTTCTCAAAATCAGCAAGTGCATGCTACAGCATGTCAGATGTATTCTCAAGAGAGAAGGGAGATGAGACTCCCTCAAGATTACCAAATGCATCCTGCAGCACATCAGATAGAGCCTCAATACAGAAGGGAGGTGAAACTTTTTCAATATCAGCAAATGCATGCTGCAACACGTCTAATGTGATCTCAAGAGAGAAGGGAGATGTCAAGAGAGAAGAGAGGTGATACTTTCTCAATATCAGCAACTTCAGGCTGTCGCACGTCAAATGCTGTCTTAAGAGAGAAGGAGATGAAACTTTCTCAGCAACAGCGAACGCATACTGCATCACGTGAAATGGGGTCTCAAAAGAGAAAGGAGATCAGACTTTCTCAGAATCAGCAAAGGCATGGTGCAGCGCATCAAATAGGGTCTCAGGGGAGAATGTAGATGAGACTTACCCAAGATCATCAAGTGCAGGCGGCACTATATCAAATGAAATCTGATCCAAGATCAGTAAAGGCATGCAGCGGGACTTTATGCTGAATCATTTAAACAATATTTTAATTGATTAGACAGACGCTCAATAGAACAACCTTCAGAATCAGATTACGCCCAAATTCGTTCTCCACAACTGCAAGAGCTGCTTTGAGATATGATGCATCCCATTCTTATAAAAATGATTATTTCGTCCAAATTGGCGAGCTAAATCTAAATTGTCGTTTCTGCAAAGCTTTAGAGTTTCCAAATCAAACTAATGGTATGTTCCGCTCAGTTTGTAAAGCAACATTGCCAAAACTAACAGCTCCTCCTCAACTTCTTATCGATCTTCTGGAAGGTTCTTCCATCCAGTCAAAGAATCATCTGAACAATATCAGACAATACACCTCTGCATTTAAAATGACATATTTTAGAGCATCTAAGGAGAAAGTTGAACATCGATTTAAGCCAACGTTGAAAGTTCAAGGGCTTGTCTATCACCTCATTGCTTTTCCGTTACCCACAAATGAACAACTACAGTTACTTTAAATTCATTTTATGAGTGCTGTAAGACAACACACCCGACGGAAGTGTCAAAATTTCAGATGATTGTTAGGGCTAGACGCTGCGCTGACCGCCGCAAAGGAGAGTATATCCAGTGACAGATTTTCAGAGCGTTTAAAAATCACATAGCCCCCATCTTCGATTTTCCATTACTGGTTAGGGCCCAGAATATTCTCAAAGGACACATGATATGTAGCTTAGTCAATTTAGCACAACATTTATTCTATAAATGTTCTCTTGATAATTCTGCACTTTCTCGTATCCCCTGTGGCAACACAACTAATATATACACAAACTATGCCATATTAATCCCGAATAACGGCGGGTATTTCTGCTAGAATATATATATATATATATATTTAAAAAAAGACTCCGCCGGTTACGACAACGAGGGTCCCAGCTGATACGATCAACGGAACAGCTTGCTCGTGAAATTAACGTGCAAATGGCTGAGCATTCCACAGACACGTGTACCCTTAACATAGTTCTCGGGGATAATCAGCGTGACACAGAGAGTGACAAGGCTGACCCTTTGAAATACAAGTACAACGCATTTTTGCCAGCTGAGTGGACTGGAGCAACGTGAAATAAAGTGTCTTGGTCAAGGACACAACGCGTCGCCGGGAATCGAACTCACAACCTTACGATCATGAGCCGAATGCCCTAACCACTAAGCCACGCGCCCTCATATATATATATATACATTAGTGTATATATACATCTGTATATGTATGTACCAATATATAAATGTATGTGTATATCTACGTATATATATAGAGAGAGGGGGAAGTGAGATAGATAGATCTACTTATATGAACATTTGTATTAATCTATGAGTGGATATATATGTATATATATATATATGCTTCTGCAGATCTATGCGTATACATGTAATTATATATACACCTATGCGCATGAATGGATATACATGATGTGGTTTATGTGCGTGTGCCCTGAAATACATATTATCTGTTTGTATTATGGCCAATACTAACGCTCCACTTAGGTAGTAGCTACATGTATAATAGCCTATCATCTATATGTCATTAGTAGCAACCCGCAAGCTACTTTTTGTAAATATTTTATGGCAAATTTTAATGAGGTAAAGTAACAAATATGTAACCCTCTGTATAAGAAGTTGTTGGAAAATATTGTCGTTAAAATATCTTCGCATAACATGTAAATTACATTGAAATATTCTTAATAATATAATTGGCCAACATGACATACTGGAAGATCAAATTATACCAATTTATATTAAAGGGAATATATATTCACCTATGATATATTGGAATATTTCTTTTCAAACTTCTATATGCACAAGAGTCTTAATTAACTGGAACGAGGAAATGAATTGTGCAGAGTAGTAGAAATTTTTGGACGTGAAGACGTAGATATTTGTCGCAGATGGTACAAGAAAGGTTTCTATTACGAATAACAAGGAAATTACCTCAGCTGCATCTGCCTTATAATTCACATATATCACACAATCATTGAAGCTATATACAGCTTTCGTTATAAATCTTGAAGTACTGGAAACAAGAAATTAGAAATCTGCAATTGATATATGTTAATGCAGCTTTGTAAATATACAGGGAATAATATAATTATGAAATGCGTAATGTAAACTTACACAGATATGTATATCTACATCTCTTTATCTATGTTTACAAATATTTAAACCAAATCTTAATTGGAAACCTCTGACAAATGTGCATGCATGCACGCACCAATATGGATATATAAAGATATTCATACAAACTTAGATATACAAATGCATATATACATGCCTAATACATCAACGAATACATCTGATATAATAAATGCGAAAACTAATTTATGTGTGTCAGTGTGTCACTGTTCATTGACACTCCTACTATTCCTCATGCTGGGGTGAGAGAGAAATAGCAGGCATAGAGACGGTAGTAGATTGACATCTGTGATAGTAATGGGTTGCTAGTAACAGTATGAGCTGTAGTTATCATAGAGACGGAGGCGACGGTGATGATGATAGTGGTGATGGTGGTGGTGGTGGTGGTAACTGAACCAGTCAGGGACAATGCTGATAGTAAGCGCCGTAACAGTAGTGACTGTGGTGGAAGTCAAAGTTATGGATGGTGGCGTCAGAAGTCTGACTAGTGTGTGTATGGCAGTTGTGGTGGCGATGGAGGTGCTACTGGTGAAGGCGATGGCTGAAAAGAATCAACAGAAAGAGAGAGAGAAAGAAATAGGTTAGACAGAAAAAATTTGCACTGACCCCTCAATGGGAAGACAAAAATGTTGTTTATCATGCAGTTTTGCAATAAGTTCCAAGTCGACAAATTGTATCATTGCTTTCAGGAAAAATTGTTCACTGCCTGATAAAAATATTGATCAAGTTTAATAAAATTTAATTCATACTCAGTGCGTGAATTATCATTGTTAAGCCCAATGAAAAACCCTCCATAAAGAATAGCTTAAAGACGCCCTACCGGGTTGGTGCATTCATGTATGTTTCACAATTTCGTGAATACACGTATATGCATACCTAAGTGCATATTTAAATACATATATGCATATTTACATTTATATATTCTGAAGTGTATATACAATTTAAAAATAGGATAAAATCTTTATAACAATTTATCAAGTACTTAGCGTGAAAAACATCATAAGAGAAAACATCTAACAACTTTTTTCAGTTAGATATATTTATTTATATTATATAGTGGTCATTTCTATAGATAATGACACACGCTAGGAGGAACTCTTAAAGCCAAAGTCAAAGCAACCAGAATATATTAGTAGTTTTGACTTTAAGTGTCCCTCCTACCGTTTCGCATTTACGTGTCAAGTATAAACTTTAAAGATTGACGGATCTGATAAAGTTATCTGAGACAAAAGAGGTAAATCACGTTGACACCGGCAGCATGAATATTTTCTTCAGAACGTTTCTATCTGGAATGTAACTTCAATATCTATACTAATAATTAACTGTTCATTTGCGTATGTTAGTAAGCCTTTAAGTAACAATCTGTAAATTACTGGGATTTTCAGGCATAGAAAATTACTAGAGGCTAACAAATGTTTTACACATCTATTATATGAAATCCGTTCTGTCTGTGTGCGTGTCTTCTAGGATCTCGGACATCCTCCGTCCGATTCCGCTCAAATTTGATATGTAGATACCGACGGTATCAGGGCGTTTATAATTCTTGAAAAAATTACAAAAACCGATTCCAGGTGAGAATGCGATCGATAAAGTGAATAAAATCGATGTTTTTTTGGGGAAATAGAAAAATATCTATCTTTATTTCTTCTTTTGCTGATATCTCAAATTTAAGTTAAATCAGTGTTTCTCAAAGAGGAGGCCTATGGGACGGTCGAACAAGTTGCCTTGAGAAAATTTGGTTTAAATGTTTGACAACTCAGCACCGTCCATTGGAAAGGGGGCGTTTTGCTCTTACAATACATAAGCGAACTATACAAAGAAGCAAAATTCTCATTTTCAGCTCTTATCATTGCTATTCCAATTCTAGTGATAGCGCTTTGTTCCTTTTGGAGGAGCTGCTCCTTCCTTGAGGGAAGAATACAAACAAATAAGACTATCATAAATACCCACATGTCCGACATTATATTTCACACATAATTGTATAAATTGTATACATTCAAGTACACAAACCATATACGCAGACATTTTCCCATTCGTTATTTCATAAATAATCACATATGAATTATGTGATGGTGGTTTGAAATCCAACGTAGCATTGGTTCTGCTTTTGAGATCCACTGTTACTTATTTGCTGAGAAACAAGTAACGACGTAAAACAGCATATCATACACATGAGTATTTTTGTTTATGTGGCTGTGTCTCTGTACCTTCAGTGTATGTTTGTATATGTATCTTCTTTTGTGTATAAGTGTAAATTTTCCAGTATAAAAATATACAAAACGCATAATAATATAAAAAGTAGAATGCTGCTTGAAATATGTGTATATGTGGCAATTTCATCCTAATGAAGCATAGTTTCACACTGACGCCCATAATGGAGAATGTTCAGTCGTTAATTATACATAAAGTTCTA
>NC_042999.1:31751240-31766240 GCF_006345805.1 Octopus sinensis | reverse complement strand
TGCTAAAAGTTACGAATGACACGAGAGAGTAGAGACCACATTGTTATTCAGACTAACATGAACAGCACTCCAAGCAATTTGAAGTGTCTTGCAATCTCTTCAGAATCCATTCAACTACTCTCAAACATTTCAAAATCTAGATCATCTTATCGGAATTTTCTTTTCCCCCCACTTTTTTTTTGGTGTAATAAAAATTAGAAAATGAAAATTCAGTTCAATTGCAGATTCTTATTTATATTTTTATTTTTAAATGTTATTTTCAAGAGAAATTTCTTTATCCAAGATCTTGAGAAAGTTTCTAATATTAGTTAGAGTGGAATTTCGAAAATATTCATGAGTTAAGCGAAGTTTGTTCTTTCAAAACTTTACTGTGCAACACATTTTATCTGCATATAAACACTGATAGATATTTGATTAATGTAGAAGAGAAAATCTAAACTATTACCACTAACACTAACACTTTTCGATGAATGCAGTGAGTCCAAAAGATGTGAAATTTTTGTCATTAACCTATTTGTAGATAGTAAACTCACTAGAGCTGTATGTAAAAAATAAGCTACAGTTGTAATACATATCAGATCATTTGATTGAAATATTTAGAGAATATCGAATATAAAGCGTGAAATTTATTGTTTCTTGAAATTGAACAGGTTAAGCCAACGAATATATTGTATGCAGATGACAAAACTACGAAAGGAAATATATATATATAATGAAATTTTTCTATTGCATTTGTGTCTTGTATACAGACAACTCTAAATATTAGTATTTCTTCTCTCTGTTTCATTTACTCTGTCTTTGTTTCTATATCTCTCTGTCCCTGCCACCTCTCTCTATCTTTCTCTCTCTCACGTCTTGTGTCTCTCTGTAAATACATTTATGCATATGTAAATACATGCATATTTTATTACCGCGAATGGGTAATAAACTACTTATGAAAGCGTCGTATAGATAGTTACCATTTAGTCGTCAAAGAATTCAGAATTTTATACACTAGGTTTTCCATTCGGTTTAGGTAGTCCAGCAGTAGGAATAAAGGCAAACAATAACAGTCATAAAGAATGCGTTTATAAGAAATGGTACATGTAATACGTACATAATGTTATCATATAAGTTTTCAGCTGTTTGGGTTAAGGTCGAGTGGTTGGTGTAAACCTGCATTTTATGCAATGAAGTCCACTATTGTGTCAATATTGCAAGTATAAATGTATAAAAGCAAGGGAATGGAAAGTATCAACTAGTACATATTTTCCTAGTTGCTTATAGCAGTCAAGTTGTCCTCATGAGAAGATCCGCACATATGGCGTAAATAAGATAGCTTGCGTAAAGTATACAAAATTTACTTTTGTTTTTGTTTATGAAATTAATAAGATAGTGAGG
This sequence comes from Octopus sinensis, assembly GCF_006345805.1. Lineage (NCBI taxonomy): Eukaryota > Metazoa > Mollusca > Cephalopoda > Octopoda > Octopodidae > Octopus > Octopus sinensis. Next base: position 31,764,860 of record NC_042999.1, on the reverse strand, counting down.
CGAAGAGGAGGATTTATAGCGATAGTGATGAAAATAGGGAGGCAACATGTAGATGTGGTTATATCAGTTATTGTAAAACGCCAAGTATCGGCTGGAGATATTAAGTACAGCTGCAAAATTAAGAATGGCAAACGGGATTAGACAAGGTAGTTCAAAATAGACTCAATGTCGTCACTTCTAGACTGTATTGTACCTGTTGTTGCCTGCCGTTGTGGTTTTACATCGTTAGATTTTATTGTTCTCTGACATGAAAGCTCTCAGGTGTCCTTCACTATTGCAAATGCACACCTTGTAACTACGTCTTCAGTTTTCTTTCACCCATTTGATTGACCTTATATCTGTTGAATCATTGTTGTTCAACTCCAGGATAGTGGTGTTGTTCATCAATATATATCCGAACCAGCAGATTTATTCACGGATCTTCTGACTACATTTTGCATTGTGTCCTCTCCACGGTCAGCAACCGCCTGTGCCACATTTTCTCCACGTACGCGTTACCGCCACGAAGGACATGCTGGACATGTGGAACGTGACGTAAGGCTTTAGGAGGGGGTGAGAGGCAGTTGAGGGCGTTTGTGAGGTAACATAATTATCATACTAAATTTTACCTATAGCAGTATTTATGTTACTCGAGATAAAACTGGCCATGGTTATTAAAATGAAATGAGAGATAAGTATATACCGTGGCTAAAGACAGAATTGAAAAAGAATAATTCAAATTTAACGCTATATCTCTGTCTTGAGTAGTATTTTGTAGGCGCACAGTCATGCTTGTTTTCTTTGTACTTTGTGATCTCCATTTTACTTTGTTTAGTGATTAAATCATAAACCATTGCCGTATACGTTTTTATTTTAAAACTTTAGAATGAGTGGAAACAGAAAAAAGAAGTGCCACAAATACACGAATGAATAATTGAAATATGGATACAGCAATGCCAAGTCGTATTAGTAACAGTACACTAGCAGCAAGAATAGATGACATGGTTCAAGATGTGGAAAGTAAATTATGTGATGCTTTAAAAAAATGAAGAATTCTATTTCGAACTTGATGAGTCAACTTTACGTTGCAATGAATATTTCTTAATGACCTACGTCCATTATATAAATTCAAATCAATAAATTCAGGAAGGGATGTTTGCTGAAAAATTGTAGGTGGTGCAAAAAGCTTTACAAGCGATAAGGTTGTTAAAGATGCTTTAATGCTAAGAACGTTCCTCTCAGAAATAGCATTGCATGTGCAAGAGATAAAGCACTAACTATGATAATCCATCAGCAGGGATTTATAGTACATTGAATGGAAACAGTTCTCCATATACTTTCAGTTCATTGTATTGTTCACCGAGAACACTTGACAGCAAAACATCTTAGCGGTAAGGCACATAAATATTTGCCATGAAAAAGAAAATCCAAGCTCCAGTGGCTTCATGCTGGGATGCGATGGCTGCTGAAGAGAAACTATCTAAAGTATTTTTATGATACTTATGATACTGTTTAATAATTTCTTAATTCATATAACGAAGCAATGTATAATAAACTAAGCAACGAAAGGGTGGACATTCTATGTCCTATTGATACTTCAACTAAATTAAATGGGGTTAACATTAAGATACATGGAAATAATATGAATTTAATTAATTTTTCAGCGAAGAGAGATTCAGCAGCAGGAGATTAACGAACCGGAGATTTTTTTGCAATTTATCAATTTAATATTAGATACATACATACATATATATATATATATATATATATATATATATATATGAACTTATTGTTCTCATCAGCAGACAGTGAGAAAAGACTTAATGATAAGTTATAAATTAAAGAATTTACTGATCTTAAAGTACCTTAATTGTTCATAAATTGATTTCTGTCTGAAGCCTCTTCTGCTCATTAGTATTTATATGAAGAAATTATTAACATGAAAAGTGCTTTCGAAGTTCAAATTCCTTTTCAACAGCCTAGATGTATATTCATTCTCCCAAAATACAATGAATTTGTCCCCAAATGTGACAGGAAATTATATTACCTGCTTAAATCGATTGTTTCTCCTTCATTTTTAGTGGAGAAAAGTTACAACGTGGTACCACAATTGCTGACAAAGCAACAAAATAGATTTGCACTAAGTCAAAGAGGAGACCTGAATTTTTTGACTAAGATTGAACGCTTAGCTACGAGATCTCATCCATAGATCTCATCAGCCACGAGGAAACCATTTACTTGCAGCGTATCAAGTAAAATTACATTTGTCACGATTATTATTTTATTAATTCACCGTTAAAAGTGTATACAGTCCACTTTTTATAAACTTTGTACATTGTTATAAATGTTATTTAAATTTAGTAGTCATACCACACTCTCCATTAGGTGAGTGAAAGGCATAGCAACTACTTAAAAAGGAGTGTTACAAAAAATTGTTAAGAACCACTGGCCTATAAGCTGCCACAAATGTGATGAGAAGACATGATTCAACTTGTCATTGTCAATTTAGATTTGCCTTACACTTATATTCTGAACCCGCATGTACTGTGCCTTCGGTTTATAAACACCCAATTCTATCACAATGTCTTAAAAACAAGACATTGTTTGGCAAATGGGGACACACACCTTACAAACGTCGAGTTGAATTCCTTCCAGTTCTGTTTCCTAGCGAATACAGTTAACCTTTATTCATGATGATGGTTATCTTCCCAAAGTTATCAAACAGCGTTTTCACAAAAGAATTTTGTTAAGCAAGGAATTGTAGTCTGTTGCCCCATATTACGTTGATGTCGACTTGGTTTTCTGCAAACAATTGTATAGAGGGTACTTCCTATTGAGTCATGAAATTTACACGACATAAAATGCCCCATTGTTGGTCAGTGGGAACGGTTTTTGATATTTTAGAGCCGATTTTTTTCTAAATGCCGGATGGCAATGGTACTGATGATGACGACAGCAGCAACAACAACAACGATGTTGATGACGACAACAACAGCAGCAGCAACAACAACAACAACAACAACAATAATAATAATAATAATAATAATAATAATAATAATAATAATAATAATAATAAAAATAATAATGATAATGATAATAATAACGATCATAAAAATAATAATGATAATAATAATAATAATAACGATCATAATAATGATAATAATAATAATAATAATAATAATAATAATAATAATAATAATAATATTAAGTATAATAATAATGATCATAATAATAATAATAAGAAGAAGAAGAAGAATAATGGTAATAATGATAATATTAAACTTGGTATAAAAGAAGGGCTACAGCAAATATTCTGCTCAATACCACAGATTTGCTTGTGAGCTGTTTGAACTTAACCAAATGAGCATGCCCCTTTTGTGGCTGATGATATGTGTATCTCTGATCACGAGCAGAAGTAGTGGGGGAACATCATAGCCATGTTTTGAGGGGGATTGTTTGAATAATTCACCTCTGGAAACATTATTATTATTATTGAGAGAGCAGCACATGCCATCAAAGTGACACTGGGGTAAAATATACAAAGCCCAGTTTAACCATCACGTCTGATAAGGGTACACTAGGCACATGCATCACAACCATATGTGCGCGATATGGTGATCTCATATGAAGATAAACAGCGCATGACCTTGCAGGTGGGGCCCTGTTAGAATTTTTTTCTGGTCGAGTAATCCATCCCGCTCGAAAGGTCCTTGAATAAGGGTTGTTTAAGGATGTTGAACGAAACACCGTTTCTTCTTCTTCTTCTTCTTCTTCTTCTTCTTCTTATTATTATTATTATTATTCTTCCTCTTCTTCTTCTTATTCTTCTTCCTCTTCTTCTTCTTCTTCTTCTTCTTCTTCTTTTCTTCTTCTTATTCTTCTTCTTCTTCTTCTTCGTCTTATTATTATTATTATTATCATTATTATTGTTGCTGTTGTTGATGTTATTATTATTATCATTATTATTATTATTATTATTATTATTATTATTATTATTATTATTATTATTATTATTATTATTATTATATGTTTGACATTTGCTTTATATTTGTACAAGTTGGCTCCAAATCTCACCCAGATACCTTAATATTATTATTATTATTATTATATTATTATTATTATTATTATTATTAGTATTATTATTAGTATTATTGAGTGAGGGAGCAGTGCATGCCATCAAAGTGACACTTGGGTAAAATATACGAAGCCCAGCATATCCATCATGACCACCCGTCTGATAAGGGTACACCAGGCACATGCATACCAACCATATGTGGGCGACATGGTTATCTCATATGAAGATAAACAGCACATGACCTTGCAGGTGGGGCCCAGTTAGAATTTTCTTCAGGTTGAGTAGCCCATCCCGCTCAAACGGTCCCTGAATAAGGGTTGCTTAAGGATGTTGAACGAAACACTTTTTTCCAGAGGTGAATTATTCAAACACCAGAGAATCCCTCTCAAAACATGACTATGATGCTCCCTCACTGCTTCTACTTGTGATAAGAGATGCATATATTGTCAGCCACTAAGGGACATGGTCAACTGGTTAAGGTCAAACAACTGACAGGCAAATCTGTTGTATTCAGCAGATACCACAGATAATATCATGATCATCATGATCATCATGATCATCATCATCATCATCATCATCACCATCATCATCATCACCATCATCATCATCATTATTATTATTATTAATATTATTATTATTATTATTATTATTATTATTATTATTATTATTATTATTATTATTATTATTATTATTATTCAGTAGTATATTTTTTTATATCGTGGTTTCACTTCACTACCGAGCGCAGCTCTGTGTGCCTTGGATATGTGCTGTGATTTGTTGTGATTCTCTGGTGGTTACTGTATGGAATGTGTTCTGCGTAGGATGTGTGCAGTGCCTAGTAGTGCAATTTTCTGTATGTTATATGTGTTTGTAAGTGTTGGTGTTTTTGTTATGTATTTGTCTGAATCTATTTTTTATCATGCCTAATGCACCTATTATGATAGGAATTGTTTCTGTTTTTAGATTCCACATTCTGGTTACCTTTATTTCCAGGTCTTTGTATTTTGAAAGTTTCTCCATTTCTTTTAGAGACACGTTGTCATCTGCCTGTATTGATACATCAATTAGAAAACATTTTTCTTCTTCATGATCACCTATATCTGGTATGTTGATCTTAATTTTACTATCTGTGTGTATTGGCATATCCCAGAGTATGGTTGCTTTCTCGTTTTCTATGACCTTTTCGGGTGTGTGCCTATACCATCTTTTTTCTGTTGTTATTCCATAATGTTGGAATAGTTTCCAGTGTATATAGGTCCAAAATCTGTCGTGTCTGTGAATATATTCCTTCTTAGCCAGGACTGGGCAGCCAGAGATAATATGATTTATTGTTTCTTGTCCATCTCCACATATTGTGCAGTTACTTGTATTTCTTTTCATTACATGTTTTTGGTAATTTCTGGTGGGGAGGCTTTGGTATTGTGCTGCAATTAAAAATCCCTCTGTCGCTGCTTTGAGTACTGAGCTTCTCAACCATTGTTGGGATTTTTCTTTGTCTATTTCTTTTGCATTTAGTTTAGTCCAATATTTGCCATGATTTTCTTGCCATCGTTTTATCATGGTTCGTTGCTGTTCTATTTTTAGTTTGGATTTCATTTGTTTTATAGCTTTTTTTGTTTCTTCATCTTCTTCTTCTTCATATTTGTTATATGGTATGATTTCTTGTTTGTATTTGTCAGCTTCCTTAAATACTGTGAACAGTTTTTTGTTTTGCTCGTGTTTTGCCGCTATTTGTATCAGTTTTCCTTCCTTCTGAAGCATATATTTTTGCAGTCCTATGGTGGTTATTTTATAGTAGTTTTCCAGCTGTATAAGGCCTCTACCACCTTCTATACGTTGTATATGTAGCCTTTCTATGTCAGATTTTGGGTGATGCATCCTAGATCCTGTCATTATTTTTCTTGTTTTCCTGTCTATTTTGGTCAGTTCATTTCGTGTCCAGTTAAGGATATTGTACCTGTAACTTATAACTGGGACGGTTAAAGTGTTGGTACCTATTATCTTGTTTTTAGCATTGAGCTCTGTTTTCAGTATTGATCTAACTCATCAATAATATTCTATTTTTATTTTCTCTTTCATTTGTGTGTGTTGAGTCTTATCTAGTTCATGGATTCCTAAGTATTTGTAAGTTTGGCTTTGGTCTAATTCTTTTATTTCATTGGTTTTATCTAGTGAGATGTTGCTACTCTTCATTGGTTTTCCTCTTTTAAGGGTTACTTTGGCGCATTTCTCTAATCCAAATTTCATATCTATTTCTTTGGTGAATCCATTATTATTATTATTATTATTATTATTATTATTATTATTATTATTATTATTATTATTATTATTATTATTATTAAGGCGGTGAGCTGGCAGAAACGTTAGCACGCCGGGCGAAATGCGTAGCGGTATTTCGTCTGTCGTTACGTTCTGAATTCAGGTTCCGCCGAGGTCGATTTTGCCATTCGTCCTTTCGGGGTCGATGAATTAAGTACCAGTTACGCATTGGGACGATGTGATCGACTTAATCCGTTTATCTATCCTTGTTTGTCCTCTCTGTGTTTAGCCCCTTGTGGGTTGTAAAGAAATAGGTGCTGAGCTGAAATTCCGCCGAGGCCTAATTTCCCCTTCATCCTTCCATGGTCGATAAATTAAATACCAGTAGCATACTGGGATCGACCTAATCGACCGTCACACTCCTCACAAATTCCGGGTCTTTTTACTGCAGTAGAAAGAAAAATACTACTACTACTACTACTACTACTACTACTACTACTACTACTACTACTACTAATAATAATAATAATAATAATAATAATAATAATAATAATAATAATAATAATAATATTAATAATAATAATAATAATGATAATAATAATAATGATAATAACAACACCAACAACAACAATAATAATAGTAATGAGAATGAGAATGATAATAACAATAATTATGGTGATGATGATGCCCTAGGTGTCTGGAAGACACTCGGTATGAAATGAAAACAAATAAAAGGAGGGGATAATAATGATACTAATACTACTACTACTACTACTAATAATAATAATAATAATAATCATGAAGAAGAAGAAGAAGAAGAAGAGAAGAAGAAGAAGAAAAGAAGAAGAGGAAGAAGAAGAAGAAGAAGAAGAAGAAGAAGAGAAGAAGAAGAAGAAGAAGAAGAAGAAGAAGAAGAAGAAGAAGAATGAGGAAGCTACGAAGTAGAAACTACGGAGTAGGACTTGCAATATGAACGTCCGTGTCATCTTTGCGGAGTGCAAAATATAACCAAGTTATAAACTAGAGATTTAATATAACGTATTGAATGTATTCAAGTAGTTAAATCACATCCGATGGAACTGATATAGTAATATGAATTTCGGAACCTGAAAGGCTCATAGTTTCAAACGTGATTTATCACTTAGTCAGTTACACAGCATCGACTTGAATTATAATGCAGTAGATTCTCATTTAGCAAATATTTGACTGTCATACCTATGAGATGCAGCTGTTCTTTCCTTTTCTGCTCTGTACAAAACAAAAATAAGTAGTAGGTAGTGGTCTGTATTACATAGTAAACGTTACTTGATATTGTGGAGAAAATAATTTAATCAATGATCTCTTCCAAAGAGAGTCGTAAACCATTGATATATTCGGCAAACATCTGAAATAAAGTAGCTCTTCCCGAAAAGTGCTCCTGCCCTTTCGCAAATTATTACACCTTATTTGATTGTAAATCTCACAACAGCGAGCTAGGCGTCAGAACACTAGAATATAAAAAAATATATGATTATAAATACTTTGGTTAAACTCATTATTTTAGAATTTTGTATTAAATCTTTGAGTAGTGTATGAGACATTATTCTATGAAACAATATATTATTCATTTACGTAACATAAAAAAAGGAAATCTTTGAAACTAGAACACAGTACAAGAAGGATTGGTACTGAAGGGAAGTATTTATTAAATAGTCATATTACTAAGATAATTAAGACAATCCCACTCGTCTTATTTAGCGCACTACCTGAATACACATATACATCCGAAAACACATATACGTACATATATCAACAAAGTCCTTTCATCATCAGTTGCTTCTTGTTATTCATCGTGTAACTCTAAGAATAATTGAGGACTGTTCCTGAATCATATCACAATGGTGAGATGTAAAACACCTACTTATATTTTTTTGCGAATTCAGTCGGTCACTCCTGAATTTATAATATAATTCTATGTCTCTCTCTCTAAATACCTCTCCCTCTCTCTGTCTATCTGTCCCTTTATATGTAGATATATTTTGCTTTATATTGAGTCATCCCATAAATAATGCGGTTTTGTCATTTACATGAACTAAAATCAGTGGGGGACGGGATAAACTAACTGCATGAACTTGCTGTACAAGCAGGTGGTAATTTTATCTTGTACCTACACTTAGTGCAAATTTTCAAGAGTGCAGTTCCATATTAACAGTAATTTTTTCAAAGCTAAATTAGAAGTGACAAAGGAGCATATTCGGTATATTTTGATGTATGAGTTCAATAAAACTAACAACGCAACGGAAAGTGCGGGGAATATAGGAACCATTTCTGGAACCATTTCTCACGTTGGCTTACGCTTATTGTCCGATCCCCTGTAATGCATTAAGTACATGTGGATCGGACAGTAAGCGTAAGTCAAGGTGAGAAATGGTTCCAAGAAATCTGAGCTGGAAACTACAGCCTAAAAGACGAGCCTCATCCTGGATGATCTTTAGAACTCGACAAGGACACTGGTGGAACAAATCCCGATGTAACTCTTGAGGAACGGGCAGAGAAGCTTGGATTTCAATGGTCATTCAACCATTCATCGACACCTGTGTGACATCAGTAAAGTCAGCAAATTGGATCAATATGAGCCCCACAAACTTATGGAGTATAATAAAGCTCAGAGAGTGAATGTGTTCTCTTCTTTGTTGTCACGTATCACAAATGAGCCTTTTCGAACCGAGTAGTGACTGGCGACGAGAAATGGGTTCTCTATGAAAATGTCAAGCGCCGGAGACTTTAAAGAAATTCCTCACACACACAAGGTGTTGTCATCTGTTTGGTGGGAGATAAAATGTTTAGTCCACTCTGAAACTTTAAGCTCAAACCATACGATAAAAAGATTTACTGCAAGGAGGTTTTGGGGCTTAAGTGAGCGCTAGAAGGAAAACGACCAAATTTGGTTTCAACACAAAAGGTGTTCTTCCATCAGGATAATGCTCGCTCACATAGATCGAGGATAACATTCCAAAGGCTGGACCAGTTTGAATAGGAAGCGATGCGCCAAACATATTCGCCGGACAGTGCCACGTCTGATATTCAATTGTTCCACAGTTTTCAAATTCATTTACACGGGAAAAAATACGAATTTCGTAGACGAGTTCAGAATAGTACTGGAGGAGTACTTTTCGATACCGAGTAATGAATTTAGAAAGAGGGGCCTGGCCAGATCGATGGAAGACCACTGCAGAAATTAAAGAAAGTTATATTTTACATCGGAAAAGAACATTGTTTATCTTAATTTCGAAAAACAAAATGAAGTATAAAAAAACGCATTATCTAAGGGATGAAACACGATATAAATATATGCATGCGTGGCAGTGTCGTAAGATGCTTGCTTCCCAATCACATCGCTGCGAGTTCAGTCGCACTGTGTGGCACCCTATTTATGTGTTTTTTTTATTATAGCCTCAGTCAGACCAACTCTTTCTGAGTGGATTTGATAGAAGAAACTCGAAGAATCCTTTCGTATATGTACGTATATATATATATATATATATATATAATATATATATATATATATATATATATATATATATATATATATATATATATACATATGCGAGGGTGGGGGGCGTATGTGTATAAATATATCCATGTATGTGTGTGTGTGTGGATATAAAATGGACATAAAATGGATCTTACAGCCTGTAAATAAGAGTGTCTCATTATGCCCATATTAGTCAGATGTATTGAGGTAGTATGCAGTTAAAAATGAAGGGGTAACACGGGAAAGTGCAGCATTGATGACAGGTCATTTGTGGAGTAAATGATGGGCTAATTCGGCCAAGCGACATGACATGCTTCCGTTTAGAGGATACCAGACCTTAACTTGTAGAAAATTGAGGGCGGTGGGTACGTGAATTTTAAACGCACCGAAAAGCTATCAGTGGATACACTGCCCGTTGCGGCGGTCGGCACTGTGTCTCATTCCACGCATTATCTGAAGTTTTGACGTCGCCTTCGGGTTTGTTGTCCTACATCACTCCTAAAGTAAATTTGGAGGAACGTTGGTTGTTCATTTGTGGGTAGCAGAGAAAGAAATGAGGTAATAGACTTGCTCTTGAACACTTATGATACGTAATACCGAACCAATGTCAATGTTATATTGTTTTAATCCAAATTAAAACAGAAATACACGTTGACACTCATAGCGTCTGATAGTATTACCTTGTAAAATTTGATTTGACTTGGTCAAGCCGTTTGAGAATACATACGAAACAGACAGACAACCAAACAAGCATATATATGTGCATAATTACTCACATACAAACAGATATACATACACCCTCGAACGTAATCATTTCTGTTTGTCATTTCTTAATTGTTCTGAAATCTCTCTCTCTCTCTCTGTTTATTATTGAGTCGCCCCCTTGCTTTTCTTTCTCGCATTCCCACTATTTCCAAAAACACAAGAAAAATATTCTTGTCTTTTAAACAAACCAAATAAAGCACCCGATTCCCTTTAATGGACAACGAAACGTTTTGTTTTACCATTACGATTTTGATATTGTCCTGACCAGCTTGATAAACGAACGAAAGCGCAAATAAAGATTTATCTAAAATTCTGACTGCCCGGATTTTCTCAATATCGTAGAGCATATCAACTTAATATATATGGTATTATCAAATAGCGAATTGTCTCCAGTGACAAATAACGGATCTGAATTCCCATTTGTTAGTCATCAGAAATGTCGAAGTAAATCTTAGACTGCACTTTTGCCTTTTCATTATATATTGCATCACTTTAAAAGAATCATTAGTTCCAGTTCGTTCTCTATAGATGAAAATAATAAGATATTCTCATCTGCATACACCTACCTTTATATTGTTTTAATGGTAAACAGAAGTTGAAAGAAACCCGTCGTATACACACACACATACATGTACGTATATACATATACGTGGTCTGATCAAAAATCAACAGTTGACGTAGTAACGAAGCTAAAGCAGGTAGAATGAAACCATTTGGCACATATTGGCGGTGAATACTGCTGTGTTTGCGCATTAAGCTTTGGCTCTCTAGTTCACTGCTTCTGTTTACAGCAGCGCTTGGAAGGAACGTGTGTAGGGTGTGGTTGTCGCATTGGCAATGACAGACATCTGCGCAGAGAATCCTCTTCGGAAACTTGGCAAAACCTGTTCAGGGACCATCACAAGGTTTGAAAAATGTTCATCGTTCTCAACAGAATCAAAGAGATCTTGTGCAACTGGAACCTGATTGCCTTTCTGATCAGCTGAAAGCAATTTTGACAGAAAATTGGGAGGCACGTGTCTCATACCACACTTCTTCAGTGATAATGAACTGAGCTTAACTAATTTTCACATTCTCTGGTAACTCACTGATGGTGATGGGATTATTTCCTCTCCCAGCAATACGCATATCTGTAATGTTTTTCTCAGTTCCGCTGGTTGCGGGTCACCCAGGACGTTTGGCAATGTCGACATATTTCGGTCATCTTGGAACCACTGGTACGCTTGTGTGCGGCACATAAACAGCTCTCCATACACATTCTACAAGTTTCCGTTCGCCTTTGAGTAAGTATCAGTCTGAGAACTTGCTCTCTCATGGTGAATGCGACGAACACAGGCTACACACGTACCTTGTAAGCACTGCTCTAAACAGAAGTTAAAACTCGCGCATGTATGTACTGCAGAGTTCAAAGTCAATCTTTGCTAAGCGGCTTCAGTTTGTGTGCTTTAGATTGGTCACAATGCCACCAGTCTTGATACTTATTGAACAGACCTTGTATGTGTGTGTGTGTGTGTGTTTATATATTCTTTTTTGTGTTTATGAGTGTATGAGGGTATATTTCTGTGTCTGATTATCATTGTAAATGTGTTTGTCACTCCTTCACCCGTTGGCAACCGCTATCGGTGTGGTTCAGTACACACAACTGAGTAGTTTGCCAACAGAGGCAGATGGAATATGTACATGGGTGTAAAAAGTGTGTCCAGACATCTACTTCCATATATGCAGATTAAAGATTTTTCTTGCGGGAGTTTGAACCCTACACTATTGAAGTAACGCGTTCTGAATTTAGATAGAGCGAATGGTACATTTCGAATAGTACAATGGCGTCCAATTTTGGCATCTGTATATCAATAAAGGAATTACGTACTAGCCCTTCTGGAGTTTTCCATATGTAGATTATTACATATCTGTCGATATATATATATATATATGTATATGTATATATATATATGTAAATACATCTCTCTCTCTCTGTCTCTCTCTCTCTGTATATATATATATAATATTTTTCTATCCTTCTTTAATACAGGTAAGAAGGAAGGATACGAAATAATTAGATTTATAAGCCCTTAAATTCACTCCATAACTCCCACGGGCTTATGGCGTTGTGGTTAAGAGCGCGCGCTACCAACTCCAAGATTCCGAGTTCGATTCCAATGACCTGAACAATACCAATAATAATATTAATACTAATAACACCAAAACATACCTTAGGAAGGCGAAGTCTGATTCGAAATTTCCCCGAGACGACTGAAGAAATATGGAGGGTTAACAGAAAAGAAGATGATGACAAATATCAGTCAAATGTAAATAGTGTACATAATTCGTCATCACTTATAGGTGCTCTTCTATCAGCATAAATGTCAGCCATATAGAGCAAGGATGACCTTTTCAAATGCTGGATCAGTTTGAATGGGAAAGGATGCTCTACCCATCATATTTGGCGGATATTGCCCCATCTGAATATAATTTATTCTGCTGTCTTCGAAATCATTTCGACAGAAATGGTATGAATTCGTTAGACGAGGTCAGAATAGTACTGGAGGAGTATTATTCGTCACGAATAGGTGAACTTTCGATGATGGACCTTGCAAGTATATCAGATAGATGGAAGAACATTGTGGAAAATGTAGGAGAGTATATTTTAGATTAAGAACGAAATTTGTTTATGTTAATTTTGAAAAAAAAGAAGTATTAAAAGACCCGCATTATTTATGGGATCTTCCAATAATCATATGTTTTTGTGTGTGTTTCTGTGTGTGTGTTTCTCTCTTTGTGTATGTGTGTGTGAGAGAGAGAGAGAGAGAGAGAGAGAGAGAGAGAGAGAGAGTATGTGTGTGTGCTCAGAGAAAAATGCGTGATTTGTATACATACATATGTAGATATGTTGCAGTATTTACGCACAGAAATACAGATATGTGTTTATATATGAAAACCGGCATTGAATATAAAAGGGCTCCAGAGAAGCAGAGGGTAATCAAAAAATCAAAGAGAATCCCAAAGTGTTCCATTAATTTGCCAATAAACA
>NC_042999.1:31671240-31748740 GCF_006345805.1 Octopus sinensis | reverse complement strand
GGACAAATGAGTGTTTCGTTATACATCTTTAAACATCCGTTATTCAGGGACCTTTTGAGCAGGATGGGCTACTCTACCCGAAGGAAATTCTAACTGGGCCTCAACTGCAAGATCATGTGCTAGTTATCTTGATATCAAATCAAATCGCGCACATATGGTTGTGATGCATGTGCCTGGTGCACCCTTATCAGACGGGTAGTCATGATGGGTATACTAGGCTTCGTATATTTGTACCTCAGTGTTACTTGGATGGCATGCGCTGCTCTCTCACTCAATAGTAGTAGTATTAGTAGTAGTAGTGGTAGTAATAATAATAATAATAATAACAACAGCAATAATAATAATAATAATAATAATAATAATAATAATAATAATAATAATAATAATAATAATAATAATAATAATAATAATGATAATATAAAAAAATAAAATAATCAAAGAACTAAAAACCACAGAGCTCAAAATGGACCACCGACCATACCTCCCAAGAATAAAAATAAACGCAATAACAACACCAATTATAAACAACATAAACCTAGCCGTCACTGAACTAGCCACTGAAACAAAAAAAAGTGATATCACTGAACTAAATGACTTGATATACGCAGCAGCCACTGCAGCCAAAAAAGAAGCTGGATACTCACCCAAACCCGCCCGAACAGGAGTACCACCACCCAAACAAACCCTGTGGATAAATAACATCCAAAACAAAATAAAAAAAAAATAGAAAAGACCTGTCGATTCTTAATGAAATCAGCAAACAAGCAACGCTACTGAGCAACAAAAAGAGAACAAAAATGCTCCGCAAATATAACACCACAGGAAAAGATTTGCCGGAGATAAAAGAAAAGCTGAAGCAAGATATCCTTGCCAAAGATCAAAGGATCCGCCGGTACGAGAAACGCCAACGCTTCTTTGAACAGAATAAAAAGTTCAACTCCGACCCCAAAAAGTTCTACCAAGAACTGGGCAAAAATAAAATAGAACTCACTGCAGCACCAACGGCAGAAGAATTGGAAGAATTCTGGGGAGAAATATGGTCGGCGAACGAACCACCAAAAAAAAGGAGTATCAAAATAACAAACTCGGCATCTGAACAAACTTGGACCCCCATAACAACTGAAGAGGTCACCCAGGCACTGCAAAGACTAAGCAACTGGAAGGCACCTGGGCATGAAAAGATCCCAAACTTCTGGTTGAAATATCTAACAGGAATGCACAAAAAGCTGGCTGAAAACTTTAACAACGTACTAGCAGAGCCAGAGACAATGCCTGAATGGCTCACGAAGGGGAAAACCATCTTAATTCCCAAATCAAATGAAACAGAAAAACCAGAAAACTACAGACCAATAACCTGCCTCCCTACTATGTTCAAGGCATTTACTGCAGTGATATCACAAAGGCTGAACAAGCACCTGTTCCCAGAAGAGCAGAAAGGATGCTGCAAAGGCTCATATGGCTGTAAAAATCAACTAATGATTAATAAAGCCATAACTGAAGACAGCCACAGAAAGAAGAAAGGCCTCAGTATGGCCTGGATTGACTACAAAAAGGCGTTTGATAGCATCCCCCACACATGGATCCTCGAAACACTAGCCATTAACAAAGTAGCACCAACAATCATAAAATTCATAGAGCACTCTATGAATAAATGGCAAACAGTCCTACACCTCCAAACAAAAGAGGGACTTATGAAAACCAAAGACATCCCCATTAGAAGAGGAATATTCCAGGGAGATACGCTCTCTCCACTCCTTTTCTGCTTAGCACTGTCACCTCTATCTGATATGCTAAATAGAACTGGATGCGGATATAAATGTTACGGCAAAACGATCAATCACCTTTTATATATGGATGACCTAAAACTATACGCTGCAAATGACAAACAGCTGGAAACACTATTAAAGACAGTTCATGGATTTACCAAAGAAATAGATATGAAATTTGGATTAGAAAAATGCGCCAAAGAAACCATGAAAAGAGGAAAACTAAAGAGTAACAACATCAAACTAGATGAAGCAAATGAAATAAAAGAATTAGACCAAAGCCAAACTTACAAATACTTAGGAATCCATGAACTAGATAAGACCCAACACACACAAATGAAAGAGAAAATAAAAAAAGAATATTATAGACGAGTTAGATCAATACTAAACACAGAGCTCAATGCTAAAAACAAGACAATAGGTATCAACACTTTAGCTGTCCCAGTTCTAAGTTACAGCTACAATATCCTTAACTGGACACGAAATGAACTGACCAAAATAGACAGGAAAACAAGAAAAATAATGACAGGATCCAGGATGCATCACCCAAAATCTGACATAGAAAGACTATATATACAACGTATAGAAGGTGGTAGAGGCCTTATACAGCTGGAAAACTACTATAAAATAACCACCATGGGACTGCAAAAATATCTACTTCAGAAGGAAGGAAAACTGATCCAGATAGCGGCAAAACACGAGCAAAACAAAAAACTGTTCTCAGTATTTAAGGAAGCTGACAAATACAAACAAGAAATCATACCACCTAATAAACATGAAGAAGAAGAAGAAGATGAAGAAACAACAAAAGCTATAAAAAAAATGAAATCCAAACTAAAAATAGAACAGCAACGAACCATGATAAAACGATGGCAAGAAAAGCCCCTTCATGGTAAATACTGGACTAAACTAAACGCAAAAGAAATAGACAAAGAAAAATCCCAGCAATGGTTGAGAAGCTCAGGACTCAAAGCAGAAACAGAGGGATTTTTAATTGCAGCACAAGACCAAAGCCTCCCCACCAGAAATTACCAAAAACATGTAATGAAAAGAAATATTACAAGTAACTGCAGAATATGTGGAGATGGACAAGAAACAATAAATCATATTATCTCTAGCTGCCCAGTCCTGGCTAAGAAAGAATATATTCACAGACATGACAGAGTTGGAACTTGCATACATTGGAAGCTATGCCAACATTATGGAATAACAACAGAAAAAAGATGGTATAGGCACACACCAGAAAAGGTCACAGAAAACGAGAAAGCAACCATACTCTGGGATATGCCGATACACACAGATAGAGAAATTAAGGCCAACAGACCAGATATAGTTGTCAGAGACCATGAAGAAAAAAATGCTTTCTAATTGATGTATCAGTACCGGCAGATGACAACGTGTCTCTAAAAGAAATGGAGAAACTCTCAAAATACAAAGACCTGGAAATAGAGGTAACTAGAATGTGGAATCTGAAAACAGAAACAATTCCTATCATAGTAGGTGCATTAGGCATGATAAAAAAATATTCAGACAAATACATAACAAAAACACCAACACTTACAAACACATATAACATACAAAACATTGCACTACTAGGCACTGCACACATCCTACGCAGAACACTTTCCATACAATAACCATCAGAGCATCACAACAAATCACAGCACATACCCAAGGCACACAGAGCTGCGCTCGGTAGTGAAGTGAAAGCACGCTATAAAAATAAAAATAAAACTACTGAATAATAAAAATAATAATAATAATAATAATAATAATAATAATAATAATAATATTAATAATAATAATAAATCACAGCACATACCCAAGGCACACAGAGCTGCGCTCGGTAGTGAAGTGAAAGCACGCTATAAGAATAAAACTACTGAATAATAATAATAATAATAATAATAATAATAATAATAATAAATGCACTGATGCAGTACAAGGCAGTGACGCCCGTCGCTTCTGATCTTAACTGATTGGAAGTATTTTCACGTACATTGTTTTGTCTTGGTATAAAAGATGGGCTACAGCAAATATTCTGCTCAATACCAAAGACTTACTTGTCATTTTTTTATTAGCTTAACCAGTTGAGCATGTTCATTAGACGCTGACGATATGTGCATCTCTGATCACGAGCAGTAGTGGGGGAGCCTCATACTCATGTGCTGATAGGAATTCTTTGGGGTTTTAATAATTCACCTCTGGAAACATGGGTGTTTCGTTCAACATCCTTAAACAACCCTTATTCAGGGACCTTTTGAGCGGGATGGGCCCCATTTTCATGGCCATGTGCTCATTATTTTGATATGAGATCACCATGCCACGCACATATGTTTGTGATGCATGTGCCTAGTGTACCCTTATCAGACGGGTAGTCGTGATGGTTACACTGGGCTTCGTTTATTTTACCCTAGTGTCACTTTGATGGCCTGCAATGTTCTCTTACACAATAATAATAATACTAATACTAATAATAATAATAATAATACTAATAATAATAATACTAATAATAATAATAATGATAATAATAACATTAATAATAATAATATTAATGATATTAATAATAATAATAAAAAAATAATAATAATATAATAATAATAATAATAATAATAATAATATAATAATATAATAATAATAATAATAATAATGATAATAATAATAATTGTTAACTAAGCACTTACCCTTAAATGCTTAAGGGCATATGGCTTAAAATCAGAAACAGAAGGGTTTATTATAGCAGCCTAAGATCAATGCCTACCTATAAGAAACTTCCAGGCCAATATATTAAAGATGGGTAGCTGCACAACATGTCGTGTATGTCAACAACAATCTGAAATCATTGAGCATGCTGTCTCCCAGTGCAGTCTTCTTGCGCCTACAGAGCATCTCAACAGGCATGATAGATAACCCCAACATTGCAGAAATTCAAACGATAGTGTTCGTGGGAACTGCCCATATCCTACGCAGAATGGTATCAATGTAATCTCAAGTTTTAAAACAAACATGATTTTTTTATGGTTTGTGAAACATTCTCTAGAGCAACAATATGTACAAAACCAAATATATGACACCCGAGGCATAACACCAACATGAACTTCTAACTAGTTGTCTCTTGAGGACTCTGGGTGACACTTGGACTCAACTTGTACTAATGTAAAGCAAAAGTCAAACAACAACAAATAATAATAATAATAATAATAATAATAATAATAATGATGATAATAATAATAAAGTGAAGTGAAAGCACGCTATAAAAATAAAACTACTGAATAATAATAATAATAATAATAGTAACAACATGAATGGATGAATGTCGAACGAAATGCTTAGGGGGATTGCGTTCGTCCTTACGTTCTGAGTCCTAATTTCGCCGAGGTCGACTCTGCATTTCATCCTTTCTGGGACGATAAATTAACTACCAAATTTGTACCTGGGTAGAGGGAAGCAGCTATTCTCCTCGCCCAAAACTTCAGGCCTTCTGCTCAGAGCAAAAAAGATTATTATTATTATTATCATTATTATTATTATTATTATTATTATTATTATTATTATTATAATTATTATTATTATTATTAGTGTTGTTGTTGTTGTTGTTATTGTTATTGTTATTGTTATTATTATTATTATTATTATTATTATTATTATTATTATTATTATTATTATTACTATTGTTATTGTTATTGTTATTGCTATTGTTATTATTATTATCATTATTATTATTATTATTATTATTATTATTATTATTTTTATTATTATTATTATTGTTATTATTATTTGTTTGACTTTGCCTTTGTACTTCTACAAGTTGATTCCAAGTATGACCCAGACACCCCAAGAGACCACAAGCTAGAAGTTCAAGTTGGCGTTATCACTAGGGTTCCATATATTTGGTTTTGCACAAGTTATTATTCTAGAGAATGTTTAAGAAAATATAAGAATCGTATAAGTTGATTTTACAATTCAAGATTCCATAGACAGTATTTTACGTAGGATATGGTCAGTTCCCATGAGCACTATTTTTTGAATTTCTGTCAAATTTGGATTTCCATGTAACTGATATAGGAAGCAATCAGTCACTCTGGATATCATTCTCAGTGCACTTATGATAACAGGTTTTGTTCTAGTTCAGCATTTTGCCAAATTTTATTTGATAGTCACTGTTCAAATTCAGTAAGGTTCTCCCTGACCTCATACTTACAGACATGAAGTTTCGCAGAATAGGTGCTACTTTAAAAGTTTCCAGGTATTTCTAAATCCAGCTATCTAAAGCTTTTTTTACAATCTATCCAGGCTATCGACAAGTTCTTGTATTGTTTGTGAAAATCTTCCTAGATCGTTTTATTGATGAGTAGCGGCTGTTTACAACTAAAAGACCCACGTTTGCAACCTATTTGCTCATTAGGGAAGATGCCACTTTCCATTAGGAAATGATGCACTCAGTCAAGAGATATATTAGTATTTTATGCATTGTTTTTAAGCAGGTTAGGAGTCTATAATTTCTTTATTCATTTGTTTCACCTCGTTTTGAAAGTAAAAATGCACTATTGTTAACTGGCCAAGAATCGTACTAGCATGTTGTAAAATACTGTTGTAAAGTTTTGCTGGCACTTCATTACACTCTGGGAAAGCATTCAAGCAGAAGTTAGGAATTTTATTCTTCCCTGGAGACTTTCATTTGATTGACTTCCACTGAGCAGATCTTACATCCTCCACCTTGATACCCTCCCAATTTTCCTCAAAGTCTCCAGATATTCTAATAGTCCGAGGGGCTTTATTGTTGTGATTTTTAATTCGATCCAGATTTTATTCGAAAATTCCTGCACTTCTTTTCATGAGACAGACTTTTCTATAATTGATATTTTCCCTATCTACATGTAAAAATGTTTTGTGTTATTTTTGAACATGTTGTCCTTCAAGAATCTAATGCTCTGTTTATACCGTTTTCTACGGGAAGCATTAGCACATATCTTGAGAGTTTCTATGGTTGTACCGATGTCAAGTATGGTTTTCATATTATATTTTTCTTTCAATTTCGGTTTTTTGTTGGTTTGATATTCTTGTCAAACTTTAGGATTTTTTTATACATTTTATGTCAGACCTAAGTAACTGAATTTGGTGTTGAATACTCTCTTGCCAAATAGGCTTTTTGTGGGAAAATTGTCATTTTCTAACCTTCCCATCACATAGAATATTTGACATCTTCATGGATGCATAGCATAGGTGCTTTAGGTGTCTAATATAAAAATCATTAGCTTAGATGATGTCTTTAAGTGCAAGACAAATTTTACCAATTACTTTCAGGTTTTGGTTAGAGTTGCGAATTTTGGGGTGATTGTCGCGTTCATTCATACTGGTTTCTTTCATTTTCAGTGTCGATGTAGTTGACTCACACCTCTCTCCACAAAATTATGGGGCGTGCATCATCATCATCATCCCCATCGTCATCATCATCGTCATCGTCTTCCTCATAATCACGTGTCTGGGTCTCTGCGTTGATCATTGTCTTTCATTCTATATCAAAAGTAACGCAAGAAATCACAATGAAAATAACCAATCACCAGAGAGGAGACCATCCGAAGAAAAAATTCAACACCGCTTCTATAATTGGCTCATCCTACAACTGTGAGACGCGGAAAAGCTATTTACAAACAACGTCGGGATGTCTTGTCTAGTCTTCCCGAGAGAATCAATAGACGGGACTGCATACTCAAACTCTACCGCACGCAAATCAACAACTCACTGGACACACACTATGTAAACCAATAAGCAATCTGAACAACCATGCCAACGAAGAACGGCCTACATTTCAAATCCAACATGGTGTAACTGGTAACGTGTTCCTGTAGAGTGCCATGTATAGTATCGACCATGAGACGCCGTCACCATTCGGAGAAAGAGCATCTGTTCACGGTTACACCTCACAACGCCGTGTTCCAACAACACCAATGACATTCTGGTGGGAATTTCTCCACCTTTTTACAACCGAGAAAGAAGGATGCAATTTGCCTAAGAATAACGGAGGTACAGTTCGTTGGCAATCACGTAACAAGCTTGAACCGCCGCCAGGTTCATGCGTAGAAACAGGCTATTTTTTCCAGGATCTTTGAGCTAAAGGAATTTTTCGGTCACATTGTATTTTTTTTCTGTTCGCACCCAAAAATCTTACATCAATCTACACCGTCGCTGCCATAGAGTTTTCTTAGGTTCAGAAATACATGTTTAAGCTGAAGTGTATAGCCGGTTGCGTAAATCCAATGGTATTACACATACATTTTAACCAACGAAAATTGCCTGAGATGTAATGAATGATTGAGTGAACAGCTATCTTATGGAAAGTACTGTAAGAAGAAATCTTAGAAAGCTGCTAAATCTTCCTCTCTAGAGAACACATTCACACTGTGATATCCGACGTAGCAAAATCTTACTATTATAATTTCTTCTACGCTCTTAAACGTCCACGAATTTATAGGGTTTCATACACTTCACAAGCTCATTCATATAAATTTTGTTGATGTATATAACGTACGCAACGTAATGCTGTCTCAAGCAGAAATAATGATAATAAATCTCTCAGTGTGAGAAATATTTTTTGCGTTGTAAATATTTCATTAAATATTTCTAAATTTTCGGCTGCTTTCTTTTTATGTATTACACTTCACTGAAAATTACTCAGCTTTTATGTTTCCTTGAAATAGCTTTAAAAGAAGTTTTTTAAATACATTTTTAGCTGCTTGTTGAATTAGATTTCCCTATTGCAACTGCAACGTTTTCGATATTATCTCCCTTTAAAAATATACCAATTTAGAGACAATGTACTAAAATGTATAAAGCAACATTTGATTATATGTAAGTGTCAAAACCGTAAAGCGATAAAGAAGATGACAAATATTGCTTTCCGGGACAATATTAGACGAAAATTTCAGTTTCCACCCAACTCGTGTCTCTCATCTGAAAATATAGGAGATAATAATAATCGTTACATAGTGCTAGCAATATACTGAATACGAGAGATACGAAATCTGATCAATATGTATCCGGATTGTTGCCATAGTAACGTAGCTAAAGTACACAGAATGAAGTCACTTAGTGAAGATTGACCATGAACTCTGCTGTACAAGCGCACCAACTGTTAACGTTCTACTTCACTTCCGCTGTTTACAGCAGTGCTTGGAACGAAGGTGTGTATCGTGTGATCGTCGCTGTCATCATGACGGAGGAAGTTATTATGGCGAAATCTGCTCAGCGGCCAGTATGTGTCGCAAACAATTGTACAAGTGGTACAAACGTTTCCAAGACGGCTGAAAAAATGTCGATATTTACGAGAATCGCAACCGGCAGAACTGCGAAAAACATCGCAGATGTGCGGGCAGCTGTGAAGGGAAATCGCTGAATCAGCATCCGTGAGTTATCGAAGGATATGCAGATTATATACGGTTCAGTTAAGTCCATTATTCCTCAAGATTTGTGTGTATGAGACGCGTATGTGTCGGGTAAGTTTGTGACAAAACTGCTTTCAACTGACCAAAACATACTAGGGTTTCAGTTGCACAAGATCTTGATTGTGTCGAGAACGCTGAAAACTTTTTGAAATCTTTGCGTATGACTCTGAGTAACTATCACCGAGCTTTCGGCAAAATTTGATGCAGGTTTCCTGCTCAGCTTTCTCTATAGTTGTCAATGCGACGATCACACGCTAATCACCTTTTCCTAAGCATTGCTGTTAACATCAGAAGTGAACTAGAACGTCGAAACTTAGTGTGCAAGCACAGCAGAGTTCAGGATCAATCGTCGCCAAGCGGCTTTACTCTGTAACAATGGCAACGATACTGATACTCATTGTTCAGACCACGTATAGTTCAAAACATCTTATTTCCACATATTTTTCCAAGAAAAAAATGTAACAAATATTTCCAGGCCCCGCTTACCGTTTCAGATAAATAGCCATTGACTGGCGTTTATCGCCACTGTAAAGATTATGAAAGTCTAGATTATTACAAATGCAGTCATTCCCAGACGTAATGCAGTTTGGAGACTCTTACGTGGAATCAAACTAAGAACACGATGTTGTTGACAAGATGTTCTTTATAAATTATTGATTAACATCTGCGAACGTACAGAATATATAAATTAATTATTCATTTAAATTGCATAAATTGCATTTTCCCACTATGCAATTGTTGTATTAGCATCAGAACAGATGGGATGATAATTCTTTCGTTAATAGAAAACAATTCAGATAGTATATTCAGTGTGGCCGTTCAATATATGAAGGACAGTATGAAGCTTGTGCGTTAAGACAATTATACAAACACACAAGCACACAGGTACGAACAACCGTAAATTTATTTCTTATATATAATAATAATAATAAATAGGTTATTTCATTGTTGTAAATTTTACATTTGTTCATTTAACGTAAATGTTGAACCGTAAATTACACCAATGAATAGGCGAGGTTAATTCACCTATTATTTTATTTTTTAAATAGACAACTACCTTCAGTATATGCTGGAAAATATATACACACATTACTTCATTTGTTTGATAGAATATCTGCGATACAGTTTGAGGTTAGTAACAGAAAGTCATTTACATTCAGGTTTGGATCAGATAAAAACTTCTTATGAAAATTATTTGGAAATTTGGGAAATTTCCTGTGACTTACATGAACATTGATTTATTTCACAATAGTATCAACTATTTTCATGGCCAATCTGCTTATCTATTTAAATATAATCAATGAAAAATAGAAGAGTACTCGTCAAGGAGAGAGGAATATTGGGCATAACAAATACTATAAATTGTCAAAAGGAATCAACACAAAATACGAATGGCATCAAATGTCACAGATAGGTTATATTATATGATGTAACTGGTTGCAACACAGTCTCTTAGATAGCTCCTTCCTTTAAAGTTACCAAATATACAGCTTCTGTAAAATTATCCATTTCCTTTTAAAGCTGTGACTGGAAATGTGGCTTGCACGTTATTCTTACTATATGACGTAATATACATTGACGTTATTGTTGAGATTGTGGTGGAGGTGGTTTAAACCATAGGCCAGTCCTGATCGAGCAATATAATATGATCAAAGATATGCCAGCTGTGACTGTAGATACTTTTCATCGTATATCCTTATGATCTTTCTTAGACATGAACAGAATATTTCGTTTGCTGTTCGTGCAGACTAGGATATCGAATTTTATTGCAGAAGAATCTAAGAGTGTTTCTATTAATGAAAGATGTTCATAGATGGAATGAAACTTCCGTATAAAACAAGTATCAATCTTATTGATTATTTTCATTTACGTAAGCCAGTTCTAATTTGTGTGTGTGCGTGTGTGTATGTGTGTGATGTGTTCGCGGGATACATGTGTTGTGCATGCCCGCACGTCTGTGTGAATATATGTTGCATAGCGTGTAAATAAAAGACAGAAATATTAGAATGTTCATGTACATTCCTGATACTAGTTCTCGACTTTAAAAGTTACAGTGAAAACAACCACTTCGATGACTAGAAGCTGTGAAACGAAAATACATCACTGTGAAGCCATTTCTCCAGTTTAGTACACCTAGTCGTACATCATGATACAATGCTCCTTAATTACGTCTTTTGTAACTCAGTAAAAGCGTGATCACTACCAGAGTTTAGCTACTATATTCCTGGTTATAATTCGTAAAAAATAGTAGTGACCAAATAGATAGCGTGATATACTATTCGTATAAATATTTGGCTTGGTGAAATATACAATGTAACATAAAGAATAGGAACTATTCTGAATTATACATCTTACTTTTTTTGTTTCAGTTCATAAATGCCAATAGATAACATGTAGAATGTGAATAAATATTGTAAAACATTTCAAACGACTGATTAAACGTAGCAATTTTAAGAAGTTTCGGAAAAGAAATCGCTTTGCTTTTTTCAGTTTGCATTCAATTTTAATATATTTAAAAGTAGGAATAAACCAAAAATATACTGGCATTTAATAACACGAAAAATGAAAAAAACAAAATATCATAGATTTAAATATATAAATTCCAGTGCAGGTGAAAAAAGGTGTTTTTCGATGATAAATCGATGTGGTATGAATTAATAATGAAGGGAATATGATAAATGACATACTGATGTTTCCTAGTAAATGGAAGATGTAGTTTCTATACACCTGCGATTGTTGATATTAAGAACTTATATGCGACGTAAAATTTCTGTTTCTTCATAAATATAGTAATAAGTGAGAGAATGGAATATGAAGGATCCATCTTAGAGCGCATCTAAGCGGCTGATAATTCTGCTAAAATTTTGGTGTGTGAGTCACTCAAATTTCTAGTATATTTAGAGCTTCTTTTCAACAATTAGTATATTATACATTACTTAATAATAGTGTATTTATTTACCGAATATCGTGTAGAGGACGCAGATACAATCATATATGTGTGTGTATATATACTCACAGAAACATGTACACTCACTCTCTGTCTTTCTCTCTGTCTCTTTCACACTTACAGACTAACATATATATATATATATATATATATATATGCGTGTGTGTGTGTGTGTGTGTGTTTATATAAGCGGGAGTGAGAGAGAGAGAGAGGGGGAGGGCACGGTTTAGAAAGAAAGCAAGAAAACTTTAAAAGATAGATACGTAAATAGAAAGAAAGTTGGGGAGATAGGTAAATGGTTAGACAGGCATAGATAAAGAAATGGATTGATGGAGATATGTATATATATATATATATATACATTGCTGGATATGTATATATATATATATATATATATATATATATATATATATATATATATATAGATATATATATATATAGAGAGAGAGAGAGAGAGAGAGAGATTGATAGATAGACAGAATACGAACGTTGGACACTAGATTAGGTAAAAAAAACGCTAATAATGAGGTAGATAACCCTTTGTCTTGCGGAAGCTTGCGCTGAGCCAATAATGGAGAACATTTTTATTGAACTGTATAAAAATTTTAATATTTCAAGATTTTAGATATTTTTGTTATTAGAATATCTTAGTTCAAGATGAGTGATTTTAGATTAGCCACATTTTATAATGTTTATAAAAATGCATTTTAATATTTCATTATTTGCAATTTCATGAAATACTGATAACATTAAGGTATAAGATGTAATTTTAACACTTAACCTTCATGAATGTTGTTCCTGGCGTCGTTTTATCACAGGGTAGGATAAATAGAGAGAATACTAAGTCTATTGTCTTTTTATTTTGAACCTGGTGGCGTACATGCCTTTACTCATAGTATATGTTTTGTTCTTATTTTTCTTATAGTTCAATGGAGAGTTTTTTATTCCTGATAAACACAGTACTGAGAAAATGGAGACACGGTTTACAAGACATTCAAACATATTGACATTTCTACCAAACCTAATACACTCATAGAAGTTCAATTTCCGTGCTGTTTTGTTTTTTCTTGATCAAGTGAACAAATATGCGTTAAATTTCACTTAAATCATCTTTAAATGTAAGGAATATCTACTTTCTAAATCAAACTGGATTAGAGGTCCACTAACTTTATTTCAATATATATTTAATCCAAATCTACAAACGCATATAGTTTAACAATCTTTAAATCCGCCCCATCAGGATATTTTGCGAAATATATTGATTTTTCCGTTACTCTGACTGGCACAAATTCTAGTAGAAGACTGCGCAGTCGGTGGCCATCTTAACATCTAAATGCTTTTTTAAATGTAAATCTTAGATTTATTCAAATTATTCTATGGCTTTTGGAAATTACTTGAGACGTATTTTCTAAAATATTTTCGAATAGGTCGAGTTCGCTCTTAATGAAGCTATGCAATATTTCAATAAGTTCTCCACAAGCTTGCAGTTTCATGTTAAGTTCAATGAGATGCAGTGAAACATCTGTGAATTGTTAAGTTCATTGAGCTTGTAAAGTTATTTCACATTATACATTCAGGCTCCGTGCTACCGTCATCTAAATAAAAAAAATATATTTCACTTACTTATTTAGCAAACCCTCTAAGTACTTGACCGCATCTCAATCTCAGTAGGTAGCTGAGAAAATAGTAAGAAAATAGTATAAACTATTTTAATTTACATTAACTTTGAAATGAATTCTCGTTTCTGTAAATTTCTGACTATTCTCATCATAGTAGCAACATATTGAACATATAATGTTATTCGTGGTTCTTCTTGATGTACAATATATTGGAAAGAAATATGGGCCAATAACTAATATAAATTCTTTACAAAATACAATTATCAGTTTATTTCATAACATATACTTTCCTCAGAACATAATGACATAACCACGTATGTTGTTGCTGACTTTTTAAGGCAAATTATCTGACTTAATGAACACTTCGTGAATAACAACTATCCTCAAAATAATTGATAATTGAGATGTCAAGACCAATGTAATAAGTGTCACGGCTGTTTAAGTGTTCATGGTGTAGATTTTCTTGTTCAAGTTATACGAAGTTGCATTGCTTAGTCAATAAGGGGTTTGTGTTTAGGATCATAAGCTGATTTCCGATTTCTTTCACCAGGTGTTCCGATTCCTTTCATCATGATATGTGTCACAGTAAGGTACTTCATTTCAGGTTGTTTCAGCCTAGCCATCTATAGTTTGTAGTTGCCGAATACTTGTGGAGTCTCGCTCTGCCTCATCTATAATATCTTGGATGTTCCACGAAATCACATGTAGGAGGACCGCTGGCGTATTTATGTCACCCAAGACGACATAGTCATCTACGACAGTTAAACAAAGACTGATACGTGATAAGAAATCATACGCACTAGTGATAGCTTAATTGAGTAGTATAGAATAACCTTTATTTTTATAAGTATTTTTCGGAATGTTTTTCTACTCATGACTAACTTACTCGTATGATTTCTAATAGCGTCCTTGTTAAACACATTAAACAAATGCTTCTTTCAATAAGGAGTACTTTATTTAAATTATATTCCATTATAAGTTATATTATGTAATATATTAAATCTTACTAAAAAGTTTAATAATTTCTCTGACCGGGAATCATTCCACTCTAGTTGATAGCATGTAAATGCTTTTCAACATTCAACGGTGTGTTTGCCTTGGAGAATTTAGTGTAATTGACACGTCGATTCTCCTAATATATACAAAGCATATATATCGATGATTCCAGTGCAGGATGGTTTGTTCATTTTCTTCTTGTGAACTTTCCGTATTTTAGCAGTCTATGTTATTGCAGTCTGTCTTAAAAATCAAAAAATAAAGAATTCGAAAGAAAATATAGGAAAAATATGAGAAAAGTCAAGTTATGTACTTCTCATATCGTGTATCCTGTGTAAATAAACGATGCTGTGCTGATAGATACTTTCATTTGTTTGCTAACTTTAATTTAAAGGATAGATATTTGACTCAACTAGAGAATGCATTGTGTTAAGAATAATACAGTGACATTTTAAACTATTTCTTTTAAATGTTTCTTTTCAAAATTAGCGATAACGCAAATATATATTCTTTCCATAATCCACCGCCTGTCACCCAAAAGCCTGAAGCCTGTCTCGACTGACATGCATGTAATTGGTTTGCTATTGCATGTATAACCATATCACAGAGACATAATATCAGCTTCTGTTGCTAGGACTGGAATTTGCTACTCAAACATTTTGAATTATAAGCATTCCACATGAAAGGCCTCGTCACCTCTGGTAAACCATAGGAATATTATTCATGTTTCTTTGATGTATATTTCAGCTTAGCTTATCATATTGTAGTGTATACTACTAATGAACGTTCAATATCGACTGCGAGAATCACGAGTACTCTGTTATTTAACATTCAATGATGCATTGACTCGAACTTGAATATTTTTATGCCATGTCAAGTTTCTTTCGCCTATTCTAAATAACAAAATCATTTGAAAAAAATCAATAATTTAATTTTGAGATATTCAGTCATCAGTTTCTTAATTAAAATGTTACATAGCATGAAATTAGATTAATCATGATTTTTAGAGAAATACCTGATATCTATCGACTTCAGTAAGATTTGAACTGTAAACGTAAGGTGACGAATGTAACTGCCCTTCTGCATTTAATATCACGCTCTATTGCCTCTGGAACCTAACTTCCTTCAATTTCAAGAAAATTAGAAATTAAATCAATAATACTTATAAATTATATAATTAGAAAATAATCTAAAATACAATTTTCTATATTTGCAGCTCCAGAATTTAGGAAATACTGCTGCAACGTAATACAGCTAAACTAAAGGAGATCTGATATTAAAGAGGATATACATCAGAATGTTGTATTTGATCGTTGATGTGTTTTGTCAATATTAATTAGAAAATAGTCAATAGTAGAAAAAAATTTTTGTAGCCGTGACGTAGGCAGAGACTTTAATTACTTTGCCTGAAACAAAAACTTGCATGGATATATCATACGAGAACTCGACCTAATCATCCTAATTCATATATTTTAAACATATTACTGGGTGCGTTACGTTTTGTAAAATAGTTTATAAGAGCATTTTAGAAGATCAAACATAATAAACAGTACATATGTAATTACCATGGGGATATCATAGTTCATAAATTTAGCAACAAATAATCACATGATAATAATAGGTGATAATTATCCAATTACTATGCATAAACAAATGACCTGCAATTTAGATATTTTCAAACGATTTCATTTCTTGGTGGCACAAATTACTCTACAATTAAATGATTTTATTAACACTTGAAAACCATAAACAAGAAACCTCTAATTCTTAACTTAATTCTTAACCTCTAATTCTTAACTTAATTCTTAACTTATAATATATAATTCATGTGTTCATGTAATTGCTTTTGGATTTCATTTATTTTATTCATTTCTCTATATTTCATCACTTGCATTTCCCTTGGTTTCAAAATATACAATTTACACCCAAGCCCAGTTAGATATGTGGCAAATAAACACTGTGTATATTGTAACGTTTGTAATGAAATACATTTTGGGAGTGTAAATTCCCTACTAAAAAGCCTTTCTTTGTATTCACTTGGTTAGTCATAATTAGAACCGTCACTTCCATCTGCCAAGGCCTCACCATGAGAAATACTGAGTGGACATATTTGAAAACAAGTTTGATTGGTTGTTAGCAGAAAAAAAAGAAAGCGTTTATACAATGGTAACTTTTGAGTCAGACCGTTGATGTAAATGACTAAATGATGTGATGAATCACAGAGCCTTATCTCTTACAATACAAGATATTGTATGACGATATATTCGTGTAAGGTCTTACACATGTGTCTCTATTATACAGATTTGTGTGTGTGTGTCTGTGTGAGTGAGAGTATGTATATGAGTATGTTACATATGTGTGCACATTAGTGTGCAACACAATATAATATAATATAATATAATATAACATAATATATATATATATATATATATATATATATATATATGTGTGTGCGTGAATGTGCTTGTTTGTTTGAATACAGAAGTAATATGTATATACTTACAGTACTATGAAATAGTCCATTTAACATACTGAGATTCGTGAGTGTCGCTGATGAAATAACTGATTTCTCTATTATTGTACAATTGCAAAGTAACATGACTACCTGAGCATCAGGTATACGAAGGACTTATGAAATAGAAAATATAGAAAAAGCATAAAAAAGAAGATGTGCAATAGTAATATATAAATGAGTTGTGAAGAATCTAATATAGAGCAGTTAAGTTTAGTTAGATGCATTGCACTGGTACGTTTTGCTATATAATATATGCTATGTATATAATAGTTATGAGTTTAAAAAGTAACCGATGTTTAAGCATTAAATCTTGATAAATTACAAAAGTTTTACCAAAACATTTTCGATATTTAATCATTACCAGATTAGTCATTGATGAAATCAATCATATTATCACGTATGCTATTTACGGTAGAGGCAAATTAAGGTATTCATCACAAATTCTCAAGTCATGTGCATTGATCTCCCTTAGAAAATGTGTTTTTTTAAATATTCTAATACATCCCTTTACATTTAATGCAGGTGTTTTTCATAACAAATAAAGGATGACATCTGTGTCCATCTTGAATTGAAGTGCACTTTGCATTATAGAAAATTCACAGCAAAAGTAATGGCAATTCTAACATCCGAATACACCAGCGAAATGTATGTGATTATATTCTATATCAGGGTTGTCAACCATACGGCCTGCGTGCCCCGGTTCGCGACATGACTTTGAAATGTATAAAAATTATATTAAATATTTACTTAATATTCTTTTCTATTCTAGGCACAAGGCACGAAATTTCGGGGGAGGGGACCAGTCGATTAGAATGACCCCGGTACGCAAATGATACTTAATATATATACCCCGAAAGGATGAAAGGTAAAGTCGACCTCGGCGGAAATCGACTTTGCCTTTCATCCTTTCGGGGTCCGTAAATTAGGTACCAGCTGCGTACTGGAATTGATCTAACCTACAGGCCCCCTTCCCAAAACTTTCGGGCCTTGTGCGTAGATTATAAAAGAATATTTACTTAATATTTTGAATGTTGTTTGTTTTAGTATGACTTATGCTAGTGTCAATGAGTCAATTGCTAATAAAAAAATACCTTAAATTATTTAATGTTTCAATGTTAATTTGGAATGTATGTATATATATATATTTCTATTTAATTCAATGACTAACGTGTTTCCTTTTCTAGATCAGCATTTCGCTCTGTTTTACCTTACCCAATTGTCTTTTTAAAAAAGGAGACAAATCGCTACATTGTAGATTATTTCAAGAAACGTGTTCCTTTTCCTACTTATTCGTGGAGGTGAATGGGAAACCTTGTGCTTGGTATGGTCGCAGCAGGTTTCTCGAAGAATATAAAATTCGGTGCTACTATGAGACTCATGATGCCAACAAATAGTTGCTTGCAAAGACAAATGAAAAGAGAGAAGCTAAATAAATTCTTAGCAGATCTGAAGAAACAATAGTCTACTTCAATCCAAAGCCGAGATATTAGTCAGGAAAATACTGAAAATAAATGATACAAAACTAATAAAGGTGTTTTTAAATGTTTTTTAATTTTTTCTTTTTAATGTATAGAGTCTATCCCTTTACAAGGCAAATTGAGAACTCAGTCTTCTTTAAAAGTTCTCACTTTCACTTGTTCAAAGTTTTGCCAAAAAAGCAAGAAAAAAGTGTTCTTTAAACATAAACATTTTCAAAACGTATTTTTTACACTAAAACAAAGGGAATATTTTGAAATTACTATGTATAGATTCTTATGCCATGATTTTATTGGTCCGGCCCGTTTGAGTTCTGTATATGATGAAAAATGAATTTTTCTCAAGTACTTTAAAATGTTGTCTATATATTTGTGCATGCATGTGAGTTTGTGTATGTTTGTATATGCGTGTGTATGTGTGTGTCTGTATGAGCGTGCTTTTCCTGTGTCACTGTTGAGCGCATGAATACCCGTAATATATCTGCATATTTATAATGGTGAGTGCATGGAAATACTGCAATTTTCTAATTTATATTGTTCTCAGTATCTTGCAAAATATCTGTAAAACCCATTAAAACAGGTTTTAAGCATTAAAAGAAAATTGCTAATGATAAAAGAAATGTGTAATTCAAAATACAACGTTATTTCCAGATTTCTTTCTATTCATTTATTTTTGTGGAGCCTACAATTTCATTCACTTCGTCAAGTTTTGGAGGTTTTTAGGCGCGTGAAACTACAAAACTTCCCTCTGAACGTGATATCAGTCAATTGCAAAATTACGGCAACGCTGCTGCCGTTACTCATTTTCAGCAGTATGAACTAAGGAAACGTTTTTTTGTTCTTTAAATTCCTCTTATTGATATTAGCAGATTTTTTTTATATGGAAAAAAGAGACAACTGGAAAGTCCTCTCTATCTGTGAGCCGTTCGAATGATGTAAAACGGATGTATGGAAGTGGCGCTGTCGAGTTTATATTTAAGTGGTGAGGGTAATTTCCATAATATTTTCAAGCGATCTATGTATATTTTTAGGTATGTGAATAAACATTTGTTTCATACCGCAATCAAAACTTCTAGAAAATAGTTCAGGATATTACGCTTATTGTAGTGGAGTTCAGTTTTATTACAGTGAGCATTGATTAAAATATGAAAAGAAATTAAACAATGATAACAGGACCGAGAAAAGATCCGCAAACCAGAAACCTAGTCTGAAGATATTAGTAATTGTTCAAGACACAATATGCATTCCACATATCCAAAACGCGTTAGATATTACTCAGCAATTTAATATAACTTGTATATATGCATGAAAAACATGAACACTTTGCTACATCCTCTTCTTATATATAATAGCTAAAACAAATTATTCAGTATAAAATTCAAGTTACGAAAAAAAGTGGGAATAATGTTGTTGTATTATCCTGAGGCAGTTCTAAAGTCGGAAATGTATGATCAAAAATGATTATATAGCCGTAGCAACCCAATCGTTTGAAATATAGGTATTTCATTATTATTTAATATCACCTCGTCTTCCAATGCCAATGTCATTTGATGTAGATTTGAATCACAAACAGAGACGGCCACACACACACTCTCACACACACACACAAACACACACACACAAACACACACATATATGTCTATCTGATATTCTCTCTCTCTCTCTCTCTCTCTCTCTCTATATATATATATATATATATATATATATAGAATGTATAGATTTTGCGTGTGTGCGCGTGTATGTGGGCATAAGTTTATGTATGTATATATATATATATATATATATATACGAATGTATAGATTTTGCGTGTGTGCGCGTGTATGTGGGCATATGTTTATGTATGTGTGTATATATATATATATATATGTGTGTGTGTGTGTGTGTGTGTGTGTGTATGTATGTGTGTGTATACATAAATAAATATATACATATATACATACACAATGGGAGTGAGAGCCGGTCGAATGATCTCATAGAGATTTCTTCGTTGGTTCTTGAGAGTAACAAATTGAGTATATGTAGAGGGTGTATGGCTGAATATATACGAACACTCAAAACTGAGTAAAGATTACCATGAAAATCCGACGTAGATTTGTCAGCATATTATTAAACGTTTGTTTCATACCGAGTTCAAACGGTCTACAAACTAAGCCTGATGAATTCAATTTTAGAGGTTCAACATATCTCACGAATTGAGGTAGGATTTAGTATTATTATAATGAACATTGATTAAGAAGTGAAAGAAGATCAAACTAGTGCATATTTCATTAAATGTGTAGTATATTTTATTTTGTTTATGACCTAAGATCTTTTAATTGTGTATATATACGTATGTACTAGCATGTCTGTTTGTGTATGCGTGTGCATTGTGTGTGAAAATATCTATTTGTACGTGTTCGTTATAATTCGTTTATAAATGATTCGCTTTTTCTTTAGTAGTGAAGGCCAAACAAAATCAAAACAATACGTAATTACAAGAAAACAAAAAGATCAACTTGTCAATTATAGAAGACTTAATGTCAATCTTAAAGAAAATGAATACACACCCACATTTCTCTCACTCTCGCTCTCTCTCTCTCTCTCTCACACACACACATGCACACACACACACACACATACACACAACCACACACAAAATCATGCACACACTCATGCATGAAAATACATACATAGCTATACTTACATAGACACTAAAACACGTACGCACGTAGTAAGTGTATGTAAGCGATACAGATTTTTTCTTACTATACAACTAAGTTCTTTATATGACGCTATAAAGCGGTTTATAATTTTCCAGATGTCATCTGACCGGTTTGGTCAGCTTTGACAACCTGACCAATTAAACAAACAAAAGGAGCACAAATTACTAGCAATACCACCGCCACCACCGTTCAAACATCAGGACACTTACTTCTGTGACTACTACGGACCATAATGGGAATGAAAATGTTAATGTCGGCTAATAGTAATCATATCTTCATATTGGTTCTGTATCTCGTATGTTCAGAAGAGGGTTAATATCACTGTAACGATCTGTTGCCAACTATCACTCAGACTGCGGGAATGATAAGTATTCTATCCATCATCGAACATTAACATGTAATGTGGACGCCTGCAACGTTTTGACTCACAGCGGTAAACATTATAATTGGATGGTTTTAATGTTTCAAATCACACGTTCGACTGTCTTTTGGTATTCTTATGGCAAGGACACTGACACTTTGACTTCTGAGTTCAAATTGAGCATAGGTCGAATTTGGCCTTCATCCATTTAAGTTTGATATGATAGTACTAGTTGAGTAGTGAGGTCAATATAATCGACTACTCCAATATTCAAATCGATTACTCTTACGATAATATAGAAAAGCAGTAATCATAGCCCTTTATATATCCTCTCAAACTAGAACGTGTTCTTAAAACAGTGATGTGGCTCGAATACTTTAATTGTACTAAAGCGGGCTCACAAGGGTCTTATACTAGATGACATTATACTGGTTAACAGATTATGTCTACCACCGTATATGAATTCTACTCCCAACGAATTAAGTCCCACTGTTATATCGCTAAAACGCCATCAACATGGAAAACAAGACCTTTTTATACAATTGCAATAACAGATACAATTTCGGGGTCTTTTCGGTTTGAAAGACAGTTTTTAACAAAATTTCTAGGTAACTATAAAATTTCAAACTTCGTATACTGGTAGAATGTGTTTATTAAACATCTTTTTCTCTTGGCTTTATTGAGAAAATTCTATAGTTTGTAAGATATTTGTTGTTTTTTCTTCAATTTCTGCAATTTCAACCAATCAAATACATCTATTGAGGTAAAAAAAAAACATTCTGTGCCGTATATCCCTCGTTTAAGAAACAGATTGAGTTTATTTTCATTTGTGAAGAAAACAAGATACCCTTCCCCCACCCCTAACCCTAAAACAGATTGAAATGCAATAGATCGATACAAGGGTCATAATCATGGGTGACAATTTCATATGACACCGCTAGAAAACCTGCCGTTCAAACCGAAGAGATCCCAATTTTGCACTATTTTGCTTAAATCATACCAGTAAAAGCATTTACAAATTTTGATACCCGGCTGTGATGAAAGGCTGCATATATATGGTTGAATTAATGTTCTTATATTCAGAAAGTACAAGAGGGGGCTTCAATATTTTGAATCATGATGTTAGAAAATAGCAGCGAGATAATGTTATATTAAGGGATATACTATTTAAAAAGAAATAAGATGGGTTAATTATTGCATGCAGCAGTTTCATCGAATATTTCTGTATTCCTTGAAAGTAAAGAATAGGTTAATACCTGACGAAGATGACATGGTAAAATATGACAAGCAACATCCATGTACTCGGATTTTGAAACCATGATTAAGGACTGCACACAGCACGCATGTCTTGCAAACAACTTGCACCAGTCAAAAGCTCCGTATACTGGAAGCCAATATGGGGTCATCAGGAGATAATGCGCGCCGTTTCGGGGCCTACCTCTCGACGGCATCAATGCGCACCGGCCCCCTCACTGATATGAGGCCCCGCCTGTTAGATCAGCTGATTATGAAGATAAATAAGCGCGTATGTGTACACACACACACGCACGCACATACAGACATACACATATATGAGCTATCGACTGGAAGAAGTAATTGAGTAACTGGGTCAAATGGAATCGAATGCGTCTTACGTAATATGCCGAAAGTCCTGTAGCCGTCCGCTGTACTTTTTCATCAAGTACATACGGCTGTTAAATAGAAAATTGTCACCCTAATGGAGGAAGCTAACGGAAGCCGGGATCGCAAAGAGGATAAGATATAGTTGAAGTAGAGATGGAATCGTTAAAAAAAAAAAATGCAGTGGTCAACTAGACAATTACGTCAGCGAGAGAGAGATGACTTTCATTTTGTTATCAACGTACTCAAATTATTGTAGCCGCTGCTTTATACTATGATATTATCAATGTTTATGTGGTGTCAAGAAGTCTGCAGCTGACGCAGCAATTGCTGTGATAGGAATTCCTTAAGATATATAAATATGAGTAATAAAAGTTAGTATGCATAAAAAAGAGAGGAGTGGAAAGACGGACAAATGAGAAATAAAGAGAAGAAAAATTGAAGTGCGTCTGGCAGGTTACTAGTATATAATTTACGAAGAATATCGGTGTATAAATACAACTATATGTAACCAAATATGCATATATATATATATATATATATATATATATACATATATATATAGGCACAAATACAGTCTTAGATATAGAAACTATCAAGCATACGAATATATATATATAGTCAATAATAATAAAGGTATAATTAACTAATTAATTAGTAATTAATACTTTTACCAAGCAGTGTTCAGTATGTAAAAGGACCATTTACGGTAAATTTAAACATTACTTTTTATAATTAGGGTTCAGCAAAAATATTTGCTTTACCACATACCAAACTTTTAGAAATAGCAGCCAAAATTTTTAGCTATTTCTTCTACTATAAGAAGAGTCTCCCAGACAATGTATACTCAAACACATACTGGGAATTAATTAATGGAAGTGGCAGAAATAATAATCGTACCCCAAAAAACTGAAATCGGACAAATGAACGAATTTACATATATAGTTATGGACTTACAAATGCATACGCAGAAAAATACACGCTCCCGTGCACACAGATACAAAGGCACTCAGACACACACACACACACACGCATATATATATATATATATAATATATTATATATATATATATATATATATATCACATCTCGTGTTCCACATCTCCTTTTTTTAAATATATATATATATATATATATATATATATATAAAATATTATTAGAGACAAAACCACTATTTTGCAAAACAAACAGGAAA
Organism: Octopus sinensis; assembly: GCF_006345805.1. Classification (NCBI taxonomy): domain Eukaryota; kingdom Metazoa; phylum Mollusca; class Cephalopoda; order Octopoda; family Octopodidae; genus Octopus; species Octopus sinensis. Next base: position 31,724,102 of record NC_042999.1, on the reverse strand, counting down.
GACTTAATCAATACATAAAATTTTAATAAATAGTCAAAAAAACCGCACTACAATTGTTTCTTGTATTGATCGACAATATTCAGGTGGACATCCAATCTAAAATATCAATATTTTAAAATATAAAAATAATAATTTAAAAATAATTAAAGTATGAACGAAAAATATAAATATATAATCCATATATAACCTATATATAATCCATATATAATCAATATATAAACAATATATAAACTAAAATAAACCTATCACCATTAAATATAAAATATAAAATATAAAATATAAAATATAAAATATAAACAAAACAAAAATATAATAATATAATAATAAACTATATATACACCCATACACATATACCTAATTATATAACCATATCTAACTACATACACTAAATCACACCCCTATATATATATCCCAATACATACACATAAAAACGTCTAGGCAACTATAAATAAATAACATAGCTAAATACTTCACACAATACTTATTCATACTCCCCCACACACACATACAACCCACATTCACGCTCTAGAAAACGGACATCACTTAAATTATGAACGGAGAAATGGAATAAATGGAATTAAAAATTATATTCACTTGGTAAAACGAACACTACTTAAAAATTATGAATGAAACAATGCATAAAACAACAGACATCGCAAATAGACACAAATTACTACGAATTCCTCAACAAACCTACCATGATAAACCAAAACTCATAAAAACATATAATGATAAAATCTCCCTTTACTAAACTCTATAACATACCTATATAGCAATCCCCCTAACCTAAACATTCACAGACAAATACACACACGCAAAACCCACAACACCCACGACATATACAAATACCCACACACTTACACATACCTATACATACATATAAACCTCACACATACTCAAAAACCCACTCAACCCCACACAGACAAATAAACACATATTATGAATGGATTCTTTTATAAAACTACCATAAGCTAAAGCTCACAAAACATAATGATAAAACCTCCCTTTACTAAACACTATAACATACTTATATAGCAATCCCTTTAACCTATACATTCACACACAATACACACACGTAAACCACACACCCATAACAAATACAAACATCCACCCCACTCACACACACCCACAAGTACATATAAGCCCCATGTGTAAGTGGTGTGGGTATTTGTATATGTCGTGGGTGTGTGGTTTACGTGTGTGTATTTGTGTGTGAATGTTTAGGTTAGGGGGATTGCTATATAGGTATGTTATAGAGTTTAGTAAAGGGAGATTTTATCATTATATGTTTTTATGAGTTTTGGTTTATCATGGTAGGTTTGTTGAGGAATTCGTAGTAATTTGTGTCTATTTGCGATGTCTGTTGTTTTATTGCATTGTTTCATTCATAATTTTTAAGTAGTGTTCGTTTTACCAAGTGAATATAATTTTTAATTCCATTTATTCCATTTCTCCGTTCATATTTTAAGTGATGTCCGTTTTCTAGAGCGTGAATGTGGGTTGTATGTGTGTGTGTGTGGAGTATGAATAAGTATTGTGTTGAAGTATTTAGCTATTTATTTATTTATAGTTGCCTAGACGTTTTTATGTGTATGTATAGGGATTATATATAGGGGTGTGATTTAGTGTATGTAGTTAGATATGGTTATATTAATTAGGTATATGTGTATGGGTGTATATATAGTTATTATTATATTATTATTATTTTTTTTGTTTTGTTATATTTATATTTTATATTTTATATTTTATATTTAATTGTTGATAGGTTTATTTTAGTTTATATATTGTTTATATATTGATTATATATGGATTATATATAGGTTTATATGGATTATATATTTATATTTTTTCGTTCATACTTTAATTATTTTAAAATTATTATTTTTATATTTTAAAATATTGATATTTTAGATTGGAAGTCCACCTGAAGATTGTCGATCAAGACAAGAAACAATCGTAGTTGCGGTTTTTTTGACTATTTATTAAAATTTTATGTATTGATTAAGTCTGTCCTTGTTTGTTTTGCAAAATAGTGGTTTTGTCTCTAATAATATTTTATAATATTTTACTATAAAATTGGATTTAATCCTAAATCTGATTTTTTCCCTGTAATTTGGATTTATTCCCTAATATTATTATATATATATATATATAATATATATATATATATATATATAATATATATATATATATACACGTGTTTTGAAGGCATATGCAAATATTGAAACACGAAATTATATAGGTATCAAGATTTAGGCAAAGAACATGATAATCAGTGGAGCTGGAATGTAACCGAAGTGATAATTTAGTCGTCAAGAGCGAAATTACAGTAACGGAACTAAAATTGTCAGGTCCCCTCATAGCCAAAATTCTTCTGTCGTAAGCTCACATAATTTTCCACGCTTACTCATATACAGCGTTGTACATGTGATAACGAATGACCTCAACGAGGAGTGTCATAATATGGAAACATCTCCAGAGTTGCCTTGTCTAATTATCTGAAAATTTAAAGTTGCCATCGTATTTAGTTCCTATTACCTTCAACTCGCCTTGAAATTTATTCTAATTAACTGATTCTCTGTTGCTTGATAATATATCTTTGCCCTTTACATGTTTATACATACTTTGGTGAGTCATAATTAGCACTTCTGCAATATTAATTTAATACTTATATTTTAAAATTACATTACATGTTTTTTGCTATTTGATAGGAATCATATCTGTTAAGTGTTCTCAGTTTTATTTCAGCTTAAACAAGAAGCTGTGGACAGTAGAAAAGTATATGTCTATTATAAATATGCATGTTTGGTATACTAAATTATGATGAAATATCCACATGCGCACTTGAAAATAATTCGTAATTATCTCATCCAGTGAATAAGCTTGACCAGTGAACCTGCTAGGAAGAACTAACAAATCCCTGTATAAGACCTACTTTGAAACGACATATATACAGTTCTCCTAGAATAAACCGTCATCTCTTATATGGTGTAAGCATCTCATAATGAAATGTATTATGCTATGGCTAATTCTTTCATGTGTCAGTGTACTTGTGAGCGTACTTTCTCATTCCCTTCACAGTTGCTCCAGTGAAATATCCAGGATTTGAGTTCTGGAATGATTAAGAGCTGCGTCAGTGACTGATAGGTATTCATTTTATATTGCATGGTGTTGAAACATGAAATGACATGCTTTATTTTTGAGACTAAAGCGTCGCATTCAAGCAGGAATTGAACAAATTAGGTTTCTAACTTGAACGCATAAACTACTAAGCTACTCATCTGCATAAAATATTCCTCTATTTAGTATAATCAATGTATTTTTGGACAAAATGAACACGTTTCATAATAGACCCGCTTTATCAGAGTAGACGGGAAGCTAAACAACTACTACAAAATAATAATCCAACAAATTAAAACGCCCACCAATATTTATTTACTTACAAAGAAAGCCATTTTGTTAATATGTCTATAACTGCCTTGACGAGCCACTCAGCAGTAAGTCTTTGCAAGTATAACAGAACAATTGTAGTATATCAACAGTTTTCTGATGATATTTTTCCTGTCGATATTAGACGCATTGTTAATATTTCTGTTTACATTTACTCATATTTTTGGTGTTAGTTTCCATAATGTTGTTCTATTTTCAATATATTTTCTCAAATAACTCCATACTTATTTCCTAGGCATTAAACAGCATGATGCGATAATTTATTATCTATATAGATTTATCACTATCGGATGAGACTTATTATCGAAAGCTAAGTTGAAAATGATCTATTAATGATTAGTATGAAAAGTAAAAGATGAAATATCTTTTGATTTCAGAATCGTTTGTTACTATCAAACAACTCCATGCATAAAAGCATAATAATCTTCCCGTGCACACGCTAATACAGCAACATATTATATACATTCAGATTCTATGCCATTGTCTCTCTCTCTCTCTCACATAAACGTACTCACTTTCACGCGAGCAAGCACACATAAGAATATATTTATGTATACATATGTGTGTGCGTGTGTGTGTTTTCGCGTGTCTGTGTCTGTGAGCGTGCGCGTATCTGTTAGCATACGAGTATGTTTATACAGGCAAATACTTAGATTGCATATCTAAAATATTCACATAGTGAATCAATGAATGATCAGAATTCAGTAGTTCCCCCTCGTGCGATTGTATATTTATATTTATGTTATAATTCCAGTCAATCGTCATATAGTTATTTGTGCAATCCTATGAGACTTTATTCCAGCTGAATTGACATTTTTATACAAAGTTTAAAGTAATATAATAGCATCGTTGAAGGTGTTTATAAGCCATTTAAGAAACACACAAAAACCGTTAGATTCAATTCCACATTTAAATTTAATTTCTCAAAATATTTTCGTCGCTTTGAGACCACGACCTGTTCACTGACAAAACTCCGTGCTGCATCTGAGAAAGTAACAGTTAGTTCATGATATATATGTACGTACGTATGTATGTGTGCATGTATGTATGTATGTATGTATGTATGTATGTATGTACGTATGTATGTATGTATGTATGTATGTATGTGTGTATGTATTTATGTATTTATGTATGTGCATAAAATACGAATATTCGATAAATGAATGCACGTACGGTAAGATATTAAGCGATGCCGTTAAAAAGTCAAAACCCATAAACTATTGGCACATAGAAATTTGCTCACGCAATATAATTAATTGTAGCCATTTCAACTGTTAAACCTTACCGATTAACCCAGGTTCATCAGGTTGTGTGTGTGTGTGTGTGTGCGTTTGTATGTGTGTGTGTGCGCGCGCGTGTGTGTGCGTGTGTGTGTGTTGCGAATTCGCTTGTGTTTTGTGTATTTGGTTTGCAAGATTCATGATGTGAAGTCGTATTTTGAAACAAATCCTCTGTTTGGTGACGGTCAATACGCGATTAATAATATTAACACATGTACTGATTCAATATCACTTATTTAATGTTAATTAATTCTTTCAATATCTTTTAACAAGCCAGCTAATCTGCAGTTTGTTTAATGAGCTGGTTAAATAATCAATCGTCTCTTTGTTAGCCAAAGAACTTTCTTCGCTAATTACGTCCTCTTCAATCACAAACCCTCTTTCTTCAAGATCTGCCTTAAGTCTGAGAATTAGTCTTATGGCTACGTGTATGAATGCCTGTATGTGTGTATTTATGTGTTTGCAAACAAGAGAAAATGGGAGAGATAATAAATGAACAGTATGTGTTTCTGTGTACAGTTGTGTGCACAAACCAGCGAGACTGTGTGTGTGTATGTGTGTGTGTGCGCGCGCGCGCGTACATTAAGCATTCTTGACCTTATTAAGTATTCAGCCTTTAGTTCGAGGTCACTTTGGTCCCAGATCCGCTATGATTCGCATATAATCCCCTTAAGATTTATGGGTGTAGTTCCTTATGTAGGAAGAATGGAAATGTGAGAAGGGTGTGTATGTGGGGGGTGCATGTGTGGGGGGATGCGTGTGTGGGGGATGTATGTGTGTATGTGTGTGTGTGTGCATCTGCGAATGTGTGAGAGTGCGCGCGTGACTGTGTGCTCTCCTGTGAGTATACGGGCGGTTGAGTCGGCTCTTTTAATAAGTGCATATGTTTGCATGAGTGTGTCTAATGGTGCGAGTGTTTGCTTGCATAAGTGCATTCAGGTATGTATGAGTGTGGACCTGCGAATAATGTTGGTGTGACTGTGTGAACGTTTGCGTGTGCCCGATGTTATGTGTCTGTATGTGTTTCTGCGTACGTGAGCGTGTGTGTTTGTGAATATGTGTGTGTGTGTACTTGTGTATACCTGATGTACGTGTACGTGTGTAGATGTGTGCAGTGGTGTAATGGAATTGTTCATAACTACACAGGCGTAGCTGTGTAATTGGCTGCATTGTAAGAAGCTCGCTTACCCATGTTTCGGGATTCAGTTCCCCTACGCTGCTCCTCGAACTGACTAACTGATAGATCTTCGAGTAGATTTGGTAGATGGAAACTGAAGGGAGCCCGGCGTATATATATATATATATATATATATATATATATATATATATATATATATATAATATATATATATATATATATTATATATATATATATATATATATAATATATATATATATATATATATATATATATATAGTATATATATATATATATATAATATATATATATATATATATATATATATAAAATATTATTCGAGACAAAACGACTATTTTGCAAAACAAACAAGGAAAGACTTAATTAATACATAAAATTTTAATAAATAGTCAAAAAAACCGCCACTACAATCGTTTCTTGTCTTGATCGACAATCTTCAGGTGGACTTCCAATAATTCAGTGTGCCCGATATATATATGTATATATATATATGTATATATATATAGAGAGAGAGGTATGTGTATATATATATGTGTGTGTGTACCGTTGGCGATCTTTTTCCTCTGTCTTCCCTTCTCTGGATCTTTCCTTCTCTTATGTTTCCGACGAAGAACTCCGCTCGAAACGTTCAACCCTCCTTCTTTCCTTATTTCCTGAGCATCCAATAATACTATATTTGCTCCACGTCCTCGCGTTGTTGTGTTTTTTTGTGCTTATATATATATTAATGTGCGCGTACGTTTGTATTGGTGTCTGTCAGACACCACCGATTGAAAACCGGTGTTCGTATGTTTACGTTCCCGCGATCTGACTACTAAAACCGTTCAACGCGATGCCCCAACATGACCGCAATCAAATGTCTAAAACAAGTAAAAGATAAAAAAATAACTACAAGTATATATTTAAATAGAGTTTCTTGTAACTTGGCTTCATTCTATTCCTATCTTACCTGTACGTACCCAAACCTACTTGCATGGACGTGCGTACGTGCATAGGTGCTTATGATAGTGTATTGGAGTTGTACATATTTACAAGTATGTATTTATATGCATTTCTTTGAATCAAGCTGTCGTTCTGACCCTATCTTATACATAATCGTCTATTACACCATGATAATGCTCACTTCTTCACACGTTTCCACATGTATATTTCATGGGTCACATCGAACTTCTACGACCTGCTATGTATATTTTCTATCTAATACTCGTAATGTCTCATTTATTAGATTAGAGTCACGTACCTTTCGAAGCGGCGGATTCCTCTGGCGTATAGGCAAGCTGTTGATGACGATTCTTTTCACCATTCCGACATGATGATCTTTGGAATAATGAGAAGGTACAGACGGCCTTGTATGTTTCTTTACTGCCCACAAGGTTCTAAATATAGAGGGGACAAACAAGGACAGACAAACGGTTTAAGCGGACTCCAGTGCGAAACTGGTACTTTATTTATCGACCGCGAAAGGATGAAAGGCAAAGTCGACCCCGGCGGAATTTGAACTCAGAACGTAACGGCAGACGAAATACCGCTAAGCATTTCACCCGGCGTGCTAACGATTCTGCCAGCTCGGCCTTGTAATTATACAACAGACAGTGTCCATTTAGTCTTTCCCCTAAACTCCTAGAAGTTTTCCCAAAGTATGTTGTATTTCTATTCTTACTATAACATTCCATACACTTTATGCTGCAAACCACCTTCCACTTCTCATATTTAATACTGTGTTTAAAGGTGTATACAATGCAGTTGTAATGAGGCTATGTGACATCCCGCTCACACACGCGTGCATGTACACGCGTATATGCACACATGCACGCACACACCTACGGTACTGACCCGTTCCTCCACCTATCGTCACATAAGGAACAAAACTTATAAATCTTGCTGGAATGAAGACTAATGCCAATAGATCTAAGACCGAAATGATCTCGAACAAAAAGCCGAACGCTAAAATACTTCACGGATGGTTAATGCATACACACAGACATACATAGAGGAAGTCACCCGGCTATACAAATACAGACACACCAGACAAATGCGCACGCAATTGAATACATGCACACATACACACAAAGCCTTTGTTTATTCTCACACTTGCCTTTTCTTGTACGCACACATATATTTCCTTGCACACGTACAGGCATATATGCTCATGGGTATAAGACAAATTCGCGGTCAGACTCAAGGCAGTCATTGGAGAGTGGTGTGGATATCATTGATGAGTTCACGAATAACGACAAAATGACTGACTAAAAAACAGACAATAGATTATATAACCTGCACATTACACGGGCGATCGATTATTTAGCAAGCTGGATATTTAACCAATTGACTAACATTAAATAAGTGATATTGTACTTGTGCTTGTTTCATCATTTTTGGTGTAATGACATTCCTAAGTCACAACAATACATACATATATGTACCTATTTCTTTTTCTTTACTACTAAACTCAGAGAGGACAAACAAGGACAGGCAAACGGATTAAGTCGATTACATCGACCCCAGTGCGTAACTGGTACTTAACTTATCGACCCCGAAGGGATGAAAGGCAAAGTCAACCTCGGCGAAATTTGAACTCAGACGGTAACGGCATACAAAATACGGCTACGCATTTCGCCCGGCGTGCTAACGTTTCTGCCAGCTCGCCACCTTACCATCATCATCATCTTGATCATCATAATCATCATCATAATTAACATCGTTTAACGTCTGCCTTCCATGCTAGCGTGGTTGAGACGGTTTCACAAGACCCGACCAGAAGAAGCCTGCACCAGACTTCTGTGACTGTTTTGGAAAGACTTTTACAGCTGGAGCCCTTTCGAACACCAACCACTTTGCAGTGAGGACTTTGTGCTTTTGAGTGGTACCTGCACTGATAAATTCAACAAGTACCTGCTAGAGAAAAAAAAAACTTTCTAGAGGGAAAGGGGCCTTGGAGAAGGTCATCCTGTGGCAGATGAGGAACATTTATAGGGAGACAAACACAGAAACTGGTGTCTTTCTGTGGAGGAAGTACAAGGTTACCCGGCTGGAGAGAGAGACTGAGGTACGGAGAGAGATGGGGGATGAAGACAGAAACAGGTACGCTACTGCAAAGAAAATGCATGGTTACCCAACCTGAGAGAAGTGCAGGAGAAGGAGAGAGAGAGAGAGAATGAGAGGCAGCAGAATAAAGATGATGGCAAAATGCCGGGCATGCTCACAAAATATAAAGCGAATGGTTAAGTGAAGTAAGAGACCTATATAGATAGTGGATAGTGCCAGGGCATACCCTTGAGGATCGAACGCCATAATATATGTAGCAGGATATTGCGAAGGAGACGGCAGTGAGTGGCGAAGACCTAGGTATGTAAAGCGTCGTGGGTGGGGTACCGGATCGCAATGAAACAGAGGTATGTAAAGCATCGGGGGGGGGGGTACCGGATCGCAATGATACAGAGGAATAGGGCCGTGAAGACAAAACTGAGGAGTGACAGCTAGCAATAGTATATGGAGGATATGTGAAGAAGAGAAGGGATATGGAGATTTAGATTGGTTTCTTGGAATACGGGGAATGAAAAGTTTTCGTGTTACGTGTGGGTAGGACACAAAGGTCGGGGGCTAGTGGAGGGCAATGATACAATGGCACAGGGCCAAGAGGACAGGATTGGGGTGTAGGAGGGAAGCGTGGAGCTTACTTTCCTACATATTGAGCAGTGTCATTAACCTGAGCGCATATAAAGGGTAAACTTGGTGAAGAGCTCCCTCGGTCAGGAATAACCAAGGGATTGCGCCTAGAAAATACCCATCCCAAGCACAATTTATACACACACACACACACGCACATATATATATATATACACAAATATATATATACGACGGGCTTCTTTTAGTTTTCGTCTCCCAATTCCACTCAGAATTGGTCGTCCCGTGGCAATAGTAGAAGACAGCTGCCCAAGGTGCCACGCAGTGGTACTGAACCCGGAATTATGTGGTTGGTAAGCAGCCACTCCTATACAGAGCATTACTGAAGTACGATTACGAACTCCCGTTTAAATAGTTCAATAATTATTGTCTGAAAATATATCAAATAATTTCTTCGAATTAATCAGCATAGGTTTTAATCTTTTGATATCCAGTCATTTGCTCCGAGATATAACATTATCGATTGAAATAGAAAAATATTGATTTTACTATCTTGAGAATATCTTTCGTTGCGTTATCTTCTCCTTTTGCTTCTTTATTGCACAACAGTGGCGTTAATAGTTCATAATTGTATGTGAGCTTCTTGGAAATTAGAATCTGTCACCGTCCATGCTTTCCAATGAACGAATTTTATTTCATGGTTTATTATAGACTAAATATTTATACGCGTATTGTTTTAATTACTTATCTTGCAGAGAATGGGAAGCTGTTATGATAAATTTCCAGAGCGTCAACTATAGGAGCCAATGTTTTCATACCAGGACATCTGGCACTTGCAATAAATTATACTCTTCGAAAGTTTCCATGAAATATACTTAGCATCTAATTCATTTGTAGCTCCGAGGTTATGACAAAATACACTCTCCAAGATGCCATGTTGTGAGATTTAAACCGAAACAATGAAGACATTCTTTTTATCACGACAGTTAAGTGTAATTCGGTGAAATTGTTGGTGGTAGTGGTGATGTTGATGGTGGCGTTACGTATATGACGGAAGTGAATACTTTGTAATAATGTTATTGTTTTTCATCCATATGTTAGCTTTCGATGATTAGACATGTCAATGGCGTTTCATTTATTCACAGCTGGTGCCTTCCTTTATTTTTCCCCGAAAGTTCATTGTTCAATGCGCTCTATTGTGTGATGAAGATGATAATAATTGAAGGAGAAATTTAAGCTACCCACATTAGCTCCAGCCAAAACATAATGAAGTAATTGTTATTCCCTTGAAGAGTGTTACTTTACACAAGGATTAATTCATATACAGTTAGTCTCTATATGTGCATGACTCACATCAATTTCGTCGATCTATACAGATAAACATACACCACTTAGAGATTCACTCATTTAGGGGAAAAAAAGGTTGGTCGCGACTAGAATGCTTACTTGCAACTAAATAAACGTATAATGATCTATAGTTGCTTCTCTATAGGGTCTCTTGATTCAGTGAAGTTCATGAGGTTTTCTTTTATATTTTAATGTTTTAGAGTGTGCCAATTTAAGAGATCGATGTTTTTACTTCCATTATCAGCTTGAAATCTCTGATTAGAAATAATTAGTCACTTTCATAAAAAGTTTAATGTTCAAAGTATTATTGTATTTGATGTAAAGTTAAATGAATCATGTAATGTCTGCTGCCAAAAGTCATTCAATGGTGATTGAACAAAGAGTCAAGTCCTGAATATTCAGATGCAAAATAACGTTCAACTAAAAAACGTAAAATATTTATTGTTTTCCTAATACATCCTTGGTTCAAATCCCACCAATATCATTGCAAAATTGTTATTTCTCAATTATTTAAAACCTCCTTCATTAACTTCCAGAATATACCATACATCATGCTATAACATACCATACATCATGCTACTTCATTATTATATCGTAGAATATAATAGAAAATTATGCATGATATATACAATATATTACATATCGTAATACATGCTACGCTATAGGTAACGGGAGGAAAGACTTGTAATAGTATGAATCTAAAGAATGCAGATATTAGGTTAATCCGGTCTCCACCTTTAAGTTGGTGTGAAGATGAGGGTCCGGTTTTGCTAATGGTTGTATACGCTTTATTTTTTGCGAGCTGCACCTGCCAACATTATTACCCGTCCCCAGAAACTACTGCTGGACCTGAAATACATGCCTTCCCCGTGTAGTTTTCTGTTTCGTTGTAATCTCTGTAAATCTGCTGTTAATATAAAAATATCGATATATTTATACATGAATGTTCATAGTCTGAATATCTTCTGTCTTTGTCTTTCTCTATTTACAAATAAATATCGCTTTATTCTTTTACTCTTTTACTTGTTTCAGTCATTTGACTGCGGCCATGCTGGTGCACCGCCTTTAATCGAGCAACTCGACCCCAGGACTTATTCTTTTGTAAGCCCAGTACTTATTCTATCGATCTCTTTTGCCGAACCGCTAAGTAACGGGGACATAAACACACCAGCATCGATTGTCAAGCAATGCTAGGGGGACAAACACACACACACAAACACACACACACAAACACACATATATACGACGGGCTTCTTTCAGTTCAGTTTCCGTCAACCAAATTCACTCACAAGGCTTTGGTCGGCCCGAGGCTATAGTAGAAGACACTTGCCCAAGGTGCCACGCAGTGGGACTGAACCCGGAACCATGTGGTTGGTAAGCAAGCTACTTACCACACAGCCACTCCTGCACCTGTCTAAGTATATTTTATATAGTTTACCATAGTTGTCTTATTTTTTCATTATTTCGATATATGTACAAATGCATATGTAAGGCACAGACATATGTATGTGTTTGTGTTTCCTTCATGACGAGTATCTGAATTATTAACTCACCCATTCGTTACATTAGCATCTAAATTGCAGAATATTACTGAAGGACGCGTATCCTTAAAGCTAATTTCAGAAGAATCAATGTATCTCAATATTAGACCGTTCAAAGGCGGCGAGCTGCCTGGATTGTTAGTACACCGGGCGAAATACTTAGTGGTATTACGAGTGCTGCTACGTAACTGAGTTCAAAATCCCCCGTGATCAACTTTATCTTTCATCATTTCAAAGCCGATAAATTAAGTACTAGTGAAGTACTGCGGTCGATGAAATCGACTTACCCCCTCCCTCAAAATGTCAGGCCTTGTGCCTACAGTAGAAAAGATTATTTTAATGCGGCCAGCTGGCAGAAGCATTAGTATGAAAGTGACTAATTATTTATAATCAGAGATTTCAATCTGATAATGGAAGAAAAACATCGATCTCTTAAATTGGCACGCTCTAAATACTTAGCGATATTTCATCTGGGTTTACGTTCTGAGTTCAAATTCCGCCGGAGTCGACTTTGCTTTTCATCATTTCAGTGTCGATAAATTGAATACCAGTTACGTACTGGAGTCGATCTAATCGACTGGCCCCCTTCTCAACATTTTCGGGCCTTGTGCCTAAAGTAGAAAAGAATATTTGGCCGTTCACTACTCATATATATATATATATATATATTTATATATATATATATATATATATATATATATATATATATATATAGCAATTGCAGCGTGGAAGGTGTTTATAAGCCATTTAAGAAACACAGAAAACCGTTAGATTCACTTCAACATTTAAATTTAATTTGTCAAAATATTTTCGTCGCTTTGACACCGCGACCTGTTCACTGACAAAGCTTCGTGCTGCATCTCAAAGCGACGGAAATATTTTGACAAATTAAATTTAAATGTTGAAGTGAATCTAACGGTTTTCTGTGTTTCTTAAATGGCTTATAAACACCGTCCACGCTGCAATTGTTTTCGTTCCAGCACACGATCTCAGAGCAAGTCACTTGCTATGCAAGTACATCTCCGTAATATATATATATTTCTTGCTAATAGGGAAAGAATCGGTTTCTAACTTTAGATCCAAGGCATCTTCACTGGAATTTTTGTATGTATGTATGTATACACATATCCATATCCAGTTATTTCATTACTTTAGTTTATTTTTGTTTAGTGTATTTCTTCACGTCACATGGTCAGCTATGATTCAGAATCTCATTTGATGGAAGACGCTATAGCTCTGACAGGATATTTGTTTCATAGGCTCCGATTTTATATAATATTTGGGTAACGGCAAGATGTGAGTAGATGCAGATTTCGCTGAGAGCTATTCCTAAGTAGAAATGAAAATTCTCAATGATATCCTGGTGTTGTAGTCTATCAAATTGAAATGAGCAATGTGTTATGCACTGCAATACAAATCTCACAAACTCGCAGCAACGATGTTTAAGAGAGCAATTTCTGGAACTAAACATAGTTGTTTTTCTGTACAATTTGCAGTAGCTTCTTAGTTTAACGAAAGCAGCGGCTGGTTTCTGGGAGCGTCATCCATACGTATGAACTGGTTTCTCGATGAGTCGTCTAGAAGGTGATAGTACTGCTATCCCTTTGAAGCGCGATTCGAACCTTTAGAAATAAAACATGTTTTACATTTGTTTTCATCATGACACGGAAAGTAAGCTTATATATGTTATATGATCGAAAATGAAGTTACATAAATAATGGGCCTTCGAAAGACAAATAGCACTAATTATTCTTATTAATAATACCTGGCTACATATGTAGCTGCATGATTTTTAGCTCTTTCTCCAGATTGTGAGTCGATAATTTTTTGACAATTTCACCTCTTTTAGATGCAGGTATAGTCTCGTTACGTTAACATGTATGTGCTCGTCACATTAAGTAAAATGATACTTTAAATTCCCCTTAGTTTTACTATGGTACATATCATCTACGAAATTTTCTTTCATAAGTGTTGTACCAATGCTTTTCCATTATGATTGCATAAGGTAATATGAATTCAAGTGAGAATTTAAATTATATTCCTTTGTTCAGGAAATCACTTACCTTCTAACAACATTTTCTTTTATGATTATTCTCACATTATACAACATTTCATCTATATAAGGGTATTGGGAATTTAGATTTTCTAAGCAGAAATATAATTAAAGTCCCTTTGCTTCTGTTTTGATTCCGATGAGGATGAGATACTATAACATGATGAAACTAACATGTATCTGTTTACTACGAATCATGTTAAGCTTCCATATTTATATGATTTGACAGGGTATATTTGTGATAAAATGCTACACAAAAGATTGTAAGCATCCTCGAAAGTAGAATTTTGCCAAACCCCAAAGATATAAAAATTTTAATGGTACAAAGATATATGTTTCTTTCTATGGGCATTTTTATTTTAAACGAAATGGAAAGAGATGAAGAGGTGAATTTAAGACAAGAAATGCATTATTTGTAAATAATAATTTATTTCTGTGATAGTAAGACTTAATCGGGATACGTACAACCGTATATTTAGTAACGTGGAGGCACGTGGCTTAGTGGTTAAGGTATCAGCATCTTGATAGTAAGATTGTGGTTTCCATTCCTGGACCGGGCGACGCGTTTTGTTCTGCAGCAAAACACGTCATTTCACGCTGCTCCAGTTCTCTCAGCTGGCAAAAATGAGTAACGCTGCGATGGATTGGCGTCCCATCCAGCTGGGGAACATATACGCCATATAAATCTGGAAACCGGGCCCATGAGCCTGGCTAGGCTTTAAAAGGGCGCATTTATTTTTTATATTATAATTAGTAAAGAAGGGTTGCATGAATTCATAAATGAATACATTCTCGATCTTTTGGTATAAACGATTTAGAGGAATCGAAATAATCGACGACACGGATTTTTCTTGACGGTGGATTTAAAGGTACTATTTATGCTAAGGAATTACTCTGAAAGTTTAATCGAATATTGTTTAATAAATGGCTTCTTACCTGGAATACAATTGTCTGACTTTAACTATATGGGAAACCTACTATATGCTGTTATTGAATTAAATATTAAATTAAATATGAGAAACCTACTATATGTTAATATTAAATTCGCGCTTAGTAGCGGTTGTGAATTTGTATTTATTTACTATTGCTTCCTTTTTGACCAACATATATTCTTTCACTTTGTTTTCACACAAATTTTACAGCTTTTAAATTTGGGTTTTAGATAGAGTGATGTCTATTCCTTTCTTGAACAAAGAGCTACTGTGTATGTGTGGATAAAAGACAAAGGTGGAGAATTCCGTTCTCCTCTTAGTGTTGCTTAGTAGGTGCTTACCATTTGCTGTCTAGCAGTTATTTCAACAAATAGAAAATGTCAATCACTTTGCGTTTATAATACCCTGTAAGCCTTTTAAATGATTATATATAAATATGTGTGTGTGTCTGTGAGTCTGTGTGTGAGTGTGTGCATGTTACCGTGCATGCATGTATGTATATTGAAACAGAAATAAGTGAATAAATTAATAAATAAATAAAGGAAGAATGTAAATAAATAAATAAATAAAGAGAATACCATGGTACTTGTAAACATTTTTATCGATATTAAAGTGACTTTTGTTATTCTGCGAGTCATATGCTTTAGAACATCACTGATGCAAAGAATGATATACTGAACAACATCCACCTATTTTCTCTCTACCGATAAGTTTTGGCAACTTCGATGTAGTAGTAACAAATATTGACTTCATAGAATCTGTCAATATACGACAATGGCTAAAATGATAAACTTACAACCATTATACCAAACCGGGAAAGAGAGGTAGCAGCTGAACTTTTGCAAATGCATTTATTTATTTATATATATATATATTTATTTGTTTATTTATTTATTTATGCATTTTCCTTACAAAGAGTCAATTTTCACATAAAAATATGCCTACTATATAAAATCATGTCACACGTCGAATAGTATTTTTTGCAATAAATTTTGCAAGATCACTCTAACTGAAATCCCATATATGTATTTATCGATATATTTAAGAGAAAAAAATGGACGCCTTGTTGACTCTCACGAGACAACGTTTTAAAGGCAACATGACAAGAATGCTTTAGTTTGTGAAATGTTATTACTGGATTATTTTGTTTCCTTGCTTAGTGCACTCTTAATCTTATATGTTTACTATCGCAGGCAATGGAACGACACATTTAAGTATATTTTTTCAGTTGTTGTTCCTTTACAATCTAATGTTTATTTCTTTACGAATAAATGTGATTTAGCTAATGCTTTTTTATGTTTTACTGTTGAATAGGATGACTTATCATTTTTTGATTTGTTTTCTTCCTATTAAGAATTCAAAATGTTTTCCAACGGGGAAAATAAAAAACGCAGTTATTGTTAATAGAAAAGCATTTAGATTTCGTATTTGTAGCAGATCAATATGGATTACTTTGCAGGATTCTTAATGCCTTTAGTTGTTATGTGAAGTGCGTCGTTGCAAAGGAGAGGATTTTAGGCAATATACGAGAAAAATCAAAGAATTAATCATTATCCATTTCCACATTTAACAGACATTTCATTATAAGTGCATAAAATAATGGATGCTATAACAATAATTATTTTTTACAGACGACTTGTTGAAAATATCACAAGAATCATATACAAATCATTCAAATTACTTACTCATGGCAATTAAGCATCTAAGAAAAATTGTTAAATATGTTTTGATACAATTCTAGAATTTCATTGCTGTTGTTATCGCTTTTTTGTTGTTGCTCTTAGTGTTTAACCCCAGAGTTGAAAGTCAAAGGCTCTCCAGACATGTAGGAGATCTACGTGTATATAAAACAAAAATGTGGGATAATAGCAGGGCTTGGCTGCTATATCTATATACACAGGTGGTGTTGCTCTTAAGACGTTCATTTCGACTAGTGTACTTTCGAGTCCAATATCACTGTATCGCAGCTTCTGAAAGTGTGGTATAAGGCGAGCGCCCTCCATCACAGCCTCGGATTTCCATGAAAACAAAACGCAGCGAAACTTGTATAAGCAAATGGAAAATGTGTGGACACCAATGAAGTAGACCGCTCTTTTTCATAGACGGTAGATATAATTTTTTTTGCAACAGCATCCAACATTTAAATACCACCAGTGTGACAAAGACTTAATGCATCACCTACTTGTTAAACTATACCACGTGACCCATGAGGGCACTAAGTGTATTCTTTTTATTTCAACCATTCAGGTCAGGTCTTTGTCCTAAGAATCACTATTTCCCTGAAACTGAAAAATATCAAGAAAAGCTTTTTCTCATTTAAGTATGACATGAACAGTCGAAATTATAGTGACTTCTATCATTTAAACAAACGATATTGTTCGGGAAGGAATAAGCAATTGATTATTACAAATAAGATGCGAATAAAAGTAAAGACCATGATAATACCCATTTCATTTATAAATATTTGAACTCGATGCATTCGCTAATATAATCCTTCAATCAATATTTTCCATCTTTCAATATAATTCATTAAGCACCAGAGTTGTATGATATATAACTGGTATTTAAACAACATATACAAGATCTAATAACAGTCATTGGAGTATCGCCTAGAAGGCCTTATTTTATTCGTTCTAACGCTCTGTCTTTCGTCTTACAAGAATAGACAAAATAATTTACCGATAATCTACTCAATTCGACAATTTTTTCGTCTCTTCCGCCCTCTCAGTTGGTTTCATTTCACAGTAACAAAGTTGGTGGTAAATTCATCACCACGTTTTTCTAGGAAGTACTGAAGTAGGTAATAAAATTTCTTGGTATGGAATGACTTAGATATTGCTGGAACTAACTAAGCATTGGCCAATAAACAAAAATGTAGTTATCGGTAATAAATAACTTATTTTTGATATTCCCCAGTTCTGTTATAATCTTATATTTGAAATGCTTGAAGAAAGAAACTGTAAAATTTAGTGATGTATTGTAAGAGATATTACTATAATTCTTAGAACAACACGCTTCATGTGTTTTGCATCGGCGTTGTATGATTTGAGTGCATTTCCCTCCGATCACCATTTATTTTTCAAGAGTTGATGAAACTGAAGTGAGACAATATCAGTTATCATATTCCTAGCAAATATCTTAAATCTGAATGCATGAATTTTGAATTACGCAGAATTGAACCGGAAAACAAGAGAAACTCAAAGCCGAAACTTACTTTCAGTAATAAAAAAAAATTCCAGTTTATATAACATATATTCGAATTCGTATTGGGTGCCACTAGAATACTCGAAATATTGAAAAGAACAAAGAGAGTCATTCTATGATTATTATTATAAATGATGAAATTATAAGGCTATAAAGATTAAGAAAGTTAAGAATGTTATGAAAATGTTATGGATGCTTAACACAAATATATCGGTATTACTGAGTATTAGGGAACTCGATCAGTTTAAATGAGCTACACTGTGCATAGGTCAAGTTGTTTTATACATAGTGACCACAATCATAAATTACTTTAGACATTATATATGTTACAACTGACAGCTTTAAGGTAAGTTAAATAATAAAGTAAATATAATGTTGAATAACATTGTATCAGCTCCATTTATTATATCAATTCCAATTTCCCCATCAATTACACCGGTAATTACAGTACAAATTGTAGCAGTAAAAGAAGCCCTGTGCAATAATTCCAAACATCTGCCATAAAATATAGTACATATTTTGTCTTCTCCAAGGAAATAAGTAACACAGCTAAAACTAAGCACGTTTCTTTTATGTTACAATTTCCACAAAAATTAATTTTACCTTTTCTACATTGCTGCGAACATCAGTTTCAATAACATTCCGCACACAGCTCCGGCTTTGCGCTTTAGAGAAAAATTATATGTCTGTGTGTACGAAGTGTGTGATGTTGCATATGAAAATGCTTAGAATATGATCATTGCATAGAGTCTTTACTGCTTAGAATGACAAGCGAAAGGTATCGTCCAGTAAGATTATATTTCTCGTTGTTCCAGATTACTCAGCAGTAATGGATAGGTGAGTGCTGCTCCAGTCCTCTTTCCCATCAACCGTCGTCTGCTGGATGTTTCACTTTGTCAACTGTCATGAGTCCAAGGGAATGCCTGTGTCGTCAAGAGAGTAGAACTGCAAGTGTGCGGTCCGTAAATTTTTGCTATACCTCATAAAGGCTTTAGTACTGACATGGTAACTCAAATATAACGACTCTGTATTTGCAGTATTCATCAGATATCTATTTCTTATGTATTGTATGATTGAAACTAAACTTCCTATTTCTCTCCGTCAAACCAATTTTGTTGCTTAAGTTAATATTCCTTTTTGCTGCACGTCCAAATGTATTGAAATGCTTTTGTAATGTGTTTTGGAAGTCAAGTTTATCATTTGCAACCCTGAGTGGTTTGTTGTCTATATATCTAAAACATTTCAGTTTATGAGGTTGCGTATTTGAAGTTCTGAAAGATACATGTGAAACAAAGAATGTTCCGACAGTCATTCATTTGTATGGAACGAACGAGTGAATATCTTTTTCTATTTCCAGATCCTTTATAATAACTGGAATGCCGGTCCTTAGACTAGGTGGCCATTTACGTTATTTTATCTTATTTTTCCATATTGTTGCTGAGACTGTGTGATTGTGTCAGAGACGCCATGATCATTATAAAAGAACAGCTAATGATTTATAGCTATTCATTATGTTACGTTGTACTTGTCAATTGCACGAAACCAAGCATCACAACCGGAACGTGCCTTAGCAATAAAGTCAAGTAGAAGCCTATTTGTGTTATGATGTAAATTCAAGATGACAAAACATAAGCTATCATAAAAGCTGGTTTTGTCATGTCCATTACATGAAATTGTCAAAGTGCAGCAGCTTATTAAATATGCTGATGATATATCTAACATATCTGCATTTATTGTCATAATCCCACTTCAACTTTCAAGAAGATAGGATGTTTTGTTTTTGTTGCAGACTCAAAACTGTATTTCAATTCAAACATATGGTTTCTTTTTCATGTATTTCTTAAAATATATGTAGAATATCCACAGCAAAAAAAAGGATAACCAATGAAAGGCAACCGGTAAGCATGCTATATGTTTCAAATGGCATTGAGCTTATTACGTCGCCATCTCCTGATAGGAGGAAGAATCAGTTCTATATAGTAAATTGCATTTTGTCACACGTGAAAGATATTGATTCGACAAATGTTCACAAATTGTATCAATATAGCGGACATAACTCAAGGATGACCACTGTGCATAATTTCATCTAATAATTTCATATTCTCTACTCATTTCCACTGTCAGTAGTTTGGCTTCTCAATGAATTAAGAAATATTAGAATAACTACAATGAGAACAAGTTAACTAATTGAGGAAGCCAAACTGTGATATGGTTATTGTGGTGACGGTTTGTATAAAACCATGCACGCATTTCGCTAATATCAATTTAGTGCACATCTCAACAAAAACCCAGAAAATGTGGGACCGAAGAATTCTATGACAAAAATACCCATCTCCTGAATGGTGTGCGAATGGAAGCTAATCTGCCTAAGTACCTCTAAAATGGAATATTACAACAGATAAGAAACTGCTATATTAATTATACTCAGAATATGTTCCTCATCATAATACTTACGCACATACATACACACAAATACATAAGCAAAAACATACATATACATACATACATACATATATATGTATATACATCTAATATAGGATAAAGGTTTTCGAAAAAAATTCTATCAATGGTCAGCATATTAAAAATATCTTTAAAAGTTAAATTTATAAACAACTTATAAAAATGGGCAAAAGAAAAAGAAATTCTAATGCCAAATATGCCGAAAATAGACAAATCATCATTAACCATATAATTTATCACTATAAGCACGCGTCTCGAAATAAGCCGATGGAAGTTTCTAAAAAATTCCGTTATTATCGTATCGGTCCCAATTTCAGAGTTAATTCATAAGAATTTTCTCTCGTCAGCGATAAATACGGTAAAAGTCAAATGAATACTTATTTATACCCATTGAAGAAGCAAACACTAAGTCATGAGAACACTTAAGTACTCCAAATATATCCAAAATAGAAATTCTCCGGCACGCCTCTATTAGATGTAAATTTAATAGTGTTCACTTCCAGACTCTCTCACTCTATGAGAGTTTTCAGGCCAATCGGTACGTGCCTTGAGGTGTGCTGGAGAATTTCTATTTTGTATATATTTGGGGTCCTTAAGTGTGCTCATGACTTAGTGTTTGCTTTCTCCATGGGTATAAGTAAGTATTGTATTTGTTTTTTACAGTATTTATCGCTGAGAAAGAGACAATTCATATGAATTAACTCTGAAATTGGGAACGATACGATAACAACGGAATTTAAAAAAAATTATGTCAGCTTACTTCGAGACGCGTGCTTATAGTGATAAATTATTTGGTTATTGACGATTTGTCTATTTTCGGCATATTTGGCATTAGAATTTTTTTTCTTTTGCCCTTGTTTATAATTTGTATATATATATATATATATATATATATATATATATATATATAGTAAAATATGGATTCGGATCGAATGGGGTACTTGAAAAAAATATATATATATATGGATTCAAATAGAATCAAGTACTTGAAAAGATATGCGCCAATTAGGGTTGAATAATCTCTGTGAATCCTGCCTATGGTTTGTGAGTATCAAATACGATATTTCAGTTGTTTACACAGAGAAAACCAGCCCTATGAGTGTTTAGCGCCTAAGGGTTGGCCCAAATCACGCGTTACTTTGAATAGTACGTTGTTGGTATACTGTAGGGTGTCCGACAAGTTGTAAATTCACTTGGTGTAATATAGACAAATTAGTATTAATATACGATGGATCACTGCCAGCTCAATATAACTGTTATTGAGTAAATGTTTAATAGATCATAACTCCATAAAAAGAGACCGTAATTATCAGATGAGAAGTAAGTTAACAAAGAATATTACAATAATACAGCAGGGAAGTTGTTGAAGTCTTTCGAGGCCAAATATGAGATGGAAGAATGACCAATTAAGTTGGGCTTTTGAGGTTAAGAATGTAGTTCTTGAAAGTCTGTAGAATTATATCTAAGACCAGCGACCCGGGTTAGATAGGAGTCGGCTAGATTAGTTCATAGGTAGAGTGGAATGGGGTGTAGGTGATAATTTATTATAGTAGGCTTAGATCAGTTGGAAGCAAGGAGAAGTCATGATATAAATTAAGGCTAAAGAAAGGAAGAACAAATGAATCAAAAGTAAGGCTGAAGAAAAATAAAATCATACAAGCGAATTAGGCATAGGGTCGGGGTATAGGAATCTGTAGCTAATGCTAAATGGCAAGGGGATGAGGAGAGAGATACACAGAACTTAGGGTTATTCAGTGCATATCTTTTGAAATTTGGGGGAGGGTACGATAGCAATTTAATACTAAGCTCTAACTTTAATAAAAGTAGAGTACGACCTATCAATAAGGTGCTTAAAAAGGATGATGTTATATAATGAACTACACCTAGTACGGAGGAAATAGCAGATCGGATATCAAAGAAAGCCAACAGTAAGGAGCAGTCTAATTACGGTGAAGGAATAAACACAGACACACAAATGCACACACACTCATGCACTCACACTCACACACACACACACACACACACACACATACACATATACACATGTACATACGAGAGGCTTCTTTCAGTTTCTGTTTACCGAAACCACTCAGAAGGATTTCGTCGGCCGGTGGCTACAGCAGATAACACTTGCCCAAAGTGCCACACAGTGCCACTGAACACCGAATCAGGTGTGGGGGAAAGCAAGTTTCTTACAATACAGACACGCCTCCGCCTATGTACACACACACACTCATATATATATATATATGTATATACATATATATATACATATATGCATATATATATATAATATATATATATATACATACGTATATATATATATATAATATATATATATATATATATATATAATATATATATATATATGCGTATATATATATGTATACATATATATATACATATATATATATATATATATATATATATATATATATTATATACATATATATGCGTATATATATATATATATAATATATATATATAATATATATATATATATATATATATATATATATTATATATATATATATGCGTATATATATATATATATACATACATATATATATATATATATATTATATATATATATATATATATATATATATATATATATAATATATATACATACGTAGATATATATATATATATATATATATATATATTAAGTTAAAGTAGTAATTTTATGATTTTGTATAAAAATTCTAAATCCGTACATATTCTCTGGTGAAGGAAACGTGGATTACTGAAGTTTAAAAGATCTTACCAACACACTTCTTCGCACATTCCCGGAAACTGCCGTAAAATTCTTTCTACTTATTTGATTCACTTGAGAACTTCGTTTTTTGGATTATTCGGAACTCTTATCTCATTAGCTTCGACTTCTTAATTTATCTGTATGTATTTATGCAATCACTTATCCAACTTCGATTTGGGTACGGAATTATACTATTATATGTATATATAATAGTATAATTATGCTATAATATGTTTTTGTATGTTATGTGTTCGCATGCTTATAATAGTTTATATATACCCTCTCTGTTTAGATATGTGTCGGCGTCGATGAGGAGTATTATTGATCTTGGAACTTGTCTCTTTCAAATTAAAACTTTAATATAAGGGCTCTATAAAATGAGCCCTACGCGGTTGTTTCTTGAAAAGAGTTCACTTCTATAACTTTTCATTACCATTATATATATGCGAGGTATCATACTCCATGTACTTATATTTATTCATATAAGTGTTTATGTGCGCGCGAGCGTGTTTGTGTTTCAATATATTTAAGTGTGTGCTACGGCGATTTAGCGTGTGTTAATAATACATAGCACTTGTACTGATTAAAAGATATAAAATCTTGACGCTCACTAATTGTTAATACAAAAAGTTAATCCCATGCTTATACAAATGTGTTTTTGTTTCGTATTATTTTTATTAGTATTCCACATATTATATAGCTATGGCCAGCTTTGTATTATATATTTGTTCACTCTTCTTACTCTCTGTCTATTTGTTAAAGCTGATTTTTAAGAGTAGGTATTTTATGAATCGAACTTTTCCAGGTTCATAAGTAACAAAAGAAATGTAGTAACAAAGAAATTAAATATTTACTGAGTATATAGAGGGTGGAATGAGGAATGAGAAAATGGGACAGAAAGTGTACAGGTGATGTGTGTATAAGTATATGCACGCCAATGTATAGAGATATCTGTGAGTATCTATGTGTGTGCTTAATACTATAGTTACTGCCTAGTCAATAAGAGAAGGATTACAGAGACAGTTAGTCATATGTCACTGAGACACATGGTAGTGAGTCATATATCAGAGTTAAATATAGTAATGCCATTCATGTTTACTGATTTAAGGTATATACAAAGTGTATGTCTATGACGAAAGTAGAAACGTAGCAGCACCATTTTAATAATTGCGACTATAAGTTAACTACTTTGATAGTTCCGTCAGAAATGGAAGCTTAATGCACGTGACGTTTGTCTTAGCTTCTATAACGAATAAAAGGGAAAGGGGGAAGCTCTTCTTAGATCAAAGAATCGTCCCGAAAATTAGCAGCAAGCGGTTTCATTTACAAGCAACCGCTTATTAACAGATTGTTTTCAACCAGTTACATATAGATCTACCACCCAAGACCAGAAACGTCCTTTCTCATACGTTTCCGGTCGACACAAAACTGATGGAGAAGACAGTCGAATGCTGCCCGCAGTCAGATAGTATCCGAAATGAAGATGTTGCCAAACTAGAATAACATATACTGCAACACCGATATAAACAAGTAATACTAGTACTACTACTACTGCTGCTACTGCTACTGCTGCTGCTGCTACTACTACTACTACTACTGCCTTCACCACCCCACTGATGCCAAATGACAAACTACCTTCCATCACTGTTCAAGCACCACCGTCATAAACGTGGCCACTACGGCACCAACAACACCAGCATGAACTGTAACTGCTACCACAACACAAGGCTAAAACGGCTAAACGGCAGTCCAGCTATCCTAAATGGTAGGAACAATGGAAACGCACATTTCTTTGAATGCATTCTTCTGAAGATAGGCCTTTGCACCCAAAATGTAAAAGGTTTCAAAAACTTTCTGCATTGTTGGAAAGTTTCCTCCTACTGCCACCACCGAGGAAAGCATTGATCGTGTTAACCACGTGGTCACAGATGACAGGCGATTGACTATATATCAAACAGCCATGGCTATAAGCACATCACGTGAGCGAGATGAGAATATTCCACAGAATGAACATAACATGAAGTTTTCTGCTCGGTGGCCTCACGTATTCTGACACTTGATCAAACACGCTCCAGGTTGATCACATCACGGTAACGTATAACATTGTTAGAGGCAGATCCAGCTGGTTTCCTTAAACGCTTTCTAATGCAGGACGAGTGTTGGAAAACCCAGTAAAAGATCCATCCATCCTCACTCCTACAAAAGGTATAACGTCATTTCCTCAGCATGGAAGATGATGGCCATACTATTTTAGATGCAAAAACATTGCGTTGAATAACTTCAAAACTTTCACACCACAAATGTAGATTACTATGACAACATCCTGAGACATTTACGAAAGGCTAAGAAGTCCGAACGCCAGGGAAAACTAACGAAAGCATTTTCATACAATCCTTTTCATGAAATGTCATTGAAGTACTTATTTCGGAAACATTTTTTCTGCTACAAATTATTTCATTCAAATTATCAAATCAGTGTTTGCAAGGACTATAGACATTATGCATGACAAATTGCGATATTTATGCAGGTGTGTCAACTCTAAATTTTTGTTTGATAAATAGAACCACACTCGCCTATAATCTTTACCTTTCTTATCACAATTAAAAAAATATATACGTTGCTACTCAACAACGATATTAACAGGCATAAAATTCAAATAAACATATGCATATACATCATACTCATGCATATGTGTGTTTATGTTTGCGTGTGTGTGCGTATGTGAGTGCATGTGTGGTGTGTATGTGCGTGACTGTGTGCGTATGTGTTTTTGTATGTATATGTGTGCATTTATTAATATATGCATACACAGTTATATTCATATTTAGGGCTGTCTATGTATATGTACAGTCATGTGTATGTATACGGACATATGTGTGTGTGTGTTCATGTGTGTGTGTTTGTGTTTGTGAGTGTGTGTGTGTGTGTATTTGTGTGTGTGAGTGTGTGCTTATCTCTGTGTCTGTGTGCTTGCTTGTTGCAACGGAGACACTCTTATGCAAAGCGCGTTCAGTAAAGCATTATTAATGATTATTTCATGAACAACGATCCCAAGTGTATTGCTTCTTTTCCCTTTTAATGTTTTTCTTTTCTTTGGCGCTCGGAACAAGTATCAGTTTTCTATTACATACGAACCAAATCATCAGTGTTTAATTTCGCCCATACCCACATACAGACATACACTCGAACACACGCAACCCCTGATACAAGCTCATACACACAAGTGAGACTTAAGAAGTTTCACAAAGTGTGACAAATCCAGAGTGCAGATTTCAGAATTATTTGAACAGCTGTTAAAGTTGTCTTTATTAAAATCGGTCCGGTTCTAGGGCGAGGCAATTTTGAAGATAGCGGTCAAAAAGTTTCGTCCACGTGCAGGCTAATGTGAAAATGACATGTTTTGTTTGAGACTATGAAAATTTCGCACAGAAATTTTTGATAAAATCCTCAAAACTTTATGACAGTAGCACATATATTGGAAGCAAAGAGCTTTCCACAAAATACATTGCGGTATATCCGTCGGCTTGTAAGTTCTAATCGGTGGAATTAATACATTCAAATCGAACCAAGGTCAATTTAGCTTTCCCTTCAGTGATGAAATACAGCAGTTTATACTAAATATTTGTTTACACTTTAATTTTACTTGTTTAAGTCTCTCAACTAACACATCAGCTGCAAGTATTTAATCGCACAAATTAATCCCAGTTATTTTTCTGTCTTTTTTTTATATAACACTTTTGGTTTATCAGTTTTCGCTCCATATATTTATCATACAATCCATCTTTATTGATAAAACCTTGTTTATTTTAGGAGAGATTGTCAGAAACAAACATATTCTTATTTATTTATAAATTGCGAGCGTACGGGAAATTTAAAAAACCAACACCTGTTGTCAAGTATTGAGGAGAGATAAGCAGAGACACAAAGACACATACACTTAGATACTTAGATTGATGTATATATATATATATATATATATATATATATAATATATATATATATATATATATATATATATATATAATATATATATATCGAGAGTTTTTTTTCAGTTCCCGCCTAATAAATTCACTCACAAGGCTTTTTGTTGTCCTGGAACTATAGTAGAAGATACCTGCGCAAGTTGCCCCGTAACCAGAATTAGCCTAGACACGTACTTGGAATGGAAGCTTCTTACGACACAGCCAGGTCTGCGCCTATTCACAGAGCTACGCCTGCACCTACACGCACACACACGTTATGTATATGCAGTTTCAGGCGTGGTTGTATGTATGTATGTATGTATATAAGTGCAGCCACATCGTTCACATTGTATCTAAATTATAGATACTAATCATTGTTCATGTGTTTTAATGTACAGCTTTTGGTGCTGTTTATGTTAGTGGTAGAGGTAGTGCTGTTGTGACAGTTGTTGCTTTTAAATACATACATTAGCGACAATGGCAGTAAAGACTCCGACGGGTAATATTTAACCCCACTTAAATGTACATATTATATTCGAACAAACTTTACTGCGGTCGCTACCATGTCTACTCTTGTGTCATTGTGCAATATCATCTCAATCACATGTCCCTGTTTTGTTTTTTTTGTTCTGACCTTGCTCGGCACTTATTTGTACTCAAAGAGACGTTTAGCACAAATATTTACTTGGTGTGTACGTTCTGTTCGACTTTATATCCATATCAATTTTGTCTAACATGCACAGACTTGTTTGTATTGTACAGGATAGACTTTTATAAGAGAATGATTTGGTTACTGTTTGCTGGAACCGGAGATTCTACATCTAAGATGAAGAATTTGTTTTGATAATCATTTCTGAATATTTCTAAGTTTCAAAGCTTGTCCAAGGAAAATAATATCGGGTTTGTGAATTTGCTAAATTTTTGGCAAACGTCGGCTTTTTTCCTGATTCTTCTCGGTGTACTTTACTTTTAATAACTATTAAATAAGAATATGTTTGTTTGTGACATTCTCTCCTAAAATACACAAGGTTATATCAATAAAGATGGATTGTATGATAAATATTTCGAATTCTTTTACTTGTTTCAGTCATTTGACTGCGGCCATGCTGGAGCACCGCCTTTAGTCGAAGAAATCGACACCAGGACTTATTCTTTGAAAGCCTAGTACTTATTCTTTTGGTCTCTTTTACCGAACCGCTTAGTTATGAGGACGAAAACACACCAGCATCGGTTGTCAAGCGATGTTGGGGGACAAACACAGACATACAAACACACATACAGACACACACAGACACAGACATATATATATAAATATATACGACGGGTATCTTTCAGTTTCCGTCTACCAAATCCACTCACAAAATTTTCGTCGGCCCGAGGCTATAGTAGAAGACACTTGCCCAAGATGCCACGCAGTGAGACTGAACCCGGAACCATGTGGTTGGTAAGCAAGCTACTTACCACACAGCCACACCTGCGCCTATCTGACATATTCAACTGAATCATCTCACATTCCATATTGCATTTGAAGGTGTAGAAATCCTGTCATTGGGAGTCAAGGAAGTGGCATGACTGCTAAACAACGCAATGGCACAAAATCTCATCCTAAATTATTCTTCAATAATGTATTATAAAATTCCTATTTGTTATACGTTTCATAAAGCTTATGCTTCCGTCATTTATCCCCTAGCAACTGATGATTCACTCGTGAACATCTCACGATAGGTTACCGAAGCAGCAGTTCCATAGTTTGCCAAGTTACTACAATGTTTCTCTATCCAGATAAAAATGTGTCGTTCAAGAATTCGTTTATTCACATACAAGTGCTCAGCAATGCAAATATGATAAGTATCATTGGTTCATTGCATCCATTATTGAATCAAGAAAGTATAGAAAAGAGCGCTCTTTGAAAGCTGCCATTATGTCCAGTCTAATAAATATATGGTGATATAAGTGTATATTCGTATAAGGTATATTATACATACGTGTATATATATATATATATATATATATATATATATATATATATATATAAGCATGTATATGCAGAAACTTATATATGCTAAATGTATAAACATGTATATATGTGTATGCATACATACATATATATGTGTGTATGTATGTGTGTGTTTGTGTGCGTGTGTTTGTGTGTCTGTGTCTGTGTGTGCAACATTTCTGGGTTTTTGTCCTTGCTTTCGTATATATTCACTGCTTTCTTCCAAGGATTCTAATGCTCTTAGCTTATTTTCCTTGAGGCTGGTCAGATTGGAGCAATCTCGAGTACAACCAACCGAAATTGCAATGATAATCTGGAACTCGACTGAGGATAGGACACTCCGAATGACACGTTCTTGTTTTCCGTGTATCGTCTGTCTGGGTATTTTCTAGTCATTTTTGTATCACCTAGCTCTCTAGATGTTTTGCCTTTTTGTCCCTTTTTGTATTATACATACATACATACATACATATATATATATATATATAATATATATATATATATATATTATATATATATATATATACATAAATGTATATATATATATGTATATATATATATATATATATATATATATATATATATGCATACGTATATATATACATAAACACGTACAACACACACACACACACCACACACACATATATATATATATATATATATATATATATATATATATATATATATATATATATAGGTATGTGTATTTGTGTTGCTAGATTCCTGATGTGAAATCGTGTGTTGAAACAGATATTGTTGTATTTCGGAATGGTCGTTATCATTAATATTATTACTACTTTTTTTTTTTGCCAAATAATCACACGCACTCTATATTTGTTCTTCACTCGATTTACACTTTTCTTAATCTAGCTCATCCTCATTGTCCTGAAATCTTTGTATACACACACACGTACATGCATATGCATTCCTATATAGATTGATGTATGGTTATATAAAAAAAAAGGTTCGTCATTCTTTTGTTTTCATATGTGTGAATGTATTCAATAGGGTTTTACTTTACTACCACCATCAATAATCGCATTTGTAACAACCTGAACACGACTCAGAGATTGAAAAGTGATTGAAAGAGAGAGAGTAGGGTACTTAGTCTTCTTTTGAACATGCGTAAATATCTTCAATATGGACCATATTAGAATTGTGTGTGCATGTGTGTGCTTATGTGTATGTATTCTTTGTGTGCATATATATTTCTTTTACTCTTTTACTTGTTTCAGTCATTTGACTGCGGCCATGCTGGAGCACCGCCTTTAGTCGAGCAAATCGACCCCGGGACTTATTCTTTGTAAGCCCAGTACTTATTCTATCGGACTATTTTGCCGAACCGCTAAGTGACGGGGACGTAAACACACCAGCATCGGTTGTCAAGCAATGCTAGGGGGACAAACACAGACACACAGACACGCACACACTTATATATACATAGATATATACGACAGGCTTCTTTCAGTTTCCGTCTACCAAATCCACTCACAAGGCATTGGTCGGTCCGGGGCTATAGCAGAAGACACTTGCCCAAGATGCCACGCAGTGGGACTGAACCCAGAACCATGTGGTTGGTTAGCAAGCTACTTACCACACAGCCAATATATATATTTTTTGATGACATCATTATTCCATGCGAACAATGATCTACTATACTATTATACTTATATACTATTATTGCAATACGACTCGCTCAAACTAATATCTAAAATTTTGTTATCAAATTTTGGCAAAAATTAAAAATATGAATTCCAAACACTCGATATTAATTTTCAAATATACTTTCGTCTCTGTATGTTTAATCCAGTGAGATTGGTAGTTTCATTAAAATAAGTAACTGATTGATTTACATAGGAAAGTTTGACACCCTGGATTAGTACATATGGCTTGTATCCCAGTTAGAAGATTGCATAGCAACGTCTTCCTCTTCGTATTTTTCTATCTTTGTTTCTGTCTCTCATCATCGGATTCTCTTTAGGATTTGGCAACAGAATATCACTTAAATCTTCTTAGCAGTGAAGTAAGGATTAACAAACAGTCACAAAAATACAAAGAACAGGATTAGGAATGAAATATTAAGACGAATTTAAGTTACGATAATGAATAAAGCATTTTAAAAATAGCGGTTGAAGGAGAGAAATAGAGAGGGCTGTAGCTAGCAAATGGAAATTAGCCAAGAATTGACAGATGAAGGTGAATAAAGACATCAGAGGAACAAATAATAGGACGATTTCAAAGAATTGCACTAAAAATACACTGAGGTAGCGCTTAATGTAATTCTGCAAATAAGACTATTAATGGATAATCTCTGAAAAAGATATTCACACAGTCAGTTATATATGTATATATATATATATATATATATATATATATATATATATAAGCACGCAAATAATCATATACCTCCGTGTGTGTGTATGCTTGTATCTATGTATACATGCATATATA
Source organism: Octopus sinensis (assembly GCF_006345805.1). Classification (NCBI taxonomy): domain Eukaryota; kingdom Metazoa; phylum Mollusca; class Cephalopoda; order Octopoda; family Octopodidae; genus Octopus; species Octopus sinensis. The sequence goes on along the minus strand of NC_042999.1, from coordinate 31,691,885 downwards.
TATATATATATATATATATATATATATATATATATATATATGCATGTATACATAGATGCAAGCATAATATATATATTATATATATATATATATATATATATATATATATTATATATATATATGTATAATTTTCTTGAATTAGGTGCATAGTTTGCCATAAAAGGAAAATGTTACTATCGATCTATTTCCTTTAAGGTAGGCACTCAAAAGTATACAACACTTCGCAAATATCTCAGTTCGCGTAAAACCACCTTTAGGAGAGAATATGGCCAAACATTGCGTGTACACCCTCCGATGCAGCTGCGGTAGGTTATACAAAGGCGAAACACGCCGCCCCGTCAAAATAGGGGTAGAGGAATATCGCAAATCTTTGACAAGAGGTGATATTGATCAACATTCACTCCATAATTGCCTACGAGCATATGGCGCGGGCTACCAACCACAAGATTCCATGTTCAATAATAAAATAATAATAATAATAATAATAATAATAATAATAATAATAATAACAACAACATCGATAAATACCTTAGGAATGGGAACCCAGTTTCGAAATTTCCCCGAGACACCTGATGAAAGCTGGGGTGTATATCAGCCGAAATGTTGTGTTAACAACAAACAAGATGAGGACAAATATCCGCCAAATGTAAATAATGTACGTAATTCCTCATCTCTTAAATATAGAACTGTATAAACTTAATGTAATTGGTTTATTGCCCAAAAAACATACAAATGTATCCAGCATAAAGCTAATATTATTCTTTATGTTTTTACCCAGCTTCTCAGTACAAGGATGAATTCAGCTACCTATGTTACTATGTTATCGGCAGTTTTAGAGTCATCAAGTGCTAAATTTCATCCAGGAGTTTCGAAAAACAGTGTTATCTCTCAACAGACCAACGCTCTATGTCATACATGTCATACTCGTCACTGATTTGAGACACAGGGTATTGTTCCCATGGACTGGCCAGCTCAAAATCCCGATCTAAATCCGATCGGGAATCTATAGGGAACTCTTGGTGAAGCCATCAGGAATACAACAATTAAAAGTAAATAGCATTTGTACCAAATGTTGAAAGAAGAATGGAGTAAAATTGCTCCTAGCACTAGCAAGAATCTAGCTAGCTCAAAGCCTAACCGTATAAAAGCGGTAATTAATGCTAAAAAGGGCCAAAAAAATATTAAAACTCTTGTATATTGTGAAATATACTATAATCTACCATGTGCACGAGTTTCATTAACACTGAGATAGCAGAACACCAAAGCATTGTGGGTGACCTAATACTTTTGGCTAAGGCTGTATGTATGAACATTCTGTACTATGGATTGAATGAATATATACGTTCACATTTAAATTTGTTTCTCTCCTTAATATTATACATTTATATATATATGTATACAAGCATTTATGTACGTATAATTGTTCACATAATGTACGCATAATTGTGTGCATCTATGCATGCATAGAAGTAGGAGTACATATGCGTTGATTGCAGTAGAATAATACTACAAAACCCATGTTAAGATCTATATTTTACTCTTTACTCTTTTACTTGCTTCACTTATTTGCCCGTGGCCATGCTGAGGCACTGCCTTTAGTTGAGCAAATCGACCCGAGGACTTATTCTCTGTAAGCCTAGTACGGGCACGTTAACACACCAGCATCGGTTATCAAGCGATATTGGGGTGTCAAACACAGACACACAAACATATGCACACACATACAAATATATATATAATATATATATATATAGATATATATATATATATATATATATATATATATAGATATATATATATATATATATATATATATATATGTATAATTTTCTTGAATTAGGTGCATAGTTTGCCATAAAAGGAAAATGTTACTATCGATCTATTTCCTTTAAGGTAGGCACTCAAAAGTAATACAACACTTCGCAAATATCTCAGTTCGCGTAAAACCACCTTTAGGAGAGAATATGGCCAAACATTGCGTGTACACCCTCCGATGCAGCTGCGGTAGGTTATACAAAGGCGAAACACGCCGCCCCGTCAAAATAGGGGTAGAGGAATATCGCAAATCTTTGACAAGAGGTGATATTGATCAACATTCACTCCATAATTGCCTACGAGCATATGGCGCGGGCTACCAACCACAAGATTCCATGTTCAATAATAATAATAATAATAATAATAATAATAATAATAATAATAATAATAATAACAACAACATCGATAAATACCTTAGGAATGGGAACCCAGTTTCGAAATTTCCCCGAGACACCTGATGAAAGCTGGGGTGTATATCAGCCGAAATGTTGTGTTAACAACAAACAAGATGAGGACAAATATCCGCCAAATGTAAATAATGTACGTAATTCCTCATCTCTTAAATATAGAACTGTATAAACTTAATGTAATTGGTTTATTGCCCAAAAAACATACAAATGTATCCAGCATAAAGCTAATATTATTCTTTATGTTTTTACCCAGCTTCTCAGTACAAGGATGAATTCAGCTACCTATGTTACTATGTTATCGGCAGTTTTAGAGTCATCAAGTGCTAAATTTCATCCAGGAGTTTCGAAAAACAGTGTTATCTCTCAACAGACCAACGCTCTATGTCATACATGTCATACTCGTCACTGATTTGAGACACAGGGTATTGTTCCCATGGACTGGCCAGCTCAAAATCCCGATCTAAATCCGATCGGGAATCTATAGGGAACTCTTGGTGAAGCCATCAGGAATACAACAATTAAAAGTAAATAGCATTTGTACCAAATGTTGAAAGAAGAATGGAGTAAAATTGCTCCTAGCACTAGCAGAATCTAGCTAGCTCAAAGCCTAACCGTATAAAAGCGGTAATTAATGCTAAAAGGGCCAAAAAAATATTAAAACTCTTGTATATTGTGAAATATACTATAATCTACCATGTGCACGAGTTTCATTAACACTGAGATAGCAGAACACCAAAGCATTGTGGGTGACCTAATACTTTTGGCTAAGGCTGTATGTATGAACATTCTGTACTATGGATTGAATGAATATATACGTTCACATTTAAATTTGTTTCTCTCCTTAATATTATACATTTATATATATATGTATACAAGCATTTATGTACGTATAATTGTTCACATAATGTACGCATAATTGTGTGCATCTATGCATGCATAGAAGTAGGAGTACATATGCGTTGATTGCAGTAGAATAATACTACAAAACCCATGTTAAGATCTATATTTTACTCTTTACTCTTTTACTTGCTTCACTTATTTGCCCGTGGCCATGCTGAGGCACTGCCTTTAGTTGAGCAAATCGACCCGAGGACTTATTCTCTGTAAGCCTAGTACGGGCACGTTAACACACCAGCATCGGTTATCAAGCGATATTGGGGTGTCAAACACAGACACACAAACATATGCACACACATACAAATATATATATATATATATATATATATATATATATATATATATATATATATATATATATATATATATATATATATATATAATATATATATATATATATATATATAGCAATAATAATTCTCTAAAAGAGATATAGACAGTAACTGCTCGATAATATAAGGGACTAAAGCCATCTGAATATGGCTGGGGACAGGGCAGGGTGGTGGGGGTGTTACTGTTGCATTTAGCCCCAGGCGAACATCGACGTCACCAGAAAGGCCCGACACCGTCACGGTGTCCTTTAACCTGCAAAGGGAGGTAATTCCCCGATGAAGCGGAAACCACACACGGACCATGATTTCAAGGTGTATTGCCTATCGTCGGCGTGTGGTACGCTTCCGCTTCCTCGACGAATTCTCACTCTGCAGGATATTCATATATAGATTTTCAAGCAAAATACATTTTCTGATTTCGAAAATCAGAAAGGCCCGACACCGTCACCGATGTTCGCCTGGGGCTAAATGCAACAGTAACACCCCAACCACCCTGCCCTGTCCCTAGCCATATTCAGATGGCTTTAGTCCCTTATGTTATCGAGCAGTTACTGTCTATATCTCTTTTAGAGAATTATTATTGCTTTCGAACAGATTTTCGAAATCAGCAAATGTATTTTGCTTGAAAATCTCTCTCTCTCTCTCTCTCTCTCTATATATATATATATATATATATACATTTATAAGTCGGGCTTCTTTCAGTTTCCGTCTACCAAATCCACTCCTCACCTAGATTTAGTCGGCTCGAGGCTATAGTAGAAAACACTTGCCCAAGGTTCCATGCAGTTGGACTGAACCCGGAACCATGTGGTTGGTAAGCAAGCTACTTACCACACAGCCCCACCTACGCCTATATTGTTGAAATATGCTCCTTTTCTTGTTATGCTCATATCCACGCGCGAGGAATTTGAAATATTTAAACAATATTTAATGATGAGGCACGTGTTATTCTGTCTCTAAATTATATGTTAGTGTTTTGGTGTAGCCACTGATGAGAATATCGCCTAGCAAATTATTTTACTTGCTAATTAGAGTTCGAAATCTGGGTATGGCTGTAAAAAATAAGGTAAAAGTGTTTGTTTTTTATTCCCTTGGAAATTGCTCTTAAATGTGGTTTTGGATGGTTTGACTGTTACTTCTAGCACTTAAGGCTGCCTGTGTCGCCTCTTTTGTGTTAAATGTAGATTAATTTTATATAGAAATTATGTTGTCTATTGACTGTTTTCCACTGGTAGCGGAATTTCTAAATTTCTGCTATCCTATATTAATTTATGATTTAAGACTATATATATATACAGACACAGGATACAACCAGATATATATATATATATATATATATATATATATATATATATATATATATATATATATATATATATATACCCTTATTGATAATCATTGATAATCATTGAAATCTAAACGTGAAACCGGTCTTTCTTCTAAACTATGTCATTGTACGAAAAAAATTTATAATATTCTTCAGACATATTGACTTAAATATATATTCTTTAACCATTTAAAACAAGCCTTCTGTAGTTTTTTCACTTTTTACTATTTTCTATATATTCAACCACGTCCTTTCACAAACCAACTTTCTTATCTATATATATATATATATAGTTGTATCTTGTGACTGCATGTATATATTTATATATATTTATGAAGATATATGTTTGTGTGTGTGTGTTTATACACAAATTATATACCCATATACATAATGTTACATTTTTATGCGAGGAAACTTGCGTAATCTCTTCTACTATAGATGCGGGCCGACTAAGGCATGTTGAGTTGATTTGTTAGACGGAAACTAAAATGGGTCTGTGGCATATGTGTGTGTGTGTGTGTGTGTGTGTGTAATTGTGCGTTTGTATTACTGCGTTCCCCACTCCCTGAATTTCCCTCCTCCACTGCTCAACAATTGATATTGGTGTCTTTGCTTCCTCATAACTTATCGGTTCGGCGAAAAATAAACACCAGGCTCACAAAATATAGGTACTGGGATCAATTCGTTCGGCTAAATTTCTTATTTCTTTACTACCCACAAGGGGCTAAACATAGAGGGGACAAACAAGGACAGACAAACGGATTAAGTCGATTACATCGACCCCCATTGCGTAACTGGTACTTAATTTATCGACCCCGAAAGGATGAAAGGGAAAGTCAACCTCGGCGGAATTTGAACTCAGAATGTAACGGCAGACGAAATACGGCTACGTATTTCGCTCGGCGTGCTAACGATTCTGCCAGCTCGCCGACCTTATTCGGCTAAATTTCTACAAGGTGGCGTGCCAGAATGATATTAGTCTAATGACAGAAACAAAGGAATGATAAAATGCATGCGCGCGCATGTCGCAGTGTTTGCTTGGACATTTGTAATGTGTTACAAGTTATTCATTTCAGCAAATCAAAAATATCATTATGATACGTTGCTGCTGTTGTAGCTGCTGCTGCTGCTGCCGCTGCTTTTGTTATTGTTCCTACTACAGCAAATGCTCGTAACCCTTCTTCTTCTTCTTCTTCTTCTTCTTCTTCTTCTTTTTTTTCTTCTTCTTCTTCTTCTTCTTCTTTTTTTCCTCTTCTTCTTCTTCTTCTTCTTCTTTTTTCCTTTTTCTTTTTCTTCTTTTTTCCTTCTTCTTTTTCTTCTTCTTCTTCTCCTTCGTCTTCTTCTTCTTCTTCTGCTGCTGCTGCTACCACCATTACTACTACTACTACTACTACTACTACTACTACTACTACTTCTACTACTACTACTACTACTGATGTTACTGCTGCTGCTGCCACTACTAGAACTACTAGTATTACTACTACTACTACTACTACTACTCCTGATGCTACTACTGCTGCTGTCGCTACTACTACTACTACTACTACTACTACTACTACTACTCCTGATCCTACTGCTGCTGCTGTCGCTACTACTACTACTACTACTACTACTACTATTATTATCACTACTACTACTACTACTGATGCTACTTCTGCTGCCACTACTACTACTACTACTACTACTACTACTACTACTACCACAACCGTTGTTATCTGTCAGAAAGTGTTTCTGTGCTGGTATGTAGAGGGTTTCCCTGTGTAATAAATTTTATATTGTTAATTCCGCCGCTTAAATTCCCTGTGAAATCATTTTTTCTTTTATTCTGCTATTTTCCTTGAGTCAGTCATGAACTTTTGCGCCATTAGAATAAAGAGTATTTCCGTCGAGACGCAAATGAATTAATAATATTGATGTGTTAGTGTTTGAACTTTCACATAGACGCGTGCATCTGACTAAATATCCTAAACCACATATTGGACAATTTTTATGTTAGCATTAAATTGGCATTAGAATAATAAAACAAAATTAAATACACGCTTGGAAAATTATATTTGTCAGTGACAAAATACTTTATTTCATATAATTCGTTTTTAACTATGGAACTCGAAGTAGATGAAGCACTAAATATCAGGATGTACATAGTGGGTTAAAACCCAATTGGATAGAAAAATAGAAGGTTACCAGTGGTAATTTTTTTTTATATTCTGTATAAATTTCACAGAAAATATAGTTCTGTGCATTAGACAGATTTCTTATTTTTTGATCTGGTATTTGTCCTAGCCACAACTCTGGAATAAACTGAAATAAAACTTCTCCAGATTAGAAACTACTGCTTTAAAAATAAGTGCACATTGGATCTTGCAGTTGTAGATATACGAAGCTATTAAGAAAAAGAGGTGGTTGTCATGGCTGAAATGTCATTTTTTACGAAAAGCGTGCTCATTCGTCGCTCAGAATATTGTTATGCCTGGATAAACAATGATGACTGCTTTATTTATTCAAACTTGCCTGAACCGAAATAGCATATGAATGTATGGAGTACCTGCTGAAAGGTGTACGCTTGTACAGAGCTGTGTTGAAGCTGAATGGCTTGATCAGTACTGAAGCTTCTTTTTCGACAGGGTTATGCATCCACGTCTACAGAACGTAGTTAACCATCGAACAACTTCCTTAATATTTCTGCTGATATAGTTACATGAGGTGTAACTCCATCACAGGCTGGTGATAAATTATGTGCAATGAATTATTACCTAAGGTCTAATTGCATGCTCATAGCTGAAAAACATTTATATATTAATTTACAGGGTGAAGGATAAAACAACTCTATAAATTATAAACCCTTTGATATAATAAGTGGTTTTTGCCCTATTAGTTCTGGACTTTGTCATTATCAGGTTAGATTTCCAAAGTAATGCTATCAATGCAATTGAACTGGTCGTAATTTGAGATGGAGTAATTCGTATGTTGCCATGACATATTAAATGTCCTGGGAAGTTAAATATAGTAGGACTTCTCTCCAAATTTTAATACAGCTTTTCCATTCAGAAAACTACAGCGAGACTTATCACTCCCCGTACAAATCAAACAAATTGTCTGTAAACCATGAAATAATGAAAATGGTGTTATTGTACTCACATATTGCGGCAAATTACAGTAAATATTCAATGTATGAAGTCACCTAATGATTCGGTCAACTGGTCACTTACGTAATTGCATTGTATTTTTTATCAACAACCCGGTCTCTTATACTAACTCTTAATATAGCAATCGATGTAGAATAAGTCAAATAATACCATCTGAAATTGTAACAACTGATATTTCAGACCTCGAATATGTTTCACTTTACAAATCCATGCAATTCAAGACTTTTGATAGTCGCTTACTTTTCAGTGACACCATTTTTTGCTCGTTGACATAACAAAATGAATCCTTTCTGCAATAGGAACAAGGCCTGAAATTTGAGTGAGTGAGATTTTATAGACTCCAGAGATTAATTGTTACTTAATTTGTCGATACACGAAATTGATAAAATGTTCATTCGACTTCGGAGGAATTGGAACTCAGAATGTAATGACAAATGAAATGCTTGGCAGTATTTCATCCAAAGAGCTATCGATTCTCTCGGTTCTCCCTCTAGAAATAAAAAAACATATACTACTGCTTCTCATTTTGAATGTCAATATTTTCGAAAGATGGCGAAAATAAACAGTCAACAAAACTCATTTCGTGGCAGTACCACTTGAAATATTACTAGTGATGGATTTTTCATCATTGAAAAATATAAATTATTTAATTGAAAGTGCTAATTATTTCCAAATTACCAGAGGTAATAAATTAAAAGTGGTAATTATAAATAAAATGACATTGGTAATTATAAATAAAATAACAGTGGTAATTATTACTTAATACCTGAAGTATTACACCTTAATTGTCAGTGTTAAGTATTAATTGATTGCCAGTGGTGTCTAGTACTTAATCATCAGTTGTGACTAGTATTTAATAAGCAATAGTAATTAATATTTTTTTTCATTTATAAACATAAGTGCCCTTGATGATAACGACTAGTAATGACGCTGAATTGAAGGTGGCAACGTTAAAGTAGTCGTACTCATATGATGTTAACTCACATCCTATGATAATGACAATGATAATACAGGTAAAAGTGATTTGGCGATAATTGTGGTGGTCATGGTGAAGACTAGAGTTAAGCATATGTGTAGAATATATCTATATATATGTGTGTATTTATATATGCGTGTGTGTATGTGTATATGTATATGTGTGCGTGTATTTATGTGTGTGTCATGTATATGTGTGCGTGTATTTATGTGTGTGTCATTGTATCAACCTGTTACCGGTTGATAATTATCGTTGGTGCTTTTACGTGCCCGTAATCTAGCGGTTCATCAAATGTTTAGATAAAATAAATACTTTGCTTTAGCGCTAAGTCCTGGAACCAAAGTACTTCAGGCTAGTACTCCAGCGTGGCCACTCTCATATGACTGAGATAGTTAAAAGAATTATTGAGTATGTAGCCGAATATATTGGATGTATTTTCACAATTTTCGTAATTCTGAACATGAATTGTTTCCTTCCAACCGGTAATTTGGACGTTTTGTTTAATTTCAAGAATTTCTTTCCCTCTATTTCATGAGGGATTTTATCGAGCACCAAATGATTTATATGAATGTTCATTATATTATTTTATATTATTCTACATTATTTCATGAATTTTTATAGAATTACATAGAAATTGCATGCATCACTCTTGCACTATTGATTATTACATATTCAAATTTATATTTTCCCATGTCATTACATATTTCGAATTTAAGGGCGCGTCCTGGCAGAAACGTTAGTACGCCGGGCGAAATGCGTTGTCGTATTTCGTCTGCCGTTACGTTCTGAGTTCAAATTCCGCCGAAGTCGAATTTGCCTTTCATACCTTCGGGGTCGATGAATTAAGTACCAGTTACGCACAGGAGTCGATATAATCGACTTAATCCGTCTGTCTGTCCTTGTTTGTCTCCTCTGTGTTAGCCCCTTGTGGGTAGTAAAGAAATAGGTATTTCGTCTGTCTTTACGTTCTGAGTTCAAATTCCCACGAGGTCAACTTTGACTTCCGGGGTCGAATAAATAAGTACCAGCTACGCACTGGGGTCGATATAATCCACTTAATCCGTTTGTCTGTCCTTGTTTGTCCTCTCTTTGTTTAGCCCCTTGTGGGTAGTAAATAAATAGGTACTTCGTCTGCCGCTATGTTCCAATTCCACTGAGGTCGACTTTGCCATTCATTCTTTTGGGGTCGATAAATTAAGTACCAATTCCGTAGTGCGGTCGATCTAATCGACTGACACAAAATGAATAAATGAGAAACGGACTTACAGATATAGAAAAGAAAAAAAAAAAGCCAATCAGAATATAACGGAACGAAATTCGATTTCGAAATATATAATCCTTTCTACTATAGGCAGAAGGCCTGAATTTTTTCGTTAAACTAACCAAAAAATTCAGGCCTTCTGCCTATAGTAGAAAGGATTATATATTTCGAAATTGAATTTCGTTCCGTTCTATTCTGATTGGCATTTTTTTTTTTCATTTCTATATCTGTAATTCCGTTTCTCATTTATTCATTTTGTGGGGATTTTTTTCTTTTTCAGTTTTCACACTCTCCACTAACTAATAGTCCTTGTAAATAGTATTTCTCTATCTATTGGATGTTTTATAATCGCTAACACATCGCCTAAGTACTTACCGCACTCTCTGTCTACATTTGATGCATATTCTGAATTGCAAGTAATAGTGTCTTTTAACTTTTCTCACATTTCCCTTTCCTTTAGCATTTTTTATTCTCTATTTATCTTCGCTATTCCATAACTTCTCACTTTTTTTCTCTTTTCCTCTTTATCCCCTGTTTCGTTTTCTCTCTATTCCCAGTGCGTCACCTATTCCATAGCAGGTTTATGCATGTATTTCTTATGATATTTATTATTTATTTGGTTTAGTAATGAGCATTGGCCCTTCTCTTAAATTTTAATTTCAAATTATCTATTCACCCGAATAGTTTTCTCAAAGATTTCGTTTCTGTGAGGGCGATTTGCTTAACATACTTTGTAAATATTACACCGTTTCAATGTACATAAGCAATACATAGTATTCAATGTTTAATTTCGATTTAATTATATATGATTTTCAGTCAACGCTCAATCATTTTCGGCTGATTCCTGATAAATTGAAAAATATTAACGACCTGTATTATAAAATCGGGTATTTGGTAGTTATAAATAATTATGATCACACCGATTGTAAACATTTACCTACCATGAATATTCTTCAAGATACGCACGAATATCTGAAGGTTAGCTATGTGAAACTCTGACGAACTCTGAAGTCTTTTCCTCTTCAATGCACCAAAGTTTTAGACTACTTTTGGTGTATAACTGTACACATATGTGTGTGAATGTGTGCGTGTGTATATATATATATATATATATATATATATATATGTGTAAATATATATATATACATATATATACATATATATATATATATATATATATATATTATATATATATATTTATATAATATATATGTATATATATATATAATATAAATATATATATATAATATATATATATATATATATAATATATATATATATATATATATTATATATATATATATATATATATATATATAATATATATATATATACATATTTACATAGACACATATGTATATGAGTGCGAGTTAGAGGTTGAGAAACCAACCAAGAAATAGTAACTATCCAATATACTCCCGATAGTATATTTTCATATGCAAGTACTAGTTATTGCATGAAAATCTCGTAAATAGGTATTATATATGGGCTGGGGTTAAAAAAAAAAAGTGGTTTACCCTTGACTTATAGACCAAATAAGAAAACGGAGACGATATAAAATCGAGAGACATCAGTCGGTGAACATTCCATTATAAGTCTTTATTCAAATGTATTGGATGAATACACACATGGTCGTGCAGGTCAGGTGCTAGGGACATTTAGATTTTTGCTAGTTTGCTCATTTGCTCAATTGCTCATTTGTATCCATATGCTTATGTGTATTCATACCATTGTTTATACAGTTACCAGTTTTTTTATCCACTCCCCAATATGAACCACTCTTACATGTGTGTCTATTCATCGAATACATCTGAATAAATATATATAATGGAGTGTTCATCTGCTGATGTAAGTCGATTTTATATCCTCTCCAGTTTCTCATTTGCTATATATATATATATATATATATATATAATATATATATCAACAATCAAGGAACGGCCATAATAGGCCATTCACCCACTAGAAATAACAGCCAAAGCTTCAACCGCAAATAAAAGTCAATTCCGTAAACAGGAGAAAATTTAAAAAACATTTACCCTGTAATTTCTTATACGATGCACCGTTTCATCTGCTGTTTAATGGTAAACTAACCTGATTAAATTAAATCAAGCCAATCTTCCATAGGCCCTCAGATTCTTCAGTAAGAAATAGCCACAAGTCGGAACAGATATTTTCACGAGGCATTTCCGACCTTGCCAAGGTAATATCTGGCCTAAAATTTTGAAATCATCGCACTCGCGCCAAATTTATCGGCAGCAAATAAATATAAGCCGTCGATTCCATTACGGAATTAACCAGAAAATTCATAATTAATCAATATAGGGTGGGAACAAAAATTTTGTAGAATTTTTTTGCCACCAGCGGCCTAGTGGGAAAAAATTAAATAGTCATAGACCATTTTTAAGTTCGACGGCTTATATTTATTTGCTGCCGATAAATTTGGCGCGAGTGCGATGATTTGAAAATTTTAGGTCAGATATTACCTTGGCAGGGTCGGAAATGCCTCGTGAAAATATCTGTTCCGACTTGTGGCTATTTCTTACTGAAGAATCTGAGGGCCTATGGAAGATTGGCTTGATTTAACTTAATCAGGTTAGTTTACCATTAAACAGCAGATGAAACGGTGCATCGTATAAGAAATTACAGGGTAAATGTTTTTAAAATTTTCTCCTGGTTTACGGAATTGACTTTTATTTGCGGTTGAAGCTTTGGCTGTTATTTCTAGTGGGTGAATGGCCTATTATGGCCGTTCCTTGATTGTTGATGTTGAACTTAAAAATGGTCTATGACTATTTAATTTTTTCCCACTAGGCCGCTGGTGGCAAAAAAATTCTACAAAATTTTTTTTGCCACCCTATATTGATTAATTATGAATTTTCTGGTTAATTCCGTAATGGAATCGACGGCTTATATTTATTTGCTGCCGATAAATTTGGCGCGAGTGCGATGATTTGAAAATTTTAGGTCAGATATTACCTTGGCAGGGTCGGAAATGCCTCGTGAAAATATCTGTTCCGACTTGTGCTATTTCTTACTGAAGAATCTGAGGGCCTATGGAAGATTGGCTTGATTTAATTTAATCAGGTTAGTTTACCATTAACAACAGATGAAACGGTGCATCGTATAAGAAATTACAGGGTAAATGTTTTTAAAATTTTCTCCTGTTTACGGAATTGACTTTTTTGCGGTTGAAGCTTTGGCTGTTATTTCTAGTGGGTGAATGGCCTATTATGGCCGTTCCTTGATTGTTGATGTTGAACTTAAAAATGGTCTATGACTATTTAATTTTTTCCACTAGGCCGCTGGTGGCAAAAAAATTCTACAAAATTTTTTTTGCCACCCTATATTGATTAATTATATATATATATATATATATATATATATATATGAGTGTGTGTGTATATATATATACACTCTTTTACTCTCTTTTACTTGTTTCAGTCATTTGACTGCGGCCATGTTGGATCACCGCCTCTAGTCGAGCAACTCGACCCCGGGACTTAGTCTTTGTAAGCCCAGTACATATTTTATCGTTCTCTTTTGTCGAACTGCTAAGTGACGGGGACGTAAACACACCAGCATCAGTTGTCCATCAATGCTAGGGGGACAAAAACACACACAGAAACACACACACAGAAACACACACACATACACATATATATATACATATATACGACAGGCTTCTTTCAGTTTCCGTCTACCAAATCCACTCACAAGGCATTGGTCGGCCCGGGGCTAAAGCAGAAGACATTTGCCCAAGATGCCACATATATATATATAATGCGTTGGTCATGCAAAATGCTAGCAATTCTTGTGCATGAGGTTATTCCAGCAGCAGTCAGTAGTCGGCTTCGCTGTGGTTCTCGTGTGTAGCTCCCATGCTTTCTACGACGTCCTCCTATTCAACCGGGCATGATATTCTCACCTCACTATTCATTGTATAGGGCATGATTTTTAACAAAAGCTAGGGGTCCCAGGTAGATATTGATATGTGGTGTATTATATAATATATATAATATATATATATGTGTGGTATTATATATATATATATATAATGCTACTACTTTTTCAACCCTTGGTAAATAACACGTTCTGTGTCGTATATTATAGAATGGCGGACAGCGGAAGAGAATCTTTATCTCTATGACGTCACGCAGCAAATAGCCTTCTCTCTCCCTTCAAGTGAAACCAAAGAAAGACTGTAAATCATTGAGAGACTTTGAATCATTTTGCTCATAAGAGCAGTGACAATGCCGCAGAAGATACCATTCCACGTGGCTCATGTGTCCAGTCAGGACAAGAATTACAGTGCTACGGTGTTAAGCTACCATGGTCCACTGAACAAAGGATGGCAATCAATAAGGTTCTGCATGTACCCGCAAGACATTGTGATTCTGTTAGAATCCAGGGCCCATATTACAAAAATACAACTACTCTCACACCAATATCTCATATATTGGAAGTCCCCCTGAAGATTGTCGATCAGGACAAGAACAATTGTAGTGGCGGTTTTTTTTGACTTTTTTATGTAAAATTTTATGTATGATTAGTCTTTCCTTGTTTGTTTTTGTAAAAATAGTGGTTTTGTCTCTAATAATATTATATAATATTTTACGATAAAATTGGATTTAATCCGAAATCTGGTTTTTTTCCCTGTAAATTTGGATTTATTGCCTAATATTTATTATTTTAATATATAGTATATATATATATATATATATATATATTATATATATATATATATATATATATAATATTATACTATATATATACATATATATATTATATATATATTATATATATATATATATATATATTTGCGTGGTGTGCGTGCGTCTGTGTCTGTACGTATATATTTACGTGGCATGCGTGTATGCGTGTATATGTGTGAATATTTATAGCACGTATACATAAATATATATTTATACTAGCACATATATATTTATACTAACTTATATTTATACTATCTACAATATATATATATATATAGAGAGAGAGAGAGAAATATAATTAAGGGCTCCTAAATAAGGAGCCCTTAATTATATTTCTACATGAATGATATATTTTCTATATGCATAATATTTTGTCTAATGACTAATTCGTCTTTTGTGCTGAGACACTGGTAGTAATCTATATTATTTCCCTTTTTGTATATATATATATATATACAGAGAGAGAGAGGGGGGAGAGAGAGATAGAGAAAGAAAGAATGAAAGAAAGAATGAATAAGCTATGTAGCAATCAGCTTAAGGACCCCGGCTGCCTGTGAATGAATTAGTAAGATTAGTGAATGTGATACTTGAAGCCAATAAACAATATTTAACAGACTGCCTTTCCTGTTTTTCTCTTTATATTTCTTATCTAACAAATGCGTACCAATTCATTTCATATTCATTTTCTTGCCATTATAAAAAAATTCATCTGTGCATAGTAAGAACCCTGGTTGTGTAATTTAGATATCCTAATGATATCTCGGTTATTTGCGACGCGGCAACGGTTAGTAGATAAGTACGTATTTATTGCACTGACCTGGCAACTCACAGTCACATGGCATACGAATTTCAGCTATGAAATCCTAAGATGTTGTAATAACTGAAACGGTTTAACGAGTTGAAGCTATTATACTGCTATATTAATTATCAGCGTAATTATAACGTTGCTTTCTGCGCCGCTATTATTGCCATTGATAGTTTAACTGCTAGTTTATGTTGTTGTTGCACTTGTTGTTGTAATAGGTGTTGCTTCATTTTTCTTGCTACTGTTACTTAGCTTCAGCTGAGATCAAATCGAATTGACTTGCAGACAATGCTGTTCCAGACATGAACTTTCTGTTATTTGTACAAACATTTGTCCGCAAATATTATTCCTAGCATTACAGTATTTCACATGCAATTTCTCCTTCTATATCAAACGTTGGCTGCTGTTTTTAGTAGACTAAGCGCAACAGATCAAATATTCTTTCTCTATCTACTGGTTGGAGGCTTCAGAAGAACTTATGTACACAAAAATAATTGTCAGGCGACTGAGAGCTCTTAGTTTTATAATAAGGGAAAATTGATTATTGCGGGTTTTACAAATCTTTGAGTTAAATGTATAGAGTATTATATTATATAAATGAGACTAGATCTGCGATGAATTTGATTTGGGAGTCCAGAAGCGAATGCAGTGCGCATCACATAACATCATATTGGGAATAAGTTGTGAAATGATAGCGCTAGTTTAACAGATAATGATTAAAGCAAGCAGAACTAGTAAGATTGTTTATGCGTAATCATCCTTCCTGCTAGAAAACGCGATAAAGTCACCTTAAAATCCCACCGTAATTTCTACACATGCAAAAATTCATTTCACATAAAAGCGAAACTGAATTTCATATTTTATTTTTAAAAATATAAAATGAACATAGAACATCATTTCGAGAACAATAAGAATATATTTCCGAATTATCTACAAAACAAGCGCGGACAAAATTTATTGTTCGATGCGACCCGGATATGACGTATTTTCGGAATCGTTCTACATTTAAGTGCCCGTAATGGTTTTCAGCTGAAGTGGAGTGATGTCAATTATTTAGTTATTAAACAAATATTTGCCTATTACATCTACGCCACTAAAACACAGTGTGTGTGTACTCTAGTGAAAATAACGAGTTATTCTTTACTGATATTTTTGAACTATTTTCAATATAAAAGTTGTCAATGCTATAATAATTTTACATGAATATCAAACAGTAATATATATATATATATATAATATATATATATATATATATATCCCTCTATCTCTCCTCTCTCTCTCTCATCTCCCTCTTTCTCTCTCTCTCTCTCTCTCTGTATATTATATATATATATATTATATATATATATATATTATATATCGCATTGTAAATAAACGACAGATAAAAGCATATATACGTATACTGAGCTTACAGCAGGGCGGGAGGCAGACACAGAAGATTTCTGGTTCTTCCTCACCTATCAACCAAATGGTAACACTCAGTTTCGCATCATCACTGATAAGATTACCTCACAAAATAGGCGGAGAATTTAGGGTATCGAGCAAACAATGAAGAAAGACGAAATAAATAAGAAACGACGAAAATACAGTCTTGAGTACCCACCCCCGAGGGATATAAGAATGGAGAGTAATGCTTAGAAGAAATCCAAAAGGATATAGAAAACGGCGGATAGCAGAGAGAAATTATAAAACCAGACATTTACACGACTGGTGTGAAAAAGTGAGAGAACGAAGTGGTGAAAAGCAGAGAGGCTACAAATACATGTCACAGAGCGAGAGAGACAAGAAATGCGGAAAGTGGAAAGGCTAGATATAGAAGAAAGAGGCGAGACAGAAAGAAAAAGTGGAAGAGTGAAGGCAAGATATATAGTCAGACAGATATATAAATCTTATTGTTAATTAAGGTCGGGGTTCATTGCGAACCATTACTTAACGACATATAAAAAAAAACGTATACTTACACCGAGTCGACGGTTGTATACATTTTTATTTGTCGTTGGTTATTTACAATGCATTTTTTCTTTTATTAAGAATGGTACACAACGCACCCTGAATTGTATTAAGTGTAAGTTATATATACATATATACATACATACATGGATACATACATACATATATATGGAAGCACTCCGTCGGCTACGACGACGAGGGTTCCGGTTGATCCGATCAACGGAACAGGCTGCTCGTGAAATTAACGTGTAAGCGGCTGAGCACTCCACAGACACGTGTACCCTTAACGTAGTTCTCGGGGATATTCAGTGTGATACAGAGAGTGACAAGGCCGGCCCTTTGAAATACAGGTACAACAGAAACAGGAAGTAAGAGTGAGAGAAAGTTGTGGTGAAAGAGTACAGCAGGGATTACCACCATCCCTGTCGGAGCCTCGTGGAGCTTTTTATGTGTTTTCGCTCAATAAACACTCACAACGCCCGGTCTGGGAATCGAAACCGCGATCCTATGACCGCGAGTCCGCTGTCCTAACCACTGGGCCATTGCGCCTCCACACACACACACACACACACACACACACACACACACACACACACACAACACACATATATATATATATATATATATATATATATATATATATACATATATATATATATATATTCTATATATAATATCTATATATATATATATAATATATATATATATATATGTATTATTATATATATGTATATATAATATATAATATATATATATATATATATATATAATATATATATATGTATATACGTACGTAGTCTGATAAATAAGTATACAGACTATGGCTAAAGTTACAAGGTTTAAGCACGTAGAATGAAGCTGCTTGGCACAGATTAACCGCCATCTAAGGTTTAACGTGCTAGCTCAGTTCCGCTGTTTACTGCTGTACTTGGAAGGAATATGTGTAACGTGTGATCGTAGCATTGACAATGACAGAGATATTTCAGAAGAGAAGCTGCATCAAATTTTAACAAACGCCTTGGCAACACCTGCTCAGAAGCCTCAAAGTTTTCGAAAGGTTTTTATCGATCTCGAGACAATTAATGAGATCTTGTGCAACTAAAACCCCAATTTTCGTTGGTCATCGGGAATTTCGTTACAAATGTTGCAGACACGCATTTGGGATTTCATACCCAAATCATCAGTAATAATGGAGTGAACTGAACAGTAAGTAATCTGCACATTCTTTGATAACTCACAGATTATAATTCGGCGATTTCCTTTCAGCTGCATGCATATCTGCGATGTTTTCCCAGTTCTGCTGGTTGCGGGTCTCCCAGTATATTCGTCAATATCGACATTTTGGCAATCTTGGAAAAGTCTGAACCACTCGTACACATAAGTGCGGCTCACACACTCATCCCAATGTATTATTATAGCGTTCAGGAATAGAAATAAAATAAAGTCTTTTACGTTTCGAGCCTACGCTCTTCGACAGAAAGATACACAGAAAAAAGCGAGGAGAGATACAAGGAGAGAAAGAAATGTCTGTAGGAGCTAACGCTCTATCATATATATATATATATATATATTGTAGATTAATATGCAATGTGTATAATTGTATATGTATGTATTAATTGATATTAATCTATAGTGTAAGGCCATATTTTACCACAATATTTTTTATATCACGCTCACATACTCTTATGACAAAAGCAAGACTCCTTCTTACCGCCATATATAACTCGGCTACAATGATAATATTAATGTTTTCAAATTTAGCTCACTGCTAGTAAGTTTGGTTGTAGATGCATAATCG
This sequence comes from Octopus sinensis, assembly GCF_006345805.1. Lineage (NCBI taxonomy): Eukaryota > Metazoa > Mollusca > Cephalopoda > Octopoda > Octopodidae > Octopus > Octopus sinensis. The sequence goes on along the minus strand of NC_042999.1, from coordinate 31,672,453 downwards.
TGTTCAGTTCATTTTTTATAACGTAATTTGGCGATCTCGAAAAGAGCAATGGGAAAGTTGATATGGGTGTGATTTGAAGTCTGGTCACAAAGGGTCCAAACAAATGACACCAAGCACTTTCCCGAGCCCACCAGCTCCTCCGACATTTTGTCGTGGCCCTCAGATTTTTTGAGGTCATTAAGACAGTCCAAGTCATGATTCTTTTTGGATTCATTTTAAGTCAGACTCTATTCTTTGCGTTTCAATACGTTTATTTTTTTTTCAAAATACTTCTAGCTGATCTTTATTACACGTAGGTTAGCATCGGTGTAATCCTTGTAGCTTCACTAACGCCACAGAAATTTTTAATTGTGTGCTTGCTTGGTCAATATGGAGGATCAGTGCTTATGATATTTGTCGTCTCATGAAGCCGATGAGTGTCATGCCATTGGCGACCCTCTCCAAATATCGTCATTCAACCATTGCGGGAACACATAACCGGTGGAAGACTACTGGAGATTAACTCTCTGGAAGAGAAAGATTGAGCTTATAGATTAGTGTGATCTTTGAAATCGGTGTTGGATTAAATAAGTGTGATGAGATGAGGAGAGATCCAAAAAAAAAAGTGGGGTGGCTGAAGTGATGTTTCACGAACTCAGGTTGCTCCAAAGAGTAGAATAGCTGCAGTAATGGACGAGAAAGTTGTGTTTGCTAGAATTACCTAAGCATAATATCGAACACTTAGCGCTAATCTCCATAAACGAGCCAAGTATCATTTACACAATCAGACAGATATTAATTTAATTTAATGAACGTTTTAAAATATCGTAGACCACCCAAAAGCAGACATTAGTGAAATTGAGAATTATTTGACGAAGTGAAATAGTTTTCTTGACTTGCTTAACAACAAAGAGCACTGTTTTAAACTAGTTTAAAATCATTTCCTCGATTCTAAGTCTTCATATCACGTTGCATTTTTTGCTCTTGTATTCTTTCTATTTCTCACCGTATTTCTTTAATATTTCTCTTCAATATCTCCATCTTCCTTCCCACCCTTTTCCAATATTTTCCATCGCATTACGTATCTCTCTTACTCTTCTTTTTTTTCGTCTACTACTACTACTACTACTACTACTACTACTACTACTACTACTACTACTACTACTACTACTACTACTACTCCTACTACTACTACCACTACTTCGTTTTTTCTTCTTCGTCTTCTTCTACTTCT
>NC_042999.1:31656240-31666240 GCF_006345805.1 Octopus sinensis | reverse complement strand
TACCAGCGAGCTATCATGCACATTTGTAAATGTGAAACTGTTCGATGGAAAAAATCAATTACATGTGCATTAATATAAATTTATATGTAGGCGCAGGCGTGGGTTGTTTAGTAACAAGCTTACTTCCCAACCACATGATTCCGTGTTCAGTCCCACTGCGTGGCACCTTAGGCAAGTGTCGTCTACTATATCTTCGGTATATGCATCTACCAATATTCACAGTAAGATATTTTCTACTGCATTTTAAATATTTCCACGCATATTCTGACTTTAAAATTGTTTAGGATTAGCCTTAATATTTATGATTTCATTGTTTCAATAATATCTTCAGTCTTGTCCATTCATCTAGACAAGTGGTTCACAAAGTGGGCTATACTGCCCTCCTGTGGCCAGTAGAAAGTTCAAGAAGGGGGTTGCCCATCTCCTGAAAAGGTAATGGGTTAATTACATTAAGTTTTGTTTGTGAAATACTGTTGCTTTGACTTTGATGTATTTGTCTATGATTGTGGTGTTGAGGGGAAAGGGGTGCTAGGAATGTGGATCGAGTGTCAAGGGGCGGCAGTCCGAAATATTTAGAAACCACTGATCTAGGTTTTCAACTTCACACATCATGATATTTCTAGCTGCTGAATATTCTGAGGAGTCAGGTAATATATAAAATGTACATAAGTGAGTGAGTGAGTTTTTGCATATGTGTCCGAACGCGTGTAAGTGTTTATATATATGTGTGTGTATGCGTGTGTGTGTGTCTGTCTGTCTGTGTGTGAATGTGTGAGTGAATGTATGGGTGTCTGTGTAATTGCAAAGAGTAAAGACACCCTCTGTTCAAAAAAGACTATGGGATTGCACCTAAAATGTTTCCCTCCAAAGCACAAGTCCGGGCGAGCTTGTTTGTGGAAGATCAGCAGTCACCCATGCGTACCAGCCTCCCCTCCCCATGACTCTGGTGTTATCCCGATAAAATGCAAATGCCGACACGACTTGGCACTAGTGACAACACCACTCACTTCTAAAGCTGAGTGACCTGGCCAAACGTGAAATGCTGTGTCTTGCTCAAGAACAGAACACACAACCCTGCCCAGGAATCGAACTCAATTCACAGTTGTGAGCCCCGACATTTTAACTTCTGATCTATGCACGATCACACACACATCTATCTATCCATCTATATATATATATATAAACGCATATATATATTGGGAAAGGAGAGAGAGAGAGAGAGAGAGAGATAGAGAGAGAGAGAGAGAGAGAGAGAGAGTGAGTGAGTGGAGTGAGAGACCAAAAGAGAAAGTGGAAAGTGAACGAATACGTGAACTGAACATACAGCTTTCGGAATGCAGCATATATTCGTATTTTATTTATTTTTAAAAAATGTATCTAATGTTTTGACATTTTGAACAACTCCAGGCTAAAAGCACTAGAAATCTCTTAAAATAGAACTCTAAAGCCAAGAATGTCTCTGCGATCTGGAGAACAAAATTGCAATCAGATATTCCAAAGAGTTACACAGAGATGAAAGAAATGAAATTATGCTTAGAAAATAGCACGCTTTCAAAAGCGAAAAGTTGAAAATTCAACTCTATCAATAGTTTAATCTAGAGTTGTTTTAGTTGCTTCTTCCTTTCCCAGTGGGTTTATTGAAACTTTAGTTTTGAAATGGAGATTAAGTTGGGTGTGGTTCAAGTATTTATCTCCTATCGATTGTTTCGTGAGATCAAATCACATGCTCATGTATGATTTGTTTTTTTTTTTAACTCAGATAATTATTTCGTAATGGACTGATGATTCGATACACAGTACGATACGTCAGTGAGGTCATACTTTTTATTCCACGTGGAACATACATTTGCGCAGGCGCAGCTGTATGGTGAATAGTTTGCTTCTCTACCACATGCACCATCATTCAGTCCCACTGCGTGGTAACTTGTTTAGATGTCTTTTACATTAGCCTCGCACCGAACAAATCCTTGTAAAAGCATGTGGTTGACGTGTACAGAAAGAAACACATCGTACATGTAAATATATATATATATATATATATATATATAAAATTAGTAGTGCAATACGAAAGTATTGCTTTCCAGTAAAGAATAGCCCGCGAGGGAAAAATATACATAGAAGTAAATAAATGGCACAAAGAAGTACCGATATTTACTGGAAATAGCAAACGTAATAATACGACGCTATTTTTCCCTCGCGGGCTATTCTTTACTGGAAAGCAATACATTCGTATTGCACTACTAATTTTATTGAAGCTTCTTCACCGTTCTCGTTCTGTTAGCGTTTCGGCGTTTCAGTCGAGTGTATTGGCATTAATGTGGTAACATCTGAAATGTTGTCGTGGTATATGTTTGACTGATGAAAATAGATCAAGTATATGTGTGGAGGCACATCTTGAAAAATCTGAAACCGGCTCCGGTCCCACATTATCCTTTTCTAGGTATTTCATCTTTCAGATGTTCTCCCTGGAGGTAAGACAATTTTTTTCAAGTTTGTTGCACTCACGCATTTTTGCTAGTACATACGCGGTGAAGCTATACATTAGCGTCGTATTATTACGTTCTCTATTCCAGTAAATATCGGTACTTCGTTGTGCCATTTATTTACTTCTATGTATATATATTATATATATATATATATATATATTATATATAGGTAGGTAGATAGATTGATTTATATATATATAATATATATTATATATATATATATATATATATATATATATATATAATCGTAAAAGGGGACAACAAACGTTAAGGTAAGGCAAACATCAAGTCATATACATTATTATTGGAAAAAAGAATACCGGACAGAAGTAAAAGAATAAGGAAATGAAGAAAGAGAAATGAAGCATGAAAGTTGACATTTCAATTGATCCTTATTTATATAAATTTATATATTTATTTCGTCATTATATTAACTGCAGTGATATACTTGACCATATCTCATGAGTTTTCAGACGGTAATTTAAACTGCTCGGGAGCATACGTGCATATATATGTATGTATACGTTCGTATATTTAAGTATTCGTACGTTTTATATATATAATATATATATATATATATATATATTATATATATATTATATATATATATATACATATATATTTCGTCATTATACACACTGCGGTGGTATATTTGTCCATATCACATGAGGTGTTGTCAGGCGGGCAATTTAACTGATTGGGTGCATACGTGCATATATATATGTATGTATACGCTCGTATATGTATGTATTCGTATGTTTTATATATATAATATATATATATATATATATATATATATATATAATATGTTTTTATGTACTGCGTTTATTCTATTGAAGAGACAAAGCATTTCTGATGCAGACCCAGAAATCCAGGATCTGGAATTATCCCGTAATTTCTTCTAGTATATTTTGTCATTTTGTCTTCTCTCATGTGTTTTTTGAACATTTAAGGTGGTTTTAGAGTGAAGTCGATATCTAAATAATGATCTTATCCTTAATATATATATATATATATATATATATTATATATATATCCATATATATCTGCTACTGCCTACTACTTACTACCCAGCATCACACAAGAAAGAGAGGAAGAGAGAGAGAGAGAGAGAGAGAGAGAGAGAGAATGAGAGACAGAAAACGGAAAATACCATTTGTATCTGAAAACTCTGGAAATATTTTAAAAACAATTTCATTTGATTTTTTTTTTTACAATTTAATTGCTTTTCATGATTTACTCTTACTTGAAAGAGACGCAAGGACTGAAACTGGTACTATAATGTTCTATATGATAAAATTATTTTTGCCATTTCTACCTTGTCTTATTTTTTCTCATGCACACACACACACACACACACACAACACACACACACACACACACACATGTATGTATTGGGTCATCCCTTAAATAACGCAATTTTTTTACAATTGCAGGAATTAAAAGTCGGAGGGAACGGCATAAAATACCTGCCATAAATTTCTATATAAGCAGGTGGTGATTTTCCATTATAGTAATTCTTAGTGAAAACTTTGAAGATTGTATTTCGATTTTAACAGTTATTGATTCAAAGCTATAATGGGAGTGACAAAGTGCATATTCCCTATATTTTGCTTAATGAGTTCAATAAATGCAACAACGCAAGTGTAAGTGCGAGGAATATTAATGGAGTATATGGGGATCAGACAATAAGCGCGAGCCAGTGTCAATGGTTGTTCCAGAAAATCCGAGCCGGAAACTACAAACTAGTAGACGAGTCTCGTCCTGGTAGATCAGTGGAGCTTGACGATGGCATCCTGTAAACTCGGGTGGAACAAGCAAAATGCTTGAATTTGGTCACTCGTCAATTCATCGATACCTGTGTGCTATCAGAAATGTCAGCAAATTGGTTCAATGGTGTATGTGTGTGTATGTATGTGTGTGCGTACGTGTTTATTTGTATATGTATGTCTGTATTGGTTCCGCACACTATTTGAGAGATAGTGTTGGTTGGTTTACTTTTCCATAACATAACAGCTCAAGAAAGAGCCGGATAGAATATGTTCTAGGCTCAAAAAATATAAAGAAATATTATTTGGGATCGATTTGTTCGGCTAAAATATTCCAGTGTGACCCCAGACTAATGAATGAAATAAATATATGATATAAACTTCGTTTATATGGCAGCAATGTACTCTCACTTCACCTCTTTAGTTAATTGTGTTCATGACAATCTCTCTACCAAGCCCTCTCTCTCTCATTGCTATTACTTTCTGTCATTCCTTCTGTCATAACTATTACTCTCAATATTCTACTTTATTGAATGACTATTTTCGTTCCTCTCACTTCACTTTACTACTCTTCCTCGCATTCCTCCCACTACGTGATTTTGGACAAATGCATATAAATATATACATAAAAACACTACACGCATTATTATATTAGAAGATTATAAAAATAATAAAAACATATACAGTATTATTTCTACTTCGCGTATTTACACCGCGACAGTCGACGAATTACTGTATATCAAATATAATACAGTAACCCATCGCCATATCGCAGTTCATCTATCTTGCCATCAGTACATCGCGGTTCACCTGTCGTACACGCAGTACATCAAGGATTTTTCTGGTTAATATATGTAAATTAGTATCGCGGACTCCTCCGTATATCGCGGTTTTCTGCAGCCGATACGTATTTATGTATTTTTTTATAGATTTTAATTATTTCTGTGGGAGGTTTTAGAACGTAACACCTGCGACAGTCGATGGATTAATGTGTAATATAAATACACGACCGCGCTCACATACACACACACAAAGACAGGCAGACGCACGCCAACACAGATTACGCGAGCGCAATGACTATATGACAAAGGAGAACAATTAATTTATTTTTCATGAAGGTCTCTGCTATATTGCAGAGATATTTATTTCATAGAGGTTGTGGTGAAGTCATGACGGTACAAAATATAAGAGAATTTGTAAATATTTAATTATTCTTGCTTCAGAATTTGTTGTACCAGGATTATTTTGTAATACTTCAAAAGCCATTTCGAAATATTATTAGAAGGGTAAAAAGTAGTGAAATAATATATGTCGCCTCTTTTGTTACCTCTAAACTAATTTAACCATTAAGTTTTTACACTAAAGTGTGTACACATGTATCATAAGCACTCTATATAAAAACTATAATACATTCAGTCTAACAAATATGAGAGGGTAACGCGGTATATTCTAACAAATATGAGAGGGTAACGCAGTATATTCTAACAAATATGAGAGGGTAACGTGGTATATTTAGTTCACATAAAGGCTTATAAGCTGTCTCTTATGAACGCACATCTATAGCAAATCACACGCGAGTAGGTTGAAAAGTTCACTAGACATTGATGGTAGAGTTGTGAAAACTTGCATGCATTGCTATCAACAAATCTTATTAATGAATAAATTGTTTTCAGATAAACTGGTATTAACGAACACTTCAAATATAACAAGTAGCCAATTCATTTGAAAATGTACAAAATGTAGCATCGTGGGGTCATGAAGAAGAAGTACCAAATGTATTTATTCCCCAAGGTCATTCTCAATATAGGATAATACATTAGGAGATGACACTACTGTTATCATCAGTACAAAAATGTGAAGCTGAATTTAGGAAGGGAAACAGAAAGTCTTGATGATGAATCTATATCCCGTGTATAATATATTAAGCATATATATCTAACTTCTGAAATAATCACGCTCATCTATTACTCTTTCTCCGTCTCTCTTTCATCCCTCTCTCGCTCTCTTTCTGTCTTCAAATATATAATATAGATTAATATATATATATATATATACTATATATATATATATATATATATATATCTGAATACCTTTTAATATTAAGAGTTTCTATTTGTGTCTGTTTCTATTTGCCACATAATTACCTGAAAAGACAATTGAAATTTTATGGCATTGAAATTGAAATTCTCATTATATGCCTCTACCGAAGGTTTGTTATTAAAGGACCGCGCTGGTTATTCTCATGTGGGCAGTTCCGGAAACCGTACAAATATGAGTGCTTTTATTCATCACGCATATATAAATATAAACATGATTCATTTGCATAAGGTACTTCAAGTTAATGCGGATGGTTATGTCAGAATAAAACATACACTCACAAATATAGATAATACAGGAGTACAAACAGAATACCTAGGTTATGTCCCGTTAATTGGACATATTCGAGTATATAAACAACTGTTGATCTATTTTAATAAAATATACTCTCCATACTATACTTCGAGATATGGGAAGGTCATTTTTTGAAGTATGTGAATTACAAATAAAAAAAGTAACAATTGATGAACAGTGTTAATCCATTACGGCCGTTTCTAACATTTTTTTTTAATTGAGCAATGAGTATATTATATCATTATAAAAAATCTTTATCTTCAGATGAATACATGAATCTTACAATATTGGACATTTAAAATGTTTTTTAAATAATTCAAAATCCACCGAACTAACATATTTTCATGTGTGATTTAATGACTGGCTCTTGCCGTAGAAATGGCTGTAATGGATTGACACCTCTTCATTAATTGGTATTTATTTACACATAACGCACACACACACACACAAACACACACACACACATGTCCAAATTTCTTTTCATTCAAACTTACGTAGTTTAAATTTCTCTTGATGGCTTTTAAATTAAACTCTAAATTCATAAATTCTGCTTTAACTCTTTAGGCCACAACCGCCTCTATTAAATTGTCCCTCTCTCTTTCTTTTTGCATCACTTTTCCCTCGCCTACATACTCTAAGGTCAGAAAGTGGGTCTGCTAGCTCGGAAGCGTTTTATGCTATCATACTGCTCACCCCACTACTCCCCCAATACAAACATCTCGAATATCCTCATTATTTAATTCCTGATCGATTGTCAATTTATCTATTTAAGCCATTGCCTGTCATAATCACCATTTAGGAATCTGCAAAAAACAGTCTCACACCCAGTTATTTGTTGTATTTAAAGTAACTTGCTTACGTACATTGCATTTGCAGGGGTGTGTTTTATAATACTTAGTAGTTAAAGTGTGTCATTATTAGTTCTGGGTAATCCTAGAGGACATTTTATGTCATAAATTGCAATTTTGGAACTACAAATTTGTTGACTGATATAGAAGCGTTTTTATCTACACTTCCCATCTTTATCATTCATTTATATTTTATACACATTCACATTTGATACTATAGTTTCGAAAGAACTAAAATGTTTATTATTGCAATTGAATAGAAAAGGATAAATATGCTTTTTTTCTGCGATCACTTTTTGGGACTTTTCAAGATATTTATCGTGTATTTCCAAACTAATTCACATATGAAGCAAATTTAAATACCATATGTTAATTATACTTCTATGACGCCCGGCATAGTCAGAGAATATGAATAAAATTTTTTTGGCAGTTAATGGGTTAATAGTCATTTTCACTCTTTCCGTTCTCGCTGGTGAATGTCGTCAGGTAGTAAAATTCTAGCCCATTACAAGAAATTCGGTAAAACTGGATTTGTTGTACGAACCGACTATTAACCTACACCCAGTTAAACTGATTTTCTATATATAGCCCTAATTTATTAATGTTATTTAGCTTCTTCTTCTTCTTCTTCTCCTCCTTCTTCTTCTTCTTCTTCTTCTTCTTCTTCTCCTCTCTTCTTCTCCTTCTTCTTCTTCTTCTTCTTCTTCTTCTTCTTCTTCTTCTTCTACCACTTCTTCTCTTCCTTCTACTTCCTCTTCCACTTCTTGTTCTTTTCCTCCCCTTCTTCTTTTCTTCTTCTTCTTCTTCTTCACTTTCTTCCTTTTCCTCTGCTGCCCTTCCTTCTTGCTCCTACTCCCCTCCTCCTACTCTTCCTCGTCCTCCTCACCTCCTACACTACACTGTCTCCCTCTGATCATCCTTTTCTTCTTGATTCTCGTCTACATAAACACACTTTTATTTATTTTTGCTTCCTCCCGATATAAGCCAAAATACAAGGCCTGGCAGATGTTGTGACAGCACACTATTAGTGCAAGCTCTGATGAAGTGTGTCTCTAATGTCTAAAACCGCAAAGATTGAGTAAATTTTCACTTCGAATTTTTGCGAAAGGTGGCGTTAGAAATAGAGTTGGTTCAGAAGCTATTTTAGTGAATCAATAAATATGTGTTAAAGCTTTTTATCGTCTTCTTATTTATTCTTCTTTCTTATTATTTAGCATATTTTTTTTAACGTTCCATTCCTTTCACTGCGGCCATGCTGGAGCACTGCCTTTAGTCGAATAAATCGACCCCAGTACTTATTTTTTGTAAGCCTAGTACTTATTCTATCCGTCTCTTTTGGCGAACTGCAAGGATTCGGGGATATAAACACACCATCATAGGTTGTCCAGCGGTGGTAGTGGGGGGACAAACACAGGCTCAAAGACACACATACATAAATATACAAACATACATTCATACGTACATACATACATACATACATACATACATACATACATACATACATACACACACATATATATATATACACGATTGGCTTCTTTCAGTTTCCATCTACCGAATCAGCTCACAAGTCTTTGGTCAGGCGAAAGTTATAGTAGAAGACACTCGCCCAAGGTGACACGTAGTGGAACTGAAATCGAAACTATGTGGTTGGGAAGCAAGCTCCTTACAACGCAGATACGCTTGCACCTAAATATCTTTTATATTAAGCTTCTTTCATTCTTCAGACTACGGCCATGCTGGGGCACCGCATTGGTGTGTTTTAGTCGAATGAATTGACCCCCCAGTACTTATTTTCTTTTAAAGCTTGGTAGTTATTCAATTACTTCTTTTGCCGACCTATCCTTGAGTGTGACACCATGCTTCATGTTGCCATCGTCCACAAAGCTTCAAAGAAATATGTCCAAAGTCGTGTTCATGCTACTCTCTCTCTTTCTCTGTCTCTCTCGCTCTATATATATATATATAAATATATATACATATATATATACATATATATATATATGTATACACACATATATATATTATATGCACATATATATATATATATATATATATGTACACACACAAACACACACACACCCACACACCCACATATATATATAATATATATATATATTGGATTGGCAACTAATTTCCCACCGTTGTTTTTTTTTTTATTTAAAATTTTTTAAAGGTTTCATTTAAAATAAGAACTAATTAATCAATAATGAATTCACTCTTGCTGTTTACAACTTCTTTCCAACGTTTAACAAGATTTACAATACCTTCTTGTTAGAAATCAGCCGACTCGAAAAATTGATCCAAGCTCTCAATTCTTCATCAGTATTGAACGAAACGCAGATCATATCATGTGAAGGAGGTGGAAAGAGATGGAAATCACTTGGTACCAAATCAGGAGTGTGCGGCGGGTGTGGCACCACTTTCCAGGCATGCGTTTGAATGGCTTCCTTAGTCATATTGGGGATATGAAAGCGGGTGTTGTCGTGAGGCAGAATAACTTCAT
>NC_042999.1:31643520-31656140 GCF_006345805.1 Octopus sinensis | reverse complement strand
ACGCTGCTGACAAAGGATCCAAACAAGAGGGACATTGTTGATAATTTTAGGCCGGTAACTCTGCTAAATACAGATTACAAAATGATGGCCAATATGTTAGCAAAGAAGTTGGACCTTGTCGTTGATATACTGGTGGGTGATGTACAGACTTGTGCTCTCTCCCCAACAGAACTATACGCGACAACCTCCACGTCGCACGATGCAACATAGAGAGGCTTGGTAAATAAACTGGCATGGGTGGGACCCTGATACATTTGAAACAATCGAAAGCATTTGATAGGGTCGACCATCTGTACTTGGTGTTTGTCCTTAAGGCGGCTCGTTTCGGTCTCGTTTTCAGAGGCTGGATCACTGCAATATACAGCGACATCTGTTCGATGGTCAAAGTAAATAGCCACCTCTCGGAATAATGATTATCATCATCATCATCATCATCATCATCACCATCATCATCATCATCATCATCTTCATCATCATCATCATCATCATCATCATCATCATCATCAACCCCCTCCTCCTCCTCATCATCATCATCATCATCAGTAGCAGTAGTGTTAGTAGTAGTAGTAGTAGTAGTTCTGTTGTGCTTCGTGGTTTGCTGTTGTGTTTACAAGAGAAAGACGTCATGTCAGCTAATGTTAAATTTGCTGAACTTTCTGTTTTTCTTTTATCATATTGTTCTGCAGCTAAGTAGAATCGTGTCGAGGTTAGCTGGCTGTGTGAATGAATTTTAAGCCATTTCAATAGAGAAGTAACGTTTTAAAAGTAAACAAAACAATATGGCCTCGCAAACCAGGGTAGAGTTACATATTACCAATACTAAGTTCCCACTATCACCAGTTAGCAAAGAATTTACGAACAACAGCAGCAATGTGAATAACATTCCAGACGAAAACAATACAAATGAAATCATGTATGAGAGCTGCACTAGCATTACCACCATTGTCTGCACCAGTTACTACGAGGAGGCAACGACAGTTGCAACAACAATCATGGAGGCAACAACAGCAGCAAGAACAATTCTTAAAAACAGAGATGAAATACCATATTGGTTACTCATCAGTTTTGAAAATTCTAGCTCTGCCACCACCACCACCACCACCATTGTAAGGCGGCGAGCTGGCAGGAACGTTAGCACGCCGGGCGAAAAGCGTAGCCGTATTTCGTCTGCCGTTACGTTCTGAGTTCAAATTCCGCCGAGGTCGACTTTGCTTTTCATCCTTTCGGGGTCGATTAAATAAGTAACAGTTACGCATTGGGGTCGATGTAATCGACTTAATACCTTTGTCTTTCCTTGTTTGTCCTCTCTGTGTCTAGCCCCTTGTGGGTAGTAAAGAAATAGATACTTCGTCTGTCTTCACGGTCTGAGTTCAAATTCCACCGAGGTCGACTTTGCTTTTCATCCTTTCTGGGTTCGATAAATTATGTACCAGTTGCGTACTGAAGGCGATGCAATCGATTAGCCGCTTCTCCAAAATTTCGAGCCTTGTGCCTAGTGTAGCAAAATATATATATAAAGGCGGCGAGATGGCGGAAATGTTAGCACGCCGGGCGAAATTCTTAGCGTTATTTCGTCTGTCTCTACTTTCTGAGTTCAAATTCCACCGAGGTCGACTTTGCCTTTCATCTTTTCGGGGTCAATAAATTAAGTACCAGTTGCGTAATTGGGTCGATCTAATCGACTAGCCCCTCCCCCAAAATTTCGGGCTTTGTGCCCTGAGTAGAGGAGTTTATATTTATAATGCGTACCTTCATCTTATAAGCTTGAAGAGGAATGTTCCAGGTGAATGTATAAGTCCCTTGTTATGTGCCATATCCCGAACACCTGCATTCCAAATGTTCTGCTTCCACGTCGATGTGGCAGCATAAGTGAAATGCCTTAGTGGCAGACACGATCATACTTGTGAAAATATACATTGCAACGTATATAAAACAGGAAATAAATTGTCAGTGGTACTGCTTGCTGAATGTTCTCTTGATATTGTTAAGTTTTAATTTAATATTAAAAAAAAAATATTTCTTTATTTTTGTAGAAACTCATAACACAGCATTTTCTTCAATTAGCATCAGTCTTCGTGTTTCGACGTTTAGCACAGCTTTCAACAGTTGGTTTTTCCTCTAGACGTTTCCTGTCTGCCAAATCATCTGTGTTAATTCTTGACTACGGATTAGCTTCCTATCTACTTTAAAATAATTTTGTGCCGTTTTGTTCAAACTAAATAATTTCACTCAGATATGTTACTTTCTGACAAACACATTATCGCTATTTTGTAGTAAGAATGAGCAATTGATTTTGTTACTTCATTTCGTTATCAATTATATCAGCATTCCTTCACTAGCGTTTAAATATTTACTAATTGCATTGCTGTCATATAGATTTCATTAGTTTGATTCTAGAACTTTCTTGTGTGTGAGAAAATATATTTTATCAACATCAATATCGTTTTTATCTACCCCAATTTTTCTATAACCAATCTGTTACACTGACTCCGTACATTAGAATTCGAAATTTAATTTATTAATACCAAATAAGTATTTTTAATGTTATTAATAGTACAACGTTTATTATTCCAGCTCTTCTGCAGTATTCTTATCTAGTTCACTAGTATCATATCGGCTTCGTCTACTAATTATTTCTATGGCTGATTCAGATCCACTTTCTAATTTTGTCTAATTTTATATAAGTTTAAGTTGATTCTCAGCTTATAGTACCTTCGACACATATTGTTATCCTATAAGGATCAGCCATAACCACCATATATATATATATATATATATATCAGTGGCGATTCCTGCACTTGGGCTGTTAGGGCTTAGCCCGAGTATAAATTTAGTAAAGTGGATGTGTAAGCTGATTTAATTTCTGCTAACACTGACTGCAAATATGTAGTAGTTGCAGTCAATAACGCGGGCCCCTTTTATTGCGCCTGGTCGCAGTTCATTTACTTTCTTTTAGCATCTAGCGACCATCTTAGAGGTGCTCTGTGTCAAAAAATATCATTTGTAGCAGACGATCTCTCGACATCGTTCCCTTGCGCCTGATTCGAGCTTAGAAATTATAGCCTAAGTTGTGATCTATAATGGTAAAAAAAAAAGAAAAGAAATTCAAGTTCAATTTTTCTTGAAACAATCCATTTTTATAGATTTTAGGATCTAAATTCCAATATATGAAAATTTTCCGTTCTACAATATTCTTAAACGAAGGAAAAATTATCCCTAGAAATCGGGCTAATATGAACGAGCCTGGTAGGTGTAAAAGATTTACTGGCATGTTTAGTCAAGAGTACAGGCGACAGTTATATCGCTGATGTTTGCTCTGCACTCCGCTGTCGTTATTTGATTGCTGTTATTCTGTGCGTTTGTGTGTAAAGATCAGTTGTGTTTTGCAGGGTTGCTTTATTATACCCTTAACCTAGTAATGAAGAAAGATACAGTGCTGGATATTAAAAAATAAGCCATTTGGCTCAAGAAATATGGCGGAAAAACGTGAAATTCTTCGAGCAGGCAGGTCGACTCTTTTATTGAGAACTAAAGTTGGAATTCGAACATGCCAAATAAAATGGCATACATAGATTGATTGGCAGTGTGCAAGTAGCGTCAGAGAGAAGCTCTACTGTTAGCCATGTTTGTTGCTTCGACCAAAATCTAATTAGTTTTGGACAGATGGAAGTGATAATAATTTATAAAAGTACCTTGAGTGAATGTAAGCAACACAGTAAATCAGTGAGTCACTTAAGTAATTTTAAAAGCTTGAAGACTTTCGGACTATACGATATTGTGAAAGCTATTAGTGAGCCTGCTAAACTGGAAAAAGAACGGCTTTACAAAGCAGCTGAAGAAAATAGATAATATTTAAATCAGTCTTATACCCGTGTAAAGAAGGGTTGCCTTTACCTGGACATGCTGAAGGAAGTGACAGCCTTAATAAAGGAATATGTCGACAGCGTGTTTGCTTCTAGACTGTCTTCTAAAGAGGGGTTGAAAAGGTTTTCATGAGTCTCAAACACAATGCAAAATGATCTAATACAAGTGATTGGAAATTTCATCACTGGTGTAATTTGCAGCGAAGTAATAAATCTCCGTTTATGTCTATACAAGCTGACAGAGCAACAGACTGTGCAATGCATGCCCAACTGTCGATCATAATAGTATATGCATATGAAGACAAAACATGTAAACGATTCTTTGGATTCTACGAAGTCAGTGATGATAAAAAGTGCTACAAGACCGGCTGATGTGATCACAACTGCGTTGAACACCTTCAGTGACGCTAGAGATGATTTCGTGAGAAAGACTTACGACGGAGCAGCTGTAATGACAGGAACGCTAAACGGAGTACGGTGCAAGCCAAGGGATAAAATATTTATACACGCACACTTATTTCACTGCTATGCGCATATGATTAAATTTGTTTTGAGTAAAAGTGCCGAAAAGATGAGTGAAGTAAAAATGTATTTTTCTCAATTACGTGCATTTAGTAAATTTACATCTTCCAGTACCAAGCTGAGAAAAGAAAACATTTTCAGGCTGTTTTATGTCAGTATTGCATCACTGTGCGAAACAAGGTGGTTCTATAGATCAAGAACTGTATCATCCATAAAACAATTGCATGAAAACTTGAAAAGTGCCTACACACGTATTCTAGGGTCTAATGAAATGTAGGATGAAGATACACTTTATCAAACAGACAATCCATTGGCAATGTTGAATGATTTCACATTCATGTTTTTCATCAATTACATTCATGACATACTTTCTCAAGCTGGAAAAATCTTTCAAATCCTACGCCGTAAACCACTCAACATAAAGCATGGTCAGAGTAAACTAAATGCTGCTGTCATTGAACAGACAGATGAGTCCGATCCTCTTCCTAGAAAAAGCGACAAAGATGCACGAATTAATTACACAACTACCTCTTTTGAAATAATTGATATCATTCTAGAGATTGTCGGATATTCAGGAGTATGCATGTTTTGAATTACCTGATGTTAATATGTGTCAAGAGTTTCCTAACTCATTTCCTATGCAACATATGCACGCTCTAGAAAACAAGCACGCCAGTATTTCATATATATATATATATATATATATATAATATTAAATTAGAGATAAAACCACAATTAGGCAAATCATACAATGAAAAACTTAAGCCTATACATAAGATTAATTAATTTATATTATTTTAAATATATATCAAAATTATTAAGTGGTTTTATCTCTAATTTAATATAATATAATAGTTTACTATAGAATTGGATTCAATCCTAAATCTGATTTTTCCCTGTAAGTTTAGATTTATTCCCTAATATTTTATTATATATATATATATATATATATATATATATATATATATATATGTATGCATGCATACATACATACACACACATACACGCAGACACATACACACAGATATATATATTTATATATGTAACTTGTCACTTATTACGTTTACAGATAAATTCCTCTATTTACGTAATATCAAAGACTCTTTCGTTCTTCTATCGTACGAGTTTTATCAATATATATATATATATATATATATATATATATATATATATATATATATATATATATATATATATATATATATATACCATACCACACACACACACACACACACATATATATATATATATATATATATATATACATGTGTAGAAGTGTACGAGAGCGAGCGAGGAAGTTAGTTTGTTATTTCTAGGGAATCTTAGCTGCTATTTGAAGCAGTCATGCACGTTGGCCTTCCTTCCACTCTTCTAAGTGACTTCCGTGTGTATGTCTGTATTATTAGTTCTGTTCAATTTATAATGGAAAATATTCCAGGCATGAGGATCACAATGATTATTTATTATGAAAATGTTTTATTCTTATTTTAGCTCCTCTTTCTTCCAGACAGTTGTGTGGCTGTGTTTTACATGTCTCTTCCAATACAATTTTCTTTCTCTCTATGCTTCTTTCTTTTCTCCCTCATCTCATTTCCCCTCTTCCTCTCCCTCCGTCTTGCTCTTCTGTATCATTCCTGTTCCTCAATCTTTGTCTCTTCTCTCTTTTGTCATAAAACATCCTTATCTGTCCTTCTGCCTCAGACTTCCTATTTAATAATTTCATATCTTAATATAAGTAGTTGAACCAACATTTGTTAGTTCTTTACTTTGCGTTTTTAACGGTCTCTTTTAACGACAATGTGAATCCTCACTTAGGACCAGTGATAAAAATGGTTATATTTTTCGGTTACATCAATACATCAATACATCAACGCATAAACCATCGCTGTATACCAGTGTTAATAATTTTATATTTAAAATACATCGCTTAATAGATGCTTCTACAGTTTACTCTCTTTGAATACAAATTAGATACATCGATGTTCAGGTTGAATGTTAATAAGAATTTTCAATTGCAAGCATATAGAGACGAATTTCGTTTTAACCAGCAATAGCAAAGTTAATGGAAATGTTCAACATGGAAATATACAAAAAAATAACATTTTAAAGCTAACAAATGCCATATGGAGATGTTTTAACAATGATACAATTAATGACATATATTGGAACCTACCTTTGTTTAACGGGAAATATGTCTATGTCCTTACAGAAATAATGTACGACTCACGTAAGTCGTTATGAGATGTGAGATCATAGACACACTCTGTAACTGCCATATTGTTCTTAATGTAACAGACTAACCAAGTAATTACTTTGATTTTTCGCAATGCATATGCACAGTAACAAACTATATCTATACTATGGTGGCGATAGTTAGTTTTATATTGTGGCGTTTGTCAGAGAGATCGTTTTCTTCAGAATTCATTCTAATCTGATAGTCTCAGTATCCTAATGGCACGTAATATTTTTACAGCAATTGGATTTTTAAAATAAGAGAATTTAAGGTTTCTATCTACACCAGAAACTTTTTTGAAGTTTGTCGATGCCAGGATAGAAAATCATAATACAACGTGGGATTTGGTCGTAGAAAAAGCTCCACTCCACATAACATGATTTGTCATCCATATTGAATGATTTGTAGATATTCATTTCACTATGTTTGGTGGTATGATCTTGTATCGCAAATTTGTTGTCTGTGTTGCTACACTTAGCACCCGGGATAGAGACAAAATTTATCTTATTTACGTAGCTTGCTTACCAACCACACGGTTCCGGGTCCAGTCCCACTGCGTGGCACCTTGGGCAAGTGTCTTCTACTATAGCTTCGGGCCGACCAAAGCCTTGTGAGTGGATTTGGCAGACGGAAACTGAAAGAAGCCCGTCGTATATATATATATGTATGTATATGTGTGTGTGTGTGTTTGTATGTCTGTGTTTGCCCCCCCCCCCGCACATCGCTTGCAATCGATGCTGGTGTGTTTACGTCCCCGTTACTTAGTGGTTCGGCAAAAGAGACCGATAGAATAAGTACTAGGCTTACAAAGAATAAATCCTGGGGTCGATTTGCTCGACTAAAAAGGCAGTGCTCCGGCATGACCGCAGTCAAATGACTGAATCAAGTAAACGAGTAAACGAGTAAACGAGTTCCTAAAGATAGTAATCATCTAAGATTTTGTATTTATGGTTTCTCCATACAGTTATCGCCATTTTCTTTTAATTATAATTAACAAAACCACGTTGCAAGTTCGGATTAAAACGGCTGATATTCATGCGTTTCTCTTATATCTCTCTCATTTTCAAAATTCTTCTAACACATGCTCTTGTAGATACGAAAAAATATTAGGTAGCAGCGAGATAATGCTCTTCTTTTTGGTGGCATAAATACCTTCGTCATTTCTTGGATCTCATGTGATAGAATGAAATACTCACACCTAAATAGAGTGTTGTGGTGATTATCCAACATCAGATCGGACTATGGCGCTCACCATGTCATATGCTTTCCACTATTATGACATATCATTTTGTTTCTACGCTTGCTTCAAAATTCCCTCTTCACAGAAGAAGAAGAAGAGAGGAAGAGAAGAGAAAGAAAAACGACAACAACAATAACAAAAAAAAAACAAACACTAAAAGCAAGAAAAAACTACTACTAATACAGCAGGAGCAACAACGGCATCATCATCATCATCATCTGTATCATCATCATCATCATCATCGTCATCATCATCATCATCATCATCATCATCATCATCATCAACAACAACAACACCAACAACCACAGCAATAGAACAAAATGTCGAAAAGCAGGAGTGTGGAGGAATTGTATGACCAATTCATGTTAAAATCCAGGTAAATAGAAGAGAAGGAAAAATGTAAAACGCTGTTTATGACCGACCAGTTCGATGCTAAAACGAAAAGAATTGCTGATTAGAGCTCCTCGGTTATAGGGCATAAGAACAAACTGAATAAATTTAAAGGTTGGTAAATCTCAGTCAGAGGGCAAATGTTGAATTTGTTCTAAGGAGACCGGAGGTATTAATCATATCGAAAATGAATGCAGAATGCTTGTATAAAAAGTGTATAAATGCAGGTATGACCACCTACAAATAGCGCGCTGAGATGCTCAGCCAAATTAGCAGATTTGAAGGAACGGAATGCTGTGCGAAAGTGATCAAATGGCTGGATAGTGGGAATGATAATTACATGATTTTGTGAGGTTTCTCCTTAGAGACTGGTATTAATATTGAATCATCAATCTCCGAAATGATCGGGGAAAATGAAATAGTGAGATCGTTAACGTTGCAATCTCATATGATCGCTGAGAGATGGCTGAAGATAGTGTGATATATCATAACGAATATTGTTCCTGTGGTAATTGGTGTACTTGAAACAACACCCAAGCTGTTACCTAAAAATCTGAATAATACTGAAATAGATTGTCAGACTGGAAAAAAAAAACAGTATTATCCAAGAAGCCAGAGGATTTTTTGAAATTTGAGGAGACGTCGAATAAAACTCAAGATAATATTACTGCTAATTAAATTAGCATGTAATAGCTTTTGAATGATGATGATGATGACAGTCATGATGACGATGACGACGATTATGATGATGATGATGATGATGATGATGATGATGATTCTCAATTGTTCGCCGACCAGAGTGAACAATGTGAATCACTTTTTTTAAAAAAACCGTAAGCCTCATTTCTTTCAAATAATCCGAAATTTCTTCGATGCACTCCGTACCGTAAAGTTTCCTTTGAAATGGTCTTGTTCCGAAAATACTATTCTCAATCTACTCGTAAAAGAAATCATGCTGAAGTCTGTATTTTCTCTCTCACGTGCTCTTTCTTTCTCTCTCTCTCTCTCTCTCTCTCTCTCCTCTCTCTCTCTTTCCCTCTCTCTGTTCGCATGCATGAAGCTGCTGCTGCTGCATTCGTTGTTGTTCTGATCATTTAGACTTGATACCCTGACCTAATTCCTTCTCACTTGTTCGCCAACCAGAGAAAACTACGTAAACCACTCTTTAATATCCGTAAGCCGTTTTTCTTCAAAAAAACTCCGAATTTCTTTAAAAAGTATTCCGAATTATAAAGTTTCTGCTTTAAATTATTTCTACCCCGAACAACTCCGACGCTCTCAACAACCACCCGCAGTCTTTGATAAACCAATGAAATAGCTTTGTACGATAATAGTTGTTCAATGAAGGCTTTCGGGAGATGGTACAGTTTAAGTTTTGAGAATGTAGATGGACTTAGCGATGAGGAGACAGAACAGATTGAAGACATCGCTAGCATGATTAAAATGTATAGAAATGAAAGTAAATAGATTCAACAAAGTGAATAGAATTTTGCTCATGTGCTGGACTCGGAAGGTGAATAAATTACTGAGAGAAATTAAAATGGCTGCTATAAATGGAGCGAATAAATTGTTTTTGTCATTTTCATACGAAGGAAAGTAGGTCTTAAACAAATCCTTAAAAGTGGTAATATAGCGATAAAAACTTGATGGAAAAGATGTTTTATACAATCAATGAAGCAACTACGAAAATATGTCAACATCTTGTAAAGAAAGATACAAGGAAGGAGAAATGCCAGGAACTACAAAGTGGATATAAGATCAAAAGTAATTATAAAAAGAACGTGCTAAACGTAGTCCTTTAAGAGCTGAAACAAAGACTGTAAGCTGAAGCTACGAAAATTAAGAGATATGACCAAAGAATTGAAGAATTTAATATCAATTGATTGTTCCAACAAGAATCAGAAAATAGTTTATGAACAGTTAAACAAAAAGGTTAACAGCAGCGAGAGACCGAAATCTGAAGAAAGTCAAACTCCTACCAACCCTTGATATGGAAGTTGATGACAGGGACAATGTCTAATTGTGTATATGACATTTTGGAAATGAAAGAGAAACTGCCAGTGGAAGCGAAGGGATGCAGTAGGCAGATCCGAGGACCAAAATAACAATTTCTGATAGAATGGTGCTAAATGACTGTAAGTAAGGGCATACTAAATGTATATCAATGACTCAGATCTTCGGTAAGAGTGAAAGTGAAAATTATGTTCTGGTCTCAAAAGTACCGATATTCGGTAAGTATATTGGAGCGGAATTTAGGATGAAAAGTTTTGGTAATGTTATCATATAAAAGCCTAAATTAGTGTCATCTGATTCTGTAGAACTACCCAACGGTGTGGAAATCGAGGATACTGAAGTGGATGGCTATAATATATGGGTTTTGTGTAGAATGACAACTTGAAGTAAACTGAGAAGAGGGACAGATTAAGGGAGGATATCTCAGAAAAATCAAGTTAGTTTGGGAGATTAGACTCAGTGGAAAGAAGTTAAGAGCAATGAATACATCTCTTTAATGCGACATGGCGCAGATGTTGTTAGTTGAACACATTATGAACTTGAGGAAATGGATAGAAAACCTGAGAATTTGATAAGAATGAGCAGGGAAATGCACCCTAAAGGCGTTATCGCTAAACCGTATGTATCTGCCTAGAAACAAGGGAGGAAAATGTCTCGTTCACTGCAAATTATGTGCAGTTCAGGTCAAATCCAGCGTGATTGTTTGCTTGTCGCTCTTAGAAATAGCAGCATGATACGTAGTGAAAATGGGACACATCCAAAACCCTGCAGGATTTTACGTACGATTCAGCGATCGATACTCAGAAAGCAGACATTGTCGTCTTTGTCAAAACGACGAATGAAACAACATATATTGCCATACATGGCGGTGTATGAGTGAGTAACAAAGAAATAGACAAGACTGAAAAGTACCAGGCAGTAAAAGATCAAATTTCAGAAATGGAGACAATGAAGACTGAAACTGTCATCCCAGTAGAATTAAGGGCAGTGGAAAGATTAACAGCCAGGTTTCAGACATTTTTAGAGAAATTCTTATTGGCATGAGGGTATGACATGCTCTGAAAATTGCTCTATTGAGGAAGGCGAGGATTTTGAGATTAATTTTGGATGTCAAGTAAAGTGTGAAGCCTATGAAACCCTTGAAAACAGGTTGTTGTTTGCGCTTCAGAATTAACCAGAGCAAGTAAAATAGTTCTGAGAAGCGAAATGGAAATAACAAGAACAACAAAATAACAGTAAACCATGCACATTTTTACTAGATTCTCCATCATATCACTTTCAGTTGAAACTGATAAGTTTTCAATTAGCATCCAAAAGTATCAAATTTTGCATTTTTTTTGAGAAAAGGACTTCTAACATTTCCTTAATATCACAATTACTCAAACGTGGTTCTATTTCTTTTAATTCTATTTTCTGTTTAAAGACGTGAATATTTATTCTAAGGAATTGCACTTGTAAAACATTATGCGGTTAATACATATTCATTCTTTCATGATTTTTTTTTCTTCAAACTATATTTATGTGTTGCTATATAGGAATGCTAATTTCGTGTAAATAAATATCAAGTTGTTTTTAAAAGAGTGGTTTTAACTTGGTTTTGATGACGAATTCGAAATGAATTCTGAATAAGCTGAATTACTTGATAATTTAAATCACAAGCATTTATATATATCATAACGTGTTCAAAAAGACATATATTCTTATATGGCCCTTGAAGTTTTCACATAAGGAGTCAAGGGCTTACCATGATTTTTTATATCTTTTGCCATAGAATTTTTCCATGGGTTTCCAAAGGGATCATCTATAGCCATAACATCGCACAAATGCCAGAAATTTAGAGGAGACAGTAAGTCGATTGCTTCATTTCCCCAATTATTTTATCGAAACCCGAAAAGAGAAAATTCAGTCGACCTCACCGGAATTTTAACGCAGGAGGTAAACAGCCGAAAGTATTACCGCTACGCACTTTGTTGGGTTCGCAAATGATTCTGCCATCAAGCCCACTTGTTACTATTAAAAATGATAGCGTTTCTGGTTTATAGAGGACGCTAGAAATTGTTAGATGGAAGGATATTAATAGGTTACGTCGACTACAGAATGAGGTAATACAAATTTTGACTCATCTGGTTTTGAACTCAGACCGTGATGATCCAGTAAATGTACCACAAGGCATTTTGTTTGGTTCTTTAACGCTACAATGCACTTCACTATCTAAGCTACTTGCTGTCGATATAGGAGTGATTGCAAGTTTTCAGGAACACATCGAAAAATTGTGAAGTAATTTTTTTCTATTCAAAAACCAGAAATTTAATAACTTAGCTGAGTTTCACGTTCCCGTTCGTCGGACAGTTTTTGTTAA
>NC_042999.1:31638520-31641020 GCF_006345805.1 Octopus sinensis | reverse complement strand
GATCATAACCGTTAGGGGGATCATCAATGCACACTGAAATTGAAGAGACCAATCAGAAGAGATCCATCTCAATCCATAAGACGTTTGGCTATGAAAGTTTCAAGAGCAGTGACAGAAGACTTGAACTCTTATTGAGAACTCTGAAGCACCTCGTGGAGAGGGTGAAGAAAATATCGAAAAGAATGAGACATAAACCTGGAGTAATCCTTTACGCAGATAAGAAGAATGATACCCAAAATACGGATACAAGCAGACGCAACAACCGCGTTCTGATTCCACCTCCTCATGAGAGATCCAAACATGTCCTTTTCAGGTGCCAAAGCACTGCCAAGGTTAAGATTTTCGCCTGTGTGGCCAGTTATAGCAAAAATATGCCATTGATCATCATTAAGAAAGCTGAGGGACTGACATGAATTGGTTACGTTCAAGGTTTGAAAGATGTAAAGACATGGACTAATTCTGAATATCCTGAGGTAGGAGAAAAGGAAAACTCCAAGAAGATCGCTAAGAATTTCAAGTTTAGATTCCAGCAAAATGGATGAGTTGGGAAGCAAGTTTGGGGATAAGGACACATGATATCCTTCATAACCTGTTTTGAACCCTTTAGACTTCTGTATCAGAAAATCTCTTGAGAAGCCTCAGAGAAACCTGAAAGCCCTAAAACACTCCATCCGTATGATGTTGGAGGATGACAAAAGGAATTCATTAAGAAATATTGTGGTGCATTTAAGAGAAGGATTGAAGGGGACCTTGCAACAAGTGGAGCAACTCTCGATACATAGAAGGTAAATTTTTACAAGAAATATTTCTGGGCTTTCAATCCCCAACTATGATTAGTTATTTATGAAAATGTCATTTTCGTCCATGAACAATTTCAGCACGATCCATCTGGTAAGCTTGAAGAGTAATCGACATTTTTTCTTGCTGAAAGTAGTTTCCAAAACTATCGGAAAAACCCAAGATAATTCCATTAAGATATAGTTAGGCATTCTTGAGATACATTAATTAGAAGCTGAATTTAGAACTTGGGCACTTTTGCTGATACAACCGGTATATACATACATAATTACATACATACATACACACATACACACACATATATATATATATACATTTATATATATATATGAATTAGCAGAAAAATAATAGTGCAGAGATTTACAGAGATATATATCTCCACTGTTAGTTTTCTGCTAATTTCCTTCTTTCTCCTCCTTCTCTTTCTATAAACAACCTTTGATATTATATCTGCTAACGTTTCTTTTTTTTAAGTTGCTAGCGTTTCCTTCATCATGTACCCAGTCATCACATTCTGTTAAGATGTGTTATTGATTAGTTTGGTTTTTTTTCTTTTCCTCATGAGAAGATTTCATTGTTTTATACCATTTTATTCCTTCTGGAATAATACCACTATTTTCTTCGAAACATATGTCGGAATTAAAAAGATTTGAATAACACCTGCGTTTAACTCCAATTATATATATATATATAGACGCAGGAGTGGCTGCGTGGTAAGTAGCTTGCTTACCAACCACACGGTTCCGGGTTCAGTCCCACTGCGTGGCACCCTGGGCAATTGTCTTCTACTGTAGCCTCGGGCCGACCAAAGCCTTGTGAGTGGATTTTGTAGACGGAAACTGAAAGAAGCCCGTCGTATATATATGTATATATGTGTCTGTGTTTGTGTGTCTGTGTTTGTCCCCCCACCCCAAACATCGCTTGACAGCCGATGCTGGTGTGTTTACATCCCCGTTACCTAGCGGTTCGGCAAAAGAGACCGATATAATAAGTACTAGGCTTACGAAGTATAAGTCCTAGGGTCAATTTGCTCGATAAAAAAGGCGGTGCTCCAGCATGGCCGCAGTCAAATGACTGAAGCAAGTAAAAGAGTAAATGAGTATGTATATATATACATGTGTATGTGTGTCTGTCTGTGTATGCATGCATGTATGTATAGTAAATATTAAAAGAAAACGAACAACAAACACAAGAGTAAAACAACAACGTGATGACGTGGCACATGAAAAGTATTAGCAGACGCTCAGGGAAGGAAAAAACGGTATTTTTGTTTCGAGCAAGGCTCTTCGTCAGAAACAGGAGACGGAGGGAAGTCCAAGGGAAAAGAATGACGGAGGTAAAAAGCTCCAACGATCCACTTGTGGTTACATTTTTTCATATATATATACATATTTACATAAGGAATCGGAATTGTTATCCTGATAAGTGTTGCATCTTAATAAGCAGATGCTCATAGATCATCGCTGTCTGCAAATTGTAACAGATTTGTAAGCACCTAAGAATTTATAAACATCACAAAAATGCGTGTGCATGTGTATGTACATACATATTTATATACAAATGTGTATATTGTAGACATAAAATTATCAGAAAAGATTTATGTATATTAGTTGACACAATTAGTGTTTGACCGTATCTGATATTCATACACAACATAAAAAATATTATACAATAAATAAAGATATGACATAATTATAACTAA
>NC_042999.1:31621020-31633520 GCF_006345805.1 Octopus sinensis | reverse complement strand
GCGATGATTTGAAAATTTTAGGTCAGATATTACCTTGGCAAGTTCATCTGCAACCACAGTCAAAATTCGTGAGTGGAAGAGATTGACGTAATGAGAGAAACATTTATTTTGTATTTTAATTTTCAACCATATGTTAAAATCCATTTTCTTTTCTCTAAGCCAGCACAAATGTATAAAACATTGACACGCATGAATACATAAACATACTTTTATAAACACACATACACAAGAACTACAAAACTGCAGTAACAATTTTCCCTTTATTCCACCCCATTTTACCCACCTTTCAAAATAATAAAGTAGAATTTCTAATCTTGCCATATAGTTTCCACCTGTGTATACCATATTTGAATTTTATTATATATCAAACATTAAATATTTAAAGGAAAACTAACTAAAAGTTTTGCTTAGCCACCACCCATCCATATTAAAATTTCTTTTATGATTTCTACAGCTTGAAATTCGATCATAAATTAGCAAAACATACATAAATATACACACAAATTGCACACACACACAGGAACGCGCACGCCTGAACCACAAACATACATAGACACATAAAACAAAATAAGCGCTAAGTCAGATACTTAACTCGCTCATTGACATCTATAAATTCAATACAAATACCTCCAGCTGCAGTCCCTCTATTTAAATTACTATTCGTTACTTTCAAGTTCTTCCTTTACCCATGATTTTCTTATCTCGAATATTTAACATGAATTCTAAACGTTATCCTAGACTCTGAAGTAATGTTACATAATATTTTTTTCTTATTGAATTCAACTACATTTCAAATAACTCATAAAACACGTTCCTTAATATTATATTTTCATTGTTCTAATAATTTTCCTCTATCAAAGATTTGAAAATAAAATTATCATCGCCAACTGAATAAGAAACTAAAGCGGAACTTAAAAATCCATTTGAAATTACATTCATAGAAGGATATTCTACTTCAGGCCCAAGGCTAGGAATTTAAACGGGGAGATGCTGGATTGGGCTAGCCTCTGCAGTTTTTGACATTCAAAATTAGAGACCCGAAATGATGAAAAGCAAAATTAAACCAGGCATGATTTGAACTCAAAATCTAGGTAGATTTATTTATTGTGTGGACCGCACAATGTTTTCGAACATACTGCATACATACAATAGCCATATAGCAAAATACACACTCACACACTTGTACACATGCGTGCATGTATGTACGAATATATATATGCGTGTGTGTACGTGTGTGTGAATATACATCATAAACTGTAAATAGGTTTCTTCCGAAAAATTATGCTGTATATTTCAGCACTAAGTGAAATGATGGAGAAGCTGTGTTAGCAAATTTGACAAGTAAGTGAATGAATAACAATTTTAGATATAATATTTACATTAGTAAAAACTTCACTATAAATTACTAAATACGATTTTTTTAAATATTTTACCTTTGGAAGTTTGGTAGAGGGTGGTGCTAAAATAAATAAATAGAGGGATCGTAGTGGTAGCATTGAAGACCTTCGTCAAAAATGATGTATAGTGTATCTGTAAATACTCCATCAATTCTCATAAGTACGTTATGATTACAAGACATGAGGTGTAAGCAAATTAATGTGGAGTTTATGTTTATACGGCTGCGTGTACTTGTGTAAGTATATATTTATGTCTCCGTGTTTATTTGCGTGTAATTATATTCATTTCTGTGTGTATGCTTGTATGCATGTATGTTTGTATATGTATGTATGTGTGTGTGTGTGTGCTTGTGTTTACGCACACACACACACACACACATATATATATATATATATATATTATATATATATATATTATATATATATATATATATATATATATAATATATATATATACGTATATATATGTATATATGTATATATAACTTAAGCGCTTAGATATTTGTAAACATCATTGTAAATTGGTACCTATATGCTTGCATATTTCTCAGAGACCAAGAGGAAGAGAGAGAGAGAACGAGAGAAAGAAAGAGAGAGAGAAATTAATAAATACATCTATGTCAGATAGCATGTATGTATTATGGGTTTGCTTGTTTGTTCCTTTTCATATTATTCCAAGTGCTCCAATAACTATAGGTTATGTTTTTTGAGATGGCACACCATTCCGATTTCGATCACTGGGTCCTTATACATGTTAAGTGTTTCAAACGCTTTTAGAGTATAACTGTATATATACATGTGTGTGTGTGCACTTGCAAAATGCCAACATGAAAGCCTATATTTTAATACGGGATTTCTCTGGAAAGTCCTGAGTACTGAATTTTCCTAATCACTCAATACCACCCCGGAAAGAAAAATGGAACATTATCATTAGGTAATATAAGTCCTTCAAAGCACTAAAATGTTATGGCATGCTGGACTGAACGTCACTGATCACACGTTTACTTGGTGACGTTTAATCTGGGACTAAATACTTATAACAACAATATGCAAGAAAGGTATAACTCTTACACGAACCTAGAAACTCAGAAAAACCTTGATCAGAATGTCAAAATCAATAACGGTCTACAAGAGAGATGGTTAAAAATAAATTACGATAGCGAGATAGTACTTCTAGTGGATCCAGATTGTACGCTTCATCACGGTATGGCTTCATAATTGATGAGTCGTAACAGTATTCGGACGATCTGGTAACTGTGCTATTCCAGTCTGAAAAATTCACAATGGTGTCATTGTCCATTGATATGTTTCGACCGATGATGTATTGCTTCAGTACATGATCCCTTATTCATCATGAGAGATAGCATCCTAAATTGATTTACAATTTTACAACTAACCTCGCTACATTTTACTTGAAGAACCACGATGTGAACTACATTTCCGTATTCCTATCTCTACATGGAGCTATTTTAAAACAAATCGATCAAAATATACATATAGATACATGCACGTACACACGCAGACACACACACAAATGCACATATGTACAAACACAGAAACACACACACATACTTACACCCCCTCACAAACATATAAATACAGATATACACGTTTATATACTTGTATAAATTCCTACATATATATAATTTTATAGGATACTTTTACAGAAAATAAAAGTTTACATAAACTACTTTACAGTAACTGCGACAAATGATAGTGAATTTGGACTCACAGGTAGAGAGAATATGTTATAAATAATCTTATTTTCAATGAACGTAAGATTTTGGTTTCGATTCCTGGACCGAGTGATACATGGTGCTCTTGCGCAAAACATAATTTCACGTTGATACATTCTACTCAGCTGGTAAATGATTAATAATCCTTTCTCGGACAGGCGTTCGGTCCAGGATGGAATACATACGCATGACAAACTGGGAATACGACCGAAAATTTCTTATGGGGTCATGTCGAGTATCATATATATACATCGGTTGTTTTTATGATCAGTTATAATAAAAACACATTTACAGTAATCTAATGTGTTACTCTATAATTTACTTGAGGAGAAATTTGTTATTCTTAAACAAAAAAGGGATCGAGAGTGACTTTGAAATTTCGGCCCTGTTAAGCCATCTTCGGACTGCGATGCATTGAGGTTAATCCGGAATTCATAGAGTTTCTTTTGAGTGAAAGCTTTTGTTGGGTGTCAGGAAGATTGTGTTGTGGTAATTAAGTATTTAGGTGGTGGGTATTTTAGGGAGGAGTTTAAATTAAGTTAATATTGATTAAATTTGTGGTTAACTTATTGTTCAGTAACTTATGAAGTTTTTCATGAATTGGTATGATTATTTTAATCAGTCTCTATTTCACACAAAACTTAATATATAAACTTTTAAAGATTTATTACATATGGTATTTTGCATGTCAGCATAGAGAGAAATTGTATTGTTCTTAGAATAAAAAGGATGTTTACATTTCCGATAGGTATTCACACAAGTTGTAGATATTGAAGTTATTATTATTATTATTATTATTGTTATTATTATTATTAGTATTATTAGCATTATCATTACCTCTGCCTTCACTAAAGCGGAGGTTTTGTTTTCACTCGTGTTATGTGTGGCCTCGTGACTGGCAAGAAAGGCTTAGATTTTGAGATCAATCCGTTCCTGGTCAAGGATTCTGGATTATTTCATATATTTAATTTACTTTACATGAAGTATTAAGTCCTTACATTCACTTTGAAGTCTTTCTCTGATTATCTCCATTGAACGTACGCTCATGTTTCCACGTACGTTATGGCGGTGTTGCTGTTTCCAAAGTTTTATTTCCGTTTCTCTATTATTAATTTTACTTGCGTCTCTATATTAGTAAAAAATGACAGATAAAGAAATCAAACTGCATAAACGAACGGAAGCAAAACAGTTCAAAAATTAAATAAACCTAACCCTATCATTGTTACTGTAACAATTATAGACTTAATTTATCCTCGACAATTTTTAGTGGTACTAATTTTGACTATATTGGTCCTGGTTAACACTTGATGACTACTTGATTGCATTTCTAGCCCTGCTTTGAAGGAAGCCTTATTTCTTGGACTTACGTTTTTTGTGCGCATCGTACGCAGGTGCTTTCCGTTTTCTTTGAAGCACAGATGCATTTTTCACAGTAGACCTTAATAGTCGTAAAGACACAATATCAGTGGATAGACTATGAAAGATTGTTTTAGAGAAAATTGTCCATATTCCTACTGCAGACGATACACACACATTACAAACATGGTCTGCACACCCTACTTCATATTCCACAATAACCATCAGGGTCGATCACGTGCCGGACAAGGATTCTGGATAATTTTCCCGCTTTTTATTTTACCTAATTTTTGTTCGTATTCAGAGAAAAGTTTGTGCCAGTGGATATCTTTTCGACCGCAGGCTGGCTCTCTCCTGGGGGGGGGGCATGCTTCCAGATTAACCATAGCAAAGCATTCCTGTGCGATAAGGAGACAAAAGAACCCACACACTCTTAAGTTCAGCAGAGGTCAAATGAGTTTGCTAATACTAGCGATCAATGAGAACGTTGACGTTGGCCTTGACAAGACCAAATTCATCTTCGTCTATTTTTAATTACTGACAGAAAAAAATAAGGTGTGGCTGTGTAGTAAGCACTTTGCTTACCAATCAAATATTTCCAGGTTCAATCAAACTGCGTGACATCTTGGGCAAGTTTCTTCTACTACAGTCTCAGGCCAACCAAATCCTTGTGAGTGGATTTGGTAGACGAAAACTGAAAGCAGCCCGTCATTTATATTATATATATATATATGCATATATATGTATATATATATATATATATATATATATATATATATATATATATATATATAATATATATATATATATATTATATATATATATATATATATATATATATACATATATATATATATATATGCATATATTTGTGCGTGTGTATGTTTGTCCTTCGACCGTCACTTGACAAACTTAGCGGTTCGGCAAAGAGAATACGTAGTTGACTTACAAAGAATAAGTTCTGGGGAAGATTTGTTTGACTAAAGGCTGTGCTCCGGCATGGATGCAATAAAATGATAAACAAATAAAAGAGTAAAAGAATACACACACACACACACAAAAACATACACACACATCATTGATCTTTTGAATTTCTGAAACATATATTTTTTTGAAACTTACTTTCCTCTTTATAAGTTTTGCTAGGGTTTACGTTTTTTGTAATTGTGCTTCCCTCCTTAATTTTTATCGTGGTTTTAATTGTGTTCTTGCAATAAAAGGTGTATTTATATGTTCGAGAATTCTGGGAGAAAAGAAAGGTGTAATTTATACAGAAAATTATAAAGATATTAAATATTTAAACATTTTAAAAGATATTCGTTTCTATGTCCGCCCAGAGAAGGCTGTAGTTATTTTGCAATAAAAAATATGTTTACATTGTCGATTACTCGGGGAGAAAGGAAATGAGAGAAAAGGTAAATTTTTCACAGAAAATTGTAGATAATAAAATTTTGAAATTTACTAGAGTTGATTGTTTGTATGTGCAATAGAGGAAAGTGTAGTGTTCTTACAATATAAAGGTTGTTTACAATTTCGAATACTGAAGGAGAAAGGAAAGTTGTAGATATTAGTTTTTAAAGATGATCGTTTGTGTGTTCCAAAACTGTAGATATGTAAGTTTCTAAACTTATTTTGAGGGAAATTGAAAATACTCATAGGAAATTGAAGTTATTATTATTATTATTATTACTACTACTACTACTACTACTACTACTACTACTACTACTACTAACTACTACTACTACTACTACTACTATTATTATTATTATTATTATTATTATAGTACACCGGCAGTTTGCGTATTTCTCATTTCTGAATTTAAATGTCTACTTTGATTTTCTTCTTTCTGGAATCTTTCAAATAAATAACAGCCAATTATTGGGGGCCATATAATGGACGAGACTCCTCTCACGAAAATATCTAGCATTGCACGTGTATTTGAAAAGTATAGTAGTATTATCAATATTATCTAACCATAACAGTGTATATCTATTGCCACGTTAATTATATCTGTGAATGATATCTCTAACTGGATTTTTCAAATAGCTAATACTCGCAGCTAAATAAGCTTTAATCATAATATCTTATGAACCTTATCTTCTATAATATACGTTTTGCTTTTATGGTTACACCCTCCATACACACACACACAATAAACGCATACACACACACAAATATAGCTACACTCCTATGCCAAATCTGCTATAAACTGTTGATGTACTAAACGGTACAACGTTGTTTCAGGTATCACTACTTCAAACATCGAAAGACAACCTAAATAATTATGATTGCACATACCGTCGGCCTTTTAGCTGGGATTTCAGTCCACACATTGTATGCGTCCGTATGAAGAGTGTGGAGCTGATAATTGGAATAGGTTCAGTAATTCTTTGCATCATTAGAAATAGGAATTGCGTGTACATGTGGTAATATGTCGATAATTTACGCTTGACAATTTAAAATCTGACTCAATAATAATTTACATATAATATACACACATATATAAATATGCATACATATACATACATGGGTGTCTTCTTTTTGGTATGTTTTTATGATATTAATTTTTCAAATATATATATTATCTTTTATTTATTCAAATATGTTCTTATGTGATCATCTGGTTTTAAGCATTTGTGTTTTTATTATTTTTTCACAGTCATTCCAATCAATATAATTTCATTGTTTCAAATTAATATCTATTTTTAATGTTACATATTATACAGTTTCATTTTAATATATGCTTCTCATATATTACATTTATATCATAATATTTTAAATGATTTTGTTAGTGATTTCTTCCTGGTACCAAAAACAAAGAAAAACACTTTTTATTGAGTTTGAAACACTTCACGGCATTAATTTATTTTGTAGAAGTTACT
This sequence comes from Octopus sinensis, assembly GCF_006345805.1. Taxonomy (NCBI): domain Eukaryota; kingdom Metazoa; phylum Mollusca; class Cephalopoda; order Octopoda; family Octopodidae; genus Octopus; species Octopus sinensis. Next base: position 31,626,149 of record NC_042999.1, on the reverse strand, counting down.
AATTTCGTAATTTTGTTTCCATTATTGTGTGGAATATTTTGCTATGTATATAACTTCGGAAATTTTTGCATCAAATAAGTAATTAATTCAAATGTCATAATTTATAGGTTCAATTTCATGTAATATATTTATGAATACTTTGTGAAGCAATTTTTTATTTCCTTTTGAAAAGTTTTCGATAGTTATCTTTCTAAATTTTCTGAATATGTTAAATACTACTTCTACTAAAGTAATCTCTCTATTTCAATTGTTCTGAAATCCGTTGTATTTTCCTATTTTGTTAAAACTCTTCTTACTGTTAATGCTTATCTATATCATAATTATCTTCTTTCGATTGATAACGCATGATATCATTTCATGCAGAGGGACATATAAAACAGGTTTATTAGTATTACATTTACCTTAGATAAGAAAAATATATACACTCACACACACACACGCAAACAACCACCTAACACACACACACACCGACATACATATATATATAAATATATATACATATACAATAGATATACACACACACACACACACACATATATATATATATATATATAATATATATATATATATATATATATATATATATATTATGTGAAATAGAAAGATGAATAATCTTGTAGTAGATTAATCAAAAGTTTAACCGATACCTTAGTAGCAAAAATCACAGCAGTAAACATAGTGGAGAATCAGGGGTTATTCCTATAGTTAATAGTGACGTAGTGGAAAATAGAGTAGTAAGCGGCTGCAGGTCTCGGAACGAATATAGTGACAGGAACGCAGTTCTAATTTCAGAAACTAATCCTAGCAGATTAAGATTCACGTCGGCGAACTCCAAGATCAAAAACGCCGTCTACCAATGCAAGGTTTACACGGACTCAGATGCCTTCACTTATGTAGGGGCATCATCCTCAAGATTGTCTTTGCGTGTCTCCAACCATTACGCAACTTTTCGGGACGTGAACTAGCGCCAGACCACGGGACTCAGTAAGCTAATATGGCGACTGAAGGATGCGAACTTAAGCTATAGGCTGGAATGGTCAATTTTGTCGGTGGCCCTCCCATTTGATAGGGGCAGAAGACAGTGCAACCTTTGTGTCTCCGAACTCTTCCATATTTTGTTTGCCAGAGGCCGGATGGTAAACGGGCTCTTACAGTCGGCTTTTCGATGCCCCCATTGGCGGCGTTACACTTACCTGGCCTTTAAATAGCGTTTATAAATAGTACCGGCACCCATAGCCCTTGGTAACAAATTCTGAAATAGCCTTTAAGATATCTACGATTAACCACTGCAAGGGGAATTACTCCTGTAAGACAAACGGGGCTTGGTTTTCTCACAGCGGGGGGTTTCCTTGACAAGGCAGGCTCAGATGAACACACACACACATAAAACATAATATATATATATTTTTTTATTTTTTTCTTTCTGCCACCCAACGGTTATCACGGCAGTAGCCACTGACAGCCGAACGATCAAACGCACACACGTACACAAAAAATGTTTTCTACCCCTACGCCAACACACACATATATAGAACAGTATACACACACACACGTCTCTAAGTAGATTTTTTCTCGCCCCTTATAAAACATCCAATATTCCTTAAATAGTCAGAACTTTATTCTCGGTCACAAAGAACATCTATACACCCTCACCCACATGATTGACCGATGCCTGACCCGTTGAATTCTTCAGCCACCGGTTCTCAACATACACTGATAAACAGTTTCGCCATGGGCTCTTAGGAGCACAGTTCGATTTGTTTTTTGCTCCGCCTCTGTTCTGTTTTTGTGTTTCCAACGGATTTCCTTTTTTCTTCCTGATGAGAAAAACACAATATGGTCCCATTATTTAATCGGATTTTGGTAATTTGTGCCTTTCGAAACACGTGTAGAATGAAATAAAACGATTTCTGTTCAATCTGCGTTCAGCTCCATTTCTTCAATTCACCAATAATGTTATATATATATATATATGAGACTGTGTATGTGTATGCCTGTCTATCCGTGTTTCAGTATGTGTATCACTAAACTCGAGAACTACCCAATTGATTTGATTCAAATTATACACATCCGCTAATTAGTATGCATGGCATGTCATGGGACAAAGTATCACAAATTCTGGCCTAATGTGAGCCCGAAGTAAACTCTTAGGCTGTTCGGTATTACATGTTAAAAGTGAAACAATATCGTCTGTATTGTAATGTGAGATAAACGTTTCAATTTTAATAGTTTCATTATTAACACTTAATGATGTATACAATATATACATAGTGAAACTATGAAAAGTGAAGTTATTTTCCCACATTGCATAAAAGCATACATACAACCTATATATATGCACATATACATATATATGTGTGTATATACATGTAAATATATATATATACATATACATATATATATATATATGTATATATGCATGTGTATATATATATACATATATATATGTATACATGTATATATATATGTATAATATATATGTGTATATGTATATATATCTGTATATATATATATATATATGCATTTACGTATATACATATATATATGTTTATGTAGGTGTAAAAGTGTAGAAATGTTGAATTTAGATTCGTCCGTTAATTTGGAGACTTCCAAATAATATTTCGAATATTGATTCTTCATATATTGCTGGTAGTTTACAAGCATAAATTTGCGAATATGAAAATAATACTTCTATATGATGTGTTGTGAATTTGTGGAAAGAAATCCAATAAAATTCAATAATTTATTTTAAAATGTAGACGACAAGATGTTAAAATATATAAGAGAATTTTAATTCATACGATCGTTTCGTACAGAGATATAATAATGAAATAAGCATGAAATTAAGTATAATATAAACGACAGCTTCAAAACTGAAAATACCAAACTTCATTTTGAAATGTATAACGCAGGTACTTTTAGTGATTAATTAGTACACCCCAGTAAACGTATATATATATATATATATATATATATATATATATATATATAAAAACTCTCAATAATAGTCACCAACACAACTTTAGAAAAAACATGAAAATCACAAGTACAATAAGCACACTAATAAACTTAATCATTGCGAGCACTATAAACTTAAGTTTACTAAAAGAAAAATATAATGTGAATTTCAGTAATTACCACCTTATTAACCACACAAAAAGTAATATCAATAAACCCAAGAATGCTGAAAACACACACCAACACTGTTTAATAATATATATAAATAGGAATATTAAAGCAATAAACAGAAAGATTGAAAATAATCTAAATTCACCTAATTCTTTCAATAATACACATAACCATACAATTCAAATTAATACAGATGGGAATAGAATAGCAAATATGAAACCAATAACTATTGTGAGAATAGCTGACCCCCCCCCCACCACCACCACCACCAACAACAACAACAACACAACATATCATTTCAATAAAGGAAACAGCAATAACAATATTTGGATCATAATCCCTGCTGCCAATTATCTAAAATCCAACTTTATTAGCACCATTACAATGCTAATAAATAGAACATTCAAAAACTCGAATTATGCTAAAATATTTAATAATAAAAAACTTAGATTTGAATTTTCAGTCTCTACAAACCTCTTTACGATAATCTCTTCCTTTAACAATAAGAAACTAGATTTATTCAATAAAGACAAACACTACGTTAAATGTACCTAGTACGTCCAATAACCCTATAATTATCAACTACTATAATCATGATAGCCAATATTCCATTAGCCCTAATAAATGTATTCATAGCACCATAGCAACACCCAATCACTTAAATTATAATTGTAGACGCGCAAATGCCTGTGAAGTAGATATAAAATGCAAAAGTGAAAGATGTATACCAAGCAATTATAACTCAGGACTACTCTAAATACATATACGTGGGTTGCACAATTCACTTAAATAATTTAATCGCAAATTTATAATCACAGATGTTCTTTTAGGGACTCTGGGAAAGAGAATAACAGAGGTCTATCTAAAAAAGGTTTGGCACCTCAAAAGAAACAACGCTGATTTCTCAATTTCTTAGAAAATCGTATCCCCTCAACCACTTACAGATATAATAATATAATTTGTAAGTTGTGTCTGGAAGAAAGCTATAGCATAATGAGAATGACTGGAAATTTAGTTAATACTAGGGATGAAATAGTTTCCTCATGTAAACACATGACCAAATTCCTATTTATGAATCTTAAGTAATTCTTCACTCCCCGCTTGCTAAGATTATTTTTGAAACATTTGTTAAACATTTCTACCTTACATCACCATATCTTACACTATCTTGATATTTCTTATTTAACATGCCCTTGTTACAATTGTGTGACCCACCACTTATTGGGTTAACAATTTATGTATCTCTCCCTACATCTCCTTTTCTCTCAATATGTCTCTTTTTTAAACTTATATATTTCCTTACTATATAATATACCTATATTTTTTTAATTTTATTTTATTTGCATAAACTTCCATTTAAACCCCCTCAACTTTATGTTACTAAATGTTACTTTAGTCAATTTGCCCGACTAAAGGCGGTGCTTCAGTATGGCCGTAGTCAAATGACTGAAACAAGTAAAGGAGTAAAGAATATATATGTAGATGTATTTTGAAATCACCACCAACAAAGATGTGGAAAATAAGTGAAAAAAGTCAATACAGGGTTTGAAATGACGAAAATTGCTTTTCGTCTGATTTCCATTTACGATGTGGGTACCAGACCCCAAAGATTTACCAGTTTTTCTTTTGTATGCAAAGTGTTCAGTTGCCAATGGTAATTAACGTCCATACCTCGCATCTGTCAAAACTTATCACGTTTTTTTTTTTTTCTGACGTCATCTGGCATAGACATCTCATATCATCATTCCATGTCTTCCGCAACTTGTTTGGCTTTCATTTTCCAAGATTTTCCAAGATACATTTTCCAAGATTGTACCACTGTTACTTCTAAAGGAACAGTCATTAAAAAAACTTCAGAAATAGAGATACAAAAGTCGAAATTTGTAAACATAGATTTTTTACCGCATTCTAAAGTTTGTATTTTATAAGTTTTTTGTTGGTTTCTCATAGAATAGTGGAAACCGAGAATAAATCCTAACTGTATAAGGTTACAATCTATG
>NC_042999.1:31581020-31616020 GCF_006345805.1 Octopus sinensis | reverse complement strand
ACTTACATCCAAATTCTTACATATATACAATGATGTCTTATTTTGGACACAATCACCTAAGATCTGTTATCAGTAAAGAAAATAAATACGTGAATATATAAATAAAGAAATCGAGTTATATTGAAATGGACTTTATATATATATATATATAATATATATATATATATATATATATATATATATGCACACATGTGAATGGCTGAGCGAATGTGTGTGCATAAGGGTTCTTGTAATACATTGTCATCAATAATAATAGCGTTTAAGTCAAATTTACATCTTGTTCATTGTCACCCTGTCGTAATAATCATGAAATAAAATTGTGAGTGTCTTGGCAAATCTTTGAAGATTTACCGTGTGAAGTAGACATTGAGATACACTGTAACTCCTATACACACTCAAGTATCGGGTCATCCCATAAATAATGCAGATTTGTTTCAATTACATGAACTAAAAATCGAAGACGCAAGGGATAAACAGCTTGCATCAACTTGCTATAAAAGCAGATAGTAAGTTCACCTTGTCCTTGTTCTTCATGAAAATTTTCAAGAGTGCAGTTGAATTTTAACAGATATTTTTCACTGCTATAATGGAAATGACAAACGAGTATTTTCGGGCTATTATGCTTTATTTTGCAGTTCATATCTGTCCTTTTGTTTTTATTCTAATGGATCTACCAGTATGCATGTATGACACGTTCCACATCTGTTATCATTGCACTTGGTTATTGAGAATGTTTTATTCTGTTTGTTCATGTTGAATTTTGCTTTTGTTAATAGTTTCTTTAGGTCATGTGGTTGCCTTTTGCTTATGATGTTTGATTATTTATGCTTTTTGTTTTTTGTTTAATGATTGGTATATTTGTTTTGATGATATTAAAAACTAGCAGTATCGCCCGGCGTTGCTCGGGTTTATAAGGGAAATAACTATATAAGCATTTTTAGAGATGTAAAGTATAATAGCCATCTCAATATGGCTAACCACAAAGTGGGGTGGTGTTACTGTAGCTTTTTACGTTCTGAGATTTAATAATAATTTTTTAGAGAGTTACTTCCCTTATATATGCCAAAAATGCATTAAAAATGGGAAAAATTGAGGGTAATTTTTTTTTAAATCGTAGACTCACCGTAGACGCGCGCTAATACCCAGAAGGGCTCGATATGAATTACGACTATAAGATACTCGGTTTTGGTTAAACTGCACCGCAAAATGTGGGAGTAGTTAGGAATCTAAATCGTAGGAGACAGACAGCACAAAACCTTACTTTTATATATAAACATATTCTGGAGATGCGAATTGTGTATTACTCGAAATAATATATTATTCTGTTGATGAGTTTGTCTTTCTCGTGTTGGTCTAAGTTGTTCCATGTGTTTCCCTTTTGCTCGTTGTATGTTATTTCTTCAGCATCCTCTCTTTAATATACGAAACATAATTTTTACCTTTGCACATTTTCTCTTTTTTGTTTTGCAATCTACATACAATACTCTGCACCTTCATTAATATTGTAATGTCTTCTCATCCCACACCACTCATGAAACAGTTATTGTCACTTAAAACTAATGTTACTTTATTTTCTTTGATTCTTTGTTTGAAATTCCTATTTTCAATTTGAATCTTTCTCAATGGTCTGTCTTTTCTGAAGAGACTGCTTCCCTACCATTCTTCAAGACAGCCCTGCACGTGCATTATCAGCTAAGGGTATTTATGATATGTGCCCCATAGGACTGTATTTCTCCTCACTTTATAATCTCATCAGCTACCATCTTCGATACAATATCCTACTCAGCTCCTGTCCTCTATATAAAACGAAGCGACTAAACACAATTTTTCAATAACAGCTCCTCCTTCAGAGGCGGCCGCAGGTATCTCTGTTCTACAGTTCTTTCACCTTCTTTTCATTTCCATCATGCTTCCTTTGCTTCGGCTTGCTCCCATTTCAAGAATTCTCCTATCATTGAAAACCACCTAGGTTCAATTTCGATGTTATTTACCACATCCTTTTGATCTGGAAATTTAATCAACTGCATTAAAGACTAACAGTGAATTTTATGTAATGCAGGAGAAATCGCTCAGAGGTTAAAAGATCAATTCCAATGAAAACGCTCTGAATCACTTAAGCCATTCACTTCAGTTACTCAGAACACTAGCACCTTCATTTACTTTTTATGGTTTCCTACAAGTTCACAGTAATGTTATCCAAAGCCTATACGAAAAACGGCTAATTTTCCACTTCAGAACGGCAAGTTCAGCATATGTCTATAAACGATTTGCTTTCCTCTAAAATTTAATCTTATTCTTTTCGCAGATACAGATACTGTTGAAATATCTCAAACACTCCAACAGATATAGAACTTTATATTCCATACTGCATATTGCGTTAATTTTCTCAGCGCATGGAAAAAATTCCCACATCATACATCATACGGTTTTTCGCATCGTTTACAATATATATGTGTGTATGTATACACAAACTCACACACACATATATATACATATTCACATCCACATCCACACAAATGCATTTATGGTTGTATATTGATAGATGTATGCATATGTATGAGTATATCTCTGGATCATTATATTTACGTTATTTGGTGGATGAAGACGACTACGCAGATCATCTTCGTATGTATGCATATATATATTAATAGTTATCACTAAGCTAATATGACAGTCCATGAATATAGAACGAAAGCTGCCGTTGATTAGCTCCACGAGGCCTTTGCCTCTAGCTAGCTATATGACACGAAACTGTGTCCAATTATAATCTTCGAACAGGGGAGGTCAGCCGCTTCCCCTTGCTGGTCAGGCATCTGCAGACATGTTTCAGTTTCTTTCGTCCTATATTTATGGACTGCCATATTAGCTTGGCGATAATTATTAATATTCAGTACCGTTGCCGTAGTCTCCTTTAGAGAGACTTAGAAATAATAATAATGATAATAATAATAATAATAATAATAATAATAATAATAATAATAATAATAATAATAATAATAATAATAATAATACTATTTTCGAAACGAAATGATGTATTTTGACTCGATATCATCTCCACCTCTAACGCAACACATGTAAACATGCGTGAAACATCACGATCATCTCTGACCCCAAACACCATGTACAAAGGAACTACGAAGAAATTAAATGCCACCGATACTATTCAACCCAAGAATAACAATCGAGCGGTACGTACATTAAACCTACAACAAAAAATGTACGAAAAACTACTCGTGCGAAATAACGTGACAACAGAAATAAACGGACCGGTACCCTACGAAAATGACGACCGTCAAAATAATGGGCCGGACGTTGTACCTCATGTCCCGCAAATAAAACCCAAAAGACGTAAATGGACACGTGAGGAATACATTTCTATCTTACACGCATACTTCACAGCAGTACTCTACCCAAAAAATGAAAATACAACAACACATACATATAAAATATGGAAGGAAAATAATAGAGATTTAGACTTGGATACAGCAATGAACCCTAATAAATTAGCTAACGTACGAAGATACATTCTCAACACAAAAAAAATATCAGAAATAGAAATAGAACACCTAAAAGAAAACATACACCAGGAAAATGTAGATAGAAGCCACACAACAATGCCCAATAATATAAACACTGAAACTGTAAAACACGAAGACAAACGCAACATTCCCAACAAACACGATGTAAACAACGAAGGGGAGCCTAATGATTATGATAATATAAAAAATAAAATAATCAAAGAACTGAAAACCGCAGAGCTCACAATGGACCACCGACCATACCTCCCAAGAATCAAAATAAACAAAATAACAACACCTATTATAAACAGCATAAACCTAGCCGTCACTGAACTGATAGCCACTGAATAAAAAAAAAGTGATATCACTGAGCTAAATAACCTAATATACGCAGCAGCCACTGCAGCCACAAAAGAAGCTGGATACTCACCCAAACCCGCCCAAACAGGAGTACCGCTACCCAAACAAACCCTGTGGATAAATAACATCCAAAACAAAATAAAAAAAATAGAAAAGACCTGTCGATTCTTAATGAAGTCAGCAAAGAATCAACGCTACTGAGCAACAAAAAGAGAACAAAAATACTCCGCAAGTATAACATCACAGAAAAAGATTTGCCTGAAATAAAAGAAAAGCTGAAGCAAGATATCCTTGCCAAAGCACAAAGGATCCGCCGGTACAAGAAACGCCAACGCTTCTTTGAAGAAAACAAAAAGTTCAACTCCAACCCCAAAAAGTTCTACCAAGAACTGGGCAAAAATAAAATAGAAGTCACTGCAGCACCAACGGCAGAAGAATTGGAAGAATTCTGGGGAGAAATATGGTCGGCGAACGAACCACCAAAAAAAAGGAGTATGAAAATAACAAACTCGGCATCTGAACAAATTTGGACCCCCATAACAACTGAAGAGGTCACCCAGGCACTGCAAAAACTAAGCAACTGGAAGGCACCTGGGCATGACAAGATCCCCAACTTCTGGTTGAAATATCTAACAGGAATGCACAAAAAACTGGCTGAAAACTTTAACAACGTACTAGCAGAGCCAGAGACAATGCATGAATGGCTCACGAAGGGGAAAACCATCTTAATTCCCAAATCAAATGAAACAGAAAAACCAGAAAACTACAGACCAATAACCTGCCTCCCTACTATGTTCAAGGCATTTACTGCAGTGATATCACAAAGGCTGAACAAGCACCTGGACGAAAACAAACTGTTCCCAGAAGAGCAGAAAGGATGCCGCAAAGGCTCATATGGCTGTAAAGATCAACTAATGATTAATAAAGCCATAACTGAAGACAGCCACAGAAAGAAGAAAGGCCTCAGTATGGCCTGGATTGACTACAAAAAGGCGTTTGATAGCATCCCCCACACATGGATCCTCGAAACACTAGCCATTAACAAAGGAGCACCAACAATCATAAAATTCATAGAGCACTCTATGAATAAATGGCAAACAGTCCTACACCTCCAAACAAAAGAGGGACTCATGAAAACCAAAGACATCCCCATTAGAAGAGGAATATTCCAGGGAGATACGCTCTCTCCACTCCTTTTCTGCTTGGCACTGTCACCTCTATCTGATATGCTAAATAGAACTGGATGCGGATATAAATGTTACGGCAAAACGATCAGCCACCTTTTATATATGGATGACCTAAAACTATACGCTGCAAATGACAAACAGCTGGAAACACTATTAAAGACAGTTCCTGGATTTACCAAAGAAATAGATATGAAATTTGGATTAGAAAAATGCGCCAAAGTAACCATGAAAAGAGGAAAACTAGTTAAGAGTAACAACATCACACTAGATGAAGCAAATGAAATAAAAGAATTAGACCAAAGCCAAACTTACAAATACTTAGGAATCCATGAACTAGATAAGACACAACACACACAAATGAAAGAGAAAATAAAAAAAAGAATATTATAGACGACTTAGATCAATACTAAACACAGAGCTCAATGCTAAAAACAAGATAATAGGTATCAACACTTTAGCTGTCCCAGTTATAAGTTACAGCTACAATATTCTTAACTGGACACAAAATGAACTGACCAAAATAGACAGGAAAACAAGAAAAATAATGACAGGATCTAGGATGCATCACCCAAAATCTGACATAGAAAGACTATATATACAACGTATAGAAGGTGGTAGAGGCCTTATACAGCTGGAAAACTACTATAAAATAACCACCATAGGACTGCAAAAATATCTACTTTAGAAGGAAGGAAAACTGATCCAGATAGCGGCAAAACACGAGCAAAACAAAAAACTGTTCTCAGTATTTATGGAAGCTGACAAATACAAACAAGAAATCATACCACCTAATAAATATGAAGAAGAAGAAGAAGAAGGAGATGAAGAAACAACAAAAGCTATACAAAAAATGAAATCCAAACTAAAAATAGAACAGCAACGAACCCTGATAAAACGATGGCAAGAAAAGCCCCTTCATGGTAAATACTGGACTAAACTAAACGCAAAAGAAATAGACAAAGAAAAATCCCAGCAATTGTTGAGAAGCTCAGGACTCAAAGCAGAAACAGAATGATTTTTAATTGCAGCACAAGACCAAAGTCTCCCCACCAGAAATTACCAAAAACATGTAATGAAAAGAAATATTACAAGTAACTGCAGAATATGTGGAGATGGACAAGAAACAATAAATCATATTATCTCTAGCTGCCCAGTCCTGGCTAAGAAGGAATATATTCACAGACATGACAGAGTTGGAACTTACATACATTGGAAGCTATGCCAACATTATGGAATAACAACAGAAAAAAGATGGTATAGGCACACACCAGAAAAGGTCACAGAAAACGAGGAAGCAACCATACTCTGGGATATGCCGATACACACAGATAGAGAAATTAAGGCCAACAGACCAGATATAGTTGTCAGAGACCATGAGGGAAAAAAATGCTTTCTAATTGATGTATCAGTACCGGCAGATGACAACGTGTCTCTAAAAGAAATGGAGAAACTCTCAAAATACAAAGATCTGGAGATAGAGGTAACTAGAATGTGGAATCTGAAAACAGAAACAATTCCTATCATAGTAGGTGCATTAGGCATGATAAAAAATATTCAGACAAATACATAACAAAAACACCAGGACTTACAAACACATATAACATACAGAAAATTGCACTACTAGGCACTGCACACATCCTACGCAGGACATTTTCCATACAATAACCATCAGAGCATCACAACAAATCACAGCACATACCCAAGGCACACAGAGCTGCGCTCGGTAGTGAAGTGAAAGCACGCTATAAAAATAAAAATAAAACTACTGAATAATGATAATAATAATAATAATAATATATACATATATATATATTGTGTCTGTCTGTGTGTGAGTGTTTATATATACATATATGTATTTATGCATGTAAGACTCATTCTTGATGTCATAAGACATTCGAGTACCCAAATTTTGCTCACCTCCATTTCCCTGATACACAATTGATCCTGCAAGGCAGTTTAGGTTCAATAGCGTGTAACCAATGGAAAGAAATCTTTCTTCATATATACAATGCCACTTAGGTTGTGGTTGGCACAGTCTCCCACAACTGGCGGTGTTGTTTTGATGATAATGACCCAGAAATATTTTTACTATCAGGGACAATATACGAAATCGCTTCTTGTAAAAGAAATTATCAGATGCACCCAGAAGGTAAACAAACGAGGATTTCAATAATGCTAAGGCTGATGCAGAGCGCACTCTGAGAGAAAAGAACAAGGCAATACATGGTCCCATTTATTTTCAAAACAATTAATTTTAACACATTTTAATGTAAATACCGTACAAATTAATGATACCATACTGTGTTACGCTATGCAGTACACTGAAGTGTTGTAACTTGAAAATGTATCGTTACATAGTGTGTCTTTCATAAAATACATCATTAACTACTCATAAGACATGTTATGAACTTGTTAGAAAATCGATGTCTTGTTCCGGATTTTCTGTTTTTATTTTTTTTTCTCTTTATAGTCCTTTTTTTCTGTTTTTCAACAGTATCTTCTTTCATTCCATATGAGACATGGAGTTTGTAGAACTTGCTGAAATACACTGTTGCAAACTCAAATATTTTTAATTTAATATATTTCATTAGAAGAAAGTTGATGGATATATATTTTTTCTTGTTAAACATTTGCTTGCAGAGACTAGTTTGTAATAACGCTTTTGCAGACTAATACAAGGAAAGATTACAACCTTACCCATTGGTTTTTCTTCTTTTTTCTTAACGTATATTCGCGATAGAATGTCTGCTGTTTGTTTATACCAATACAGTTATACAGACACTGAACTGGCTTACCTTTACATGTTTAATTCAGTCTAATTTTATCTTTATCTCAATTAGTTAGCTGAAAATTAATTTATTATTGTTTTTTGAGTTTTGTATTTCTTCTTTTGGTGGTATCAAAATTTAAATTATTATCTCATAATTTTCTTTTTCATTTGTAGAAAATGACGCGTCGATTTTAACAGTATTTTATGAAATATTTATGAATTACATTTTCTCATGTCGAATTGCTTCACTTTTAATATAGATTTCGAAATTGGACACAGGTTCAGCAACTTCATCGGAGGGAGAATGTTGATTACATTGACCTCAGTGGTAGTTTTTCGATCGACCCCGAGAGTGAACTGCAAAGTCGACATCGGCGGAACTTGAACTTCAAAAAGTTCAAAGTTTGGTCAGTAACAACATTATTAATTTTAAGGCGGCGAGCTGGCAGAATTGTCACCACGTCGCACGAAATGCTTGACAGCATTTCGTCTGGTTTTAATTTCAGAGTTCAAATGCCACGGAGGTCGAATTTACCTTTACATCCTTTCGGGGTTGATAAACTAAATACTAGTACTGCGCCAGGGTCGATTAAATCGACATACTCCTTCCTTCAAAATTGCTGGCTTTCTGCCTTAAGAGGCCGGGCCAAATTTTTAGCAAAATTTCGTCTGTTTTTAGGTTCTGTGACCAAATATTGCCAGGGCCGATATTTCATTCCATCCTTTCGCGGTCCGATAAGTTAATTACTAGTTCAACACTCGGTTCGCTAAAATCGACTTACTCCCTTCCTAAAACTGCTGACCTTGTGCCAAAATTTGATACCAATTTTATCATCCTTAATACTATTATTATTATTATTACTAGTAGTAGTAGTAGTAGTAGTAGTAGTAGTAGTAGTAGTAGTAGTAGTAGTAGTAGTAGTAGTAGTATAATATTTGATGTGTCATATTCTAAAAACAACTCCATCTATACTAGTTATTCTCTCACCGATTTTCACTTCCCAATCAAACTATTGCTTTATTTCTATTGCATTTGTGATGTTGTGTAAATTACTGATTAAGGAATGTTGCTTTTGACCATAATGTTGTCAGTTGAACTCCTTGATAAGCAATCGCCTTGAAGAAAATATTTTATTTCACGTTGATCCAGTCAACCCAGTTCTAACCAGGAGTTGTCTTTGGATGCTAGCGCTGCCCTCTGTTCTTCCGGTAGTCTACTGGGTCAAACGTGAGAGACATAAGATTATGTCTATGTCTACCTGAGACAAAATAAACATATGTTAACAAGCCATACTCACCCTACTTGCTCTACTCTCATTGCAGTTCTGTGCTTTGTAAATGAAACATAAATTAAATCAATTATATTTATATTTCCATGCTCGAATAATGATAGGAGTTAACATTAAATTTCACAAAACATAGTTTCCAGCTTTCTTTGTTAAAATAAATCAATACTAAAACTTTTTTATTTCGAAAAGCACATTTTTTTGTTTTGATATTGTAAATGATATTTGTATCAACATTTCAAAAACCAGAATTTCCATCCTCTTCCAACGACACTTCGACATTATTAAGCTTTGATATTTCAAACCAACTGTATATCCTATTTGCTTTAAACGGCTACTCCAGTTCCATATCTCTACTGAACACTAATACTGATTTTGCGTATGCAAAACTTTTAATGAATCACTAGCAACATGATTCAGTCTTACGCACCATCGCTTTTTCTAAATCATTACGATATCCTGATATACCTGATAGTGTGGTTATAGAGAATTATAGGTTAAAGGACGTTGGAGCCGACGTATAAGAAATTTGGAAATAAATGAAGGATTTGGTCGTATGTCAGCTCAATTTCACCCCTAAATAAACTTTGAATAGCAAATCTAATATGTGAAAATTGTTGTACATAACTACGTACAGTTCAGAGCGATGCTATATGCAATTCTGATAGTTATATGTGTTTGAGAATGTGTGTGCATTTGTGCATGAGTATCCGTATGTGTGTATGCATATACAAATACACATGCATATATATATATATATGCGCACTCATTTCTGTACATGGATATGTATGTGTGCGCGAGTTTCTGCATGTGTGAGTGTGTGTACGAGAGTGTGCGTGCGCGCGTTTATGTATATGATTATATGATTGAAATGATATCGGTCAGATATAATACTCAATATATTTATCTTAACTTGAACGACATTCCGTATAATGTAATGTTAGATACGATTGCAGAAATGACAAAGCGGATGAACAATACACGAATGCAAATATTACCTTCCCAAAAATTCTTTTGTTGAAAAAACTCCTTAAGATGTAAAAATATATTACTTTCCTAGTTAAATATTATAGTGATTTAAATTGGATTTTCTGTCATCTGACAGATAAATTATTGTTTAACTTACAAGATATATACAAAATCAGAATAATTTACCTTACCTCCAAAAAAGTATTTATCTTCGATCATACTTCCCACAATTAAGTCGATGTTTACATTCTACCATACTCCCTAGTTTCTTATTTCCTTACTGCCCACAAGGGGTTCCTGTTTTTATCTTCCACCACTCATCGTACAAACATATTGATTGTCTTCTACTATACTTCCCACAAATACATTATTATTTACCTTACACTATACTTCCCATTAAGCAATAACCCTAATTCCAACTTTTTAATTGTCGCTTATGTCCTAGCATTTAATCAACAAAGAAATTCAACAACTAAGACCGTTTTCCAGGCATTCAAATGACCAGAAAAATATCTATAATGCTTACGTAAAATAGACTACACTAGAACACCGAACATCCAGGTGCAGCTTTTAAATCATGTGATACCATCTGTTTCGCCATGGGCTCTTAGGAGCACAGTTCGATTTGTTTTTTGCTCCGCCTCTGTTCTGTTTTTCCAACGGATTTCCTTTTTTCTTCCTGAAGAGAAAGACACAATATGGTCCCATTATTCAATCGGATTTTGGTAATTTGTGCCTTTCGAAACACGTGTAGAATGAAATAAAACGATTTCTGTTCAATCTGCGTTCAGCTCCATTTCTTCAATTCACCAATAATGTTTTAATTTCAATTATCCGCACCAACGCACGGTTGCAACACCATATGGTTGTACCTCCAACCGTGCTGTTTACTGCTGTGATTTTTGCTACTAAGGTATCGGTTAAACTTTTGATTAATCTACTACAAGATTATTCATCTTTCTATTTCACATAATATATATATATATATATATATATATATATATATATTATATATATATAATATATATATATATATATATATAGAGAGAGAGAGAGAGAGAGAGAGAGAGATGTATATGTATTAGGTATGTATATAAACATACTCGCTTGTACATATCTGTATGTATATATATTTTTGTATATACTTAATTTTCATGATTCAAAGAATTTCAATACTTATAACTATGCTTTAATATTTATTTTTACTAAATAGCATGCAAATTTATATAGTGCTTCGCATTAGAAATTATCTCTGTCTTTGCAAAATATCAACCACTTTTAGTTTCCCTTCTTAGTAGCAATTGGAAACTTTTCACTTAGTTTGCTTATTACTGGATTTCATAGGTCTTTTAATGGAAAATGTCAGCAAATTACAGCCAATTTCACAGTAGTAAGATGTTTCATATCCAATACGTCAAGCTGTAAGAGTGTCAAATATTGTTAGGACAAAGTTCACTAGCTAAATATTGATCAGAGAATAACATTGGTGATATTATTTAACATTTACAAATGCTTTTCCAGCATAACTCTAAATGCTATTCGAACTAACTTCATTTCCAAGATTCTTCCAGTCTACCACTTGACCTATTATCATCCTCTGCAATATGTTACTCATAGACACACACACACACGTGTGTGTGTGCGTGTGTGTGTGTGTGTGTGTGTGTGCGCGTGTGTGCGTGCAAGAGTGGGTAAAGTTATATATATATATATATATATATATATATATATATATATATACACGAGCATATTTATAAACGTATTCAAACTTATGTACGTATATATATATATATATATATATATATGTGTGTGTGTGTGTGTGTGTATGTATGTATGCATGTATATATATATACATATACATTATATAATTATATCCATAAATATATACATGTGATTATATGTTTATACGTGTATGGGTGTATATATGTGTGTATTATGTATGCAGCTATCTATCTATCTATCTTTCTATCTTATATATAAGTGTATGTATGTACATATATATGCGTAAATGCGTACACAAAAGTACAATATGAATAGTAATATAACTGTTACAACGTCACGTACAATGCCTTATGTTAGCTGTTGGAGATTTCCAACCTTTTCGTGAAACTCTGCCATGTATGAATATGACTTTCATTATTTTAGTGTGATCAACTGATGACTTAACAAGGATTATGACCCTTTTGTTAATTACATTGGGCAAAGCAAAGAGAAAATCGGTTAAGTCTAGAAAAGGATGAACTTTAATATGCCTAAGCGCAAAACGACCCGAATGTCATACGTCAAGACGGTACCCCATCGACACATTCAAGACGTTGGTAAACATATCTGTAAGTATATGTATGTATGTGTGTATATATGAATGGATGTATGAATGTATATAACTGAATAAACAATCGAAAGTAGCGCTGTACACACTGAGTAAATGTAGTCAATAAGACATTGGCTCAATTTCACATTAAGCCAACAAATTATAGTATAAAATATTCACGGAAGTATATGCGCTAGCTACCCTTCTATAGACACAAGATCGAGTGAACTCTTTTTACCACGGCCAGAAACATTTTGTGCACTTAAGAGCCAGTGGCTTATTTCCCGTTCCAATCTTAAATATAGGCTAATCATTTCGTCAAAGGATGCTATAGGCCTAGTAAATAAATCTCTTTTATATGATGTCATCTCCGATATCTTTCGGGCTACAATGCCCTTACAATGGGTTGGAAATTAACTGTTACATGCCATTGAGAATAAAACAGTCTACAAGGCATCCACTTCGGTACCGTGTATAGCTACCCTACAGTAGTGAAATCTACATGTTCTAGATAATGGTAGACAATACACCAGGATTTCCCTCTCTATAGCAGGATAATTACGAACTATAGTATGCCAATATTGTTTTATGATAATTTCTACTGGATTAAAAAGTTGACAAATTTTTAATATATTCACTTTGACAGAGAACGGGAATTAAGTAATTCCTTACAAAACCTCTTCATCACCCTAAACATCATATAATACTCTCTACTTTGACTCTAGAAATGACGATGATCTGGCAGTTTTATGGCTGACGAATGGCAAAGCCAGAGATGTTTTTAAAATAAGTGTTATAAAGATCTTCGATTAATTTAGCCTATCAGTAACCGTTTACAACTTGACAAAGGCCACCATCCTTGATATATAACACTAGAATTAGAACAGAAAAGAGTTACCCGTTGAGAAAGCCCAACCAGGAAACATATTATATGAATAGACATTCCAGCATGCCTCTTGTTTTAATTATACAGCGAATCAAATAATCAGAACTAGAATGACTGGTTTATTGGCAGGCAGAGTAATCTCCCGTGGGGTTGGTTGTACTATAACGAGGAGCGTTTTATCTGAAGGTTTATGTATGTGAAGAAGACCCAATCCACCCCCAAACGCTAAGTAAGTCAGAAACAGGGAGGACGTCTTGTTGCAACACCTACTTATACTACATACATCCAGTAGTATAGCTCGATGATTCATGCTTCTAAATAGATAAGCATTTCTTAAGAATCCGCTTATATCGTAAACACTTTAATTTTCATAACAATGACGATAGCTATTCGTGCTTAAATAATATTGCTTCCAACAGATGCAAACACGCGCGTGGACACACTCACACATACACACACAAACACACAAAACCTGCCCATCAATTACACCTTGTTACTAAAAACCTATTATCAACTACCCATTTGTAGGTGTCAAACTTTGTGGGTTTCTGGTTAATTTTACACCCTTGGAAGGCATGACGAAACACAATGCAGACATGATAGGCAATAGATTTCATGAAAGAAGTTTCTGGAGCTGGATGTTTAAAACATTGAGATGCGCAGTTATGTCAACCAGAAACACCAGCTTGCATTTCCGCTTTTCAATCCGTAGAACTTTGGATTTTTTTTCCTTTACAGTCTATGAAATGATATATCTCTTGAACCAGTCCAAAAACTATATTAAGGACCTTTCCCCGACTGAACCAAACCACCTCCGTTTGATAAGCGTGTCACTGAACTCTGGATGTATAACACGCAGGAATGACTGAAATTGGCGGTGTTATGACTCTTTCCCTTGGATAAATTTCACGGTTTAAATTATAGTGCTCATTATACGTTCCATTTATAAGGCTTTTGCCATCAATGTCAGTAAACATGTACTCGGTTTCCCACCGGATTTGAAAGGCTCTGTTTTCCTTATCGACATTTCTGTTGATCATTGATATAGATAGCTACTACTATTGAATGACGTCCAGTGAAAATCACCACCAGAAAGAGCGGTAAGGTGGTTGTTGCGGTGCATTATATGCTTAGTAGATTCTGCGTTATCAGCGCTTCACAACACGCGATTAGAAAATGGAATTGTATCCCATGATGCAATGTTGCAGTTAGAATTAAGAGTTGTGACTGTGTTATCATGCCTTTTTAATGTGTTTTTCTGTACAACAATAAGTAATAGGTACAGTGATGTTGTCTCTTGTCGAGTATTACATTATTTGGTGACACCCTCAGTAAGAAAGTTAGTGCAGTCGGTGCTATATATAATGTAATGGCCTGCTTCAGCCAGGTACTTTGTATGTGTAGTTATAGCAAGGAGGCATATGTGTTGCTGAGGACGGCAATGTACTCTAGTTGCTGATGCCGCTATTTGGACGAATTTCATGCTGATATCAAAATGGTCCTGCGGGCCGGATAAAATTGCTGCATAGGCCAGAAGTAGCCAGCGTGTCAGGAGTTTTATGTGTCTGCGCTAGGAAAATCGATTCGACTTCCTACTCCCACATACAGGCTTCTTGACAGAATACCATTTGCACACCTGGAGCTCGTCATGCGTACACACACGCACATGCAAGCACGCACGCACACACGCACGCACACACACTTGTATTTGTATAGAGAGAGGTAGATAAATAGATAGATAGAAAGACAGTTAGACCGACAGACAAATAGACAGGCAGAAAAGACAAATAGACAGACAGATAGATAGATAGATAGATAGATAGATAGATAGATAGATAGATAGATAGATAGATAGATATATAGATAGATAGATAGATAGATATAGATAGATAGATAGATAGATAGATAATAGATAGATAGAAAGACAGTTAGACCGACAGACAAATAGACAGGCAGAAAAGACAAATAGACAGACAGATAGATAGATAGATAGATAGATAGATAGATAATAGATAGATAGATATATAGATAGATAGATAGATATAGATAGATAGATATAGATAGATAGATAGATAGATAGATAGATAGATAGATAGATAGATAGATAGATAGATAGATAGATCGATAGATAGATACATGCACATACCTATTAAAATTCTTACCTAAGGATATAATTTACGGGATCGTAACTGTCTTTTAAGAAATAAACATGTTACGTACGGCACGTGACTTTCTTTTTCGCAGTCACTGGTGTAGAAAATAAAGTTAAACTGGAATTATTTAATTTGTTGCCCACATCGTTTCTGATTACGTTCTATACAAGTATGCTACCAATCTCCAGGAAGACTGGAAATTGCCTTTTCTTCTTCGTGTTCGTGTGACTTTCCTCTCAAACGAAGTATATTTATGACACCAGAAACATTTGTTTTGCGAATATAACTTCAAAAAGCAATCTGTTATTTTCTCGGTATAAACAATTTTCAATTTCTATACCTCTGTCTTTATATACATACATACACACGTATGTGTGTGTGGGAGAGATCGTGTGCGTATATATATATATATATATATATATATATAATATATATATATATATATATATATATATCTTTATTCTTTTACTCTCTTTTACTTGTTTCAGTCATTTGACTGCGGCCATGCTGGAGCACCGCCTTTAGTCGAGCAACTCGACCCCGAGACTTATTTCTGTCGGTCTCTTTTTGCCGTACCGCTAAGTGACAGGGACATAAACACACAGCATCGGTTGTCAAGCAATGATAGAGGGACAGACACAGGCACACAAACATACACGCACATATATATATATATATATACATATATACGACAGGCTTCTTTCAGTTTCCGTCTACCAAATCCACTCACAAGGCTTTGATCGGCCCGAGGCTATTGTAGAAGACACTTGCCCAAGGTGCCACGCAGTGGGACTGAACCCGGAACTCGACCCCCAGTACTTATTTCTGTCGGTCTCTTTTTGCCGTACCGCTAAGTGACAGGGACATAAACACACCAGCATCGGTTGTCAAGCAATGATAGAGGGACAGACACAGGCACACAAACATACACGCACATATATATATATACATATATACGACAGGCTTCTTTCAGTTTCCGTCTACCAAATCCACTCACAAGGCTTTGATCGGCCCGAGGCTATTGTAGAAGACACGTGCCCAAGGTGCCACGCAGTGGGACTGAACCCGGAACCATGTGGTTGGTAGGCAAGCTACTTACCACACAGCCAATACATACATATATTCATATAGATAGATGTGTATTTGCATATATATGTGAGTAAGTGTCTTTGCTTGTGTGTGTGTGTGTGTGTATCTTGCGTGACGCATTGTCTGCTGTAGAGCTCTGCAATTCATGAGTCATTTACTATTCTTATTTCAATATAATATAATATTTATCAAAAGTCTGGCAACTTACTAAGCAAGCTGTTATTAATGGTTCTTTACGAGAAAGAAGATATACAAATTACGTTATCATTCCATGCAATTTGATTTTTAACTTAGGCATATATAAGTGGTGAATTTTCAGTATAGGCAACTGTCAAAATAATTGTGGTTACTCTCACCTGACTTGCTAATCTCCGCCGCTGCTGCCTCTTCCCCCTCCTCCTCCTCCTCCTCCTCATCATCATCATCCGATTCCACCACCTTTGTCTCCTTCAATTCCTCTATCCCTCGTCTTCTCCGCCTCCTCTTCACCCTCCATCTACCCTTCCCCTCCGGCCCCACTTCCTCCAACATCTCCTTCAATTAGTTTCTAAGGAGAATGATATTGTTAACTCTCCCAACCCAACCCAACAACTGAATGAAAGGTATATTGGCGGGATGGGATAACAGAAGGCCGATAAACTGGGAAGAAAGTGATTAGTACAAGATGTAGGGATGGGTTTGGGCATAATGTCGGAAAGATTTGGGGGAGCGATGAGTGAGTCAATGGTGCTTGAACGCAAAATAACCAGAGACCAGCTATATCTGATGAAGAGAACCTTTCTTGCTCCAGGTGTCTTTGCAACGGTTTAGAAGGGACAAAGAGAAAGAGGAAAATAAATATCGGTCAGTACGCCTCTTGGGAACAACTTACAGTATCTGCTTATCGAAAACGCAGCCGTCCCTGTTCTCAGTATTTGCTTCTACATTGTACTCTATTTTATATTCGACACATTTAGAATATTGGCGTGAGATATTTTTCTCAGTTTTATTTACATTTTTAATATTAAATCTTCTTGACCATTCGTGGTAGACATAAACCATGAACAACTGTTATTACGACAAGAAGATTCTTGCATAGCTTTCACGTTGTCTCATGTCGAACACTTACCGTTCTTTGCATTCCACTTTCGTGTCATATACTCATGTCATATACTGCTACTGGACACGTACTGAAAAAAAAATTGAACCGTTTTAACCTTTCCACGGCCCCTCATCCCTCTTAGTATATCCTCCAAAACTTCTTGCAAGGAGCCCTAAACAATGAACAAACACGATGTGAACGTAACACAGTACCGTAAGGGTATTTACATCTGTAATCCTCTTCCTAAAAGAGAACCTCTACATGGTCGTTCGATCTGTGAAACATAAAAACGTTTCTTCTCCAAATTAGACGCTAAAGGTTCAATAAAACATGTAATTTTAAACACTGTTAACAAGATGATTATAGATGGAATATTTTATATCATACATCATTTCAGCTAAGATTGATCTTGGTACAAATCATATACCAAGAACAATAATCCATTGCCCCTATACTTCTCTGGTCTCTACTTTTCACTATCTTATCTACAGGTCTGTACTATACCTGCTATTGATTGTGCATCTACATTCAACGTACACCTAAACTTTACTGTGGCTCCTATATATACCTATGTCTATTCTTTATTGTGAGACCTATAAACCTTTGTGATGCTTAAACCTTAAAGTGGAACTTGGAGGACCTGTGATGCTAACACATGACTGTAACATCTACACATCTCTGGGACACCAACTATTCCCTTTGGAACCTATATTTTACTCAGATGCCTCTTCCTTTCATTGTGGTTCTTATATGTCTCTGAGAGTAACGTTTCTCTGCTGAGATTCTTGCGCACGCCGCTTATATATGCATATCTCTATGACTCCTCATATTCACTCTGGTAGCTATTCTTCCGTGTGATACCTACTTAATTTCCTGGAGACGTGAAGCCATCACTGTCTTACCTACCATCATCTTGCCGCAGTAAATATATACTGAGCCATCCACCACTTAAGTAATTCTACAGCATCCTGTCACCTTGGATATTCACCTTTGCTGAAAGATTTTGCTGTTCTTCCTTGAAATTTCCGCTATTTCAGCATTTTATCTATTCTGTTGCTATGATTACCATAACAAGTTGTTTCAGCAGTTGCTGTAGATAAGTGTAATTTTATTTGTCATTGATGATACTGTGGACGTTGTTGTTAGTGATGGTGGTGACGGTGTTGGTGTCAACGATGTTGTTGTTGCTAGTGGTGGTGGTGATGGTGATGGTGATAGTGGTAGTAAGGATCGTCGTAGTGATGGTGGTGGGAACGTGACGATCGTGGCATAGGAGGTGGTAGTGGTGACGTTGTACCGCTGTAATTACCATTGTTCATTTTGTGATGTTATTGCTGTCAGCGGGGATAACGTTTCTTCAGTATAGCCAGGTGTAGTGGTAGTGGGAAAATTTCGTAAATTTTAAATTTGTTTTTTGTTTTTGTCGTGAGATCAAAGACGTTCCAACTATGACGATCTCGTATTTCGTCAGATACAATGCACTGGGCACATGAAAAATGTTGTACTTGCAATTCTTTTAAAGAAACCAACTATTTTTAGGATCCTTTTTTTTTTCTATATCGAACCAGAGAAGCTGTAATGAAGGTGAAGAACATG
The DNA here is from genome assembly GCF_006345805.1 of Octopus sinensis. Classification (NCBI taxonomy): domain Eukaryota; kingdom Metazoa; phylum Mollusca; class Cephalopoda; order Octopoda; family Octopodidae; genus Octopus; species Octopus sinensis. Next base: position 31,596,814 of record NC_042999.1, on the reverse strand, counting down.
ATAACGATGATGAGGATGATGATGATAATGAAGAGGAAGAGAAGCAGGAGAAGGAGGAGGAGGATAGAGACGACAATGATACTGATAAGAATATTCACGATGAGGAGGATGAGGAAAGTGAGGAGAACGAGAATAACTACGAATATAACATGATGACGACCATGACGACGAAGAGGACGACCATGAAGTTTATGTATGTGATGATGACGATGACGACGACGAAGACGATGATGATGAGGAGGAGGAGGAGGATGGGGGAGGAGGAGGAGGAGGAAGATGGTGATGATGATGATGATGGTGATGATGATGATGATGATGATGATGGTGATGATGATGATGATGATGATGATAATGATGGTGATGATGATGGTGATGATGATGGTGATGATGATGGTGATGATGATGCTGATGATGATGCTGATGATGATGCTGATGATGAGGAGGCTGCTGCTGCTGCTGCTGCTGCTGCTGATGATGATGATGATGATAATGATGATAATGATGATGCTGATGATGAGGATGATGATGATGCTGATGATGATGATGATGATGATGATGATGATGATCATGATGATGATGATGGTGAGGAGGAGGAGGAGGAAGACGGTGATGGTGATGATATTGTTAGCCGAGCTGTTCTTTATTGTCAATACTTACATTGCTATCAAGATGGTGTGCATTTCGTTCGTCATCACGTTACGTTGTAGTTCAAATTCCACCGAGGTCGACTGTGCATTTCGTCATTTCTTGGTCGGAAGCTAAGTACCACTTGAACACTGGCATCGATGTAATCGACTTGACCTTTCCTCCAAATCCTCTAGCCTTGTGCTAAAAATTTGAAACCAATATTCTTCTTATTGTTGTGGTATTTATTTGATGCTATGTTTCCTAATGCTCCCTCTTTTTTTTAGGGCTGATATATCAGTTGATATTGTTGTTGGCGTTATATCTACAAGTATATCTCTTGTATCCATCTGTTATTACTTCTTCTTGTCATGGCGGCGACCTGGTAGAATCCTTAGTAAACCGCACAAAATTGCTAGCAACATTTCTTCCCTCTTTACATACTGAGCTGTTATTCCACCTAGATGGACTTCACCTTTAAACCATTAGTGGTCATTATAATCTATTGGTCCTAGCCCCACGATATTACACGCCTTCTGCCCACAGTAGAAAAACATTACTGCTACTACTACTACTACTACTAATACTACTACTACTACTACTACTACTACTACTACTACTACTACTACTACTAATAATAATAATAATAATAACAATAATAAAACAATAATGATGATAATATTAATAATGAAATAATAATAATAATAATAATAATAATAATAATAATAATAATAATAATAACAATAATAATAATGTAACTTCCTTTGATAAGTTCATATTCCTTTCTATTCTAGGCACAACTACGTAACTGGGTTCGATTAGATCGAGCCCAGTACGCAGTTGGTATTTAATCTATCGACCCCGAAATGATAAAAGGCAAAGTCGACTTCGGAGGAATTTGAACTCAGAACGTGTAAACAGACGAAATACCGCTAAGCATTTTGCCCGGCGTGCAAACGTTTCTGCCAGCACGCCGCTTTTGGAGAAGTTGATATTAAAAGGAATATCTTCCAAGGTGACTCGTTTTCGTCGTTACTTTTTGTAATTGTACTAATACCCATAACAATGACACTTAGGAAAGTTAAGATGGATTTCAGATGTGGGAAGAAAGGCCCATCATTGAACCGTCTTCTGTTAACGTATGACATGAAATTGTTTGGGAAATCTGAAAAAGCAGATATATTCCTTCACCAAAACAGTCCAGAAGTGAGGTAGGGCTATCAGCAGGGAATTTGGGATCACCAAATGCTCAGTATTTAATATAAAAAGAGAGAAGAAAGCAGCCTACAGAGGATTGTGATTACCATCAGGAGAGACCATGGGTGAATCCGACGTTATTGGTTATAAATAATTAGGGATTTTGGAGCTGGATGACATTCTACACAGAGAAATGAAAGTCAAGGTCATCCATTCGGGGTCCATAAATTAAGTAGCAATGAAACACTGGGGTCACTGTAATCTACTGCTCCCCTCTCCCAATATTTCAGATTTTGTGCATATAGTAGAAAGGAGTATTATTATTATTATTATTGTTATTATTATTATTATTATTATTATTATTATTATTATTATTATTATTATTATTATTATTATTATTATTATGACCATCATCATCATCATTAGTAGTAGTAGTAGTAGTAGTAGTAGTAGTTAGTAGTAGTAGTAGTAGTAAGGCGATGAGCTGGAAGAATCGTTAACACACCGGTGACAGTGCCTACCGGCATTTTGTCCTTCCTTACCTTCCGAGTTTCAAATTCCACATTGGTCGACATTGTCTATTATCCTTTCGGGGTCGATAGATTAAGTAAGTACCAGTGTACTTACTTGTAAGTAATCGACTAGTCTCCTTCCCCAAAATTTCAAAATTTGTGCCTTTAGTGGAAAGGATAATAATTACACTATTATTATTATTATCATTGCAAAGAGGCGAGCGATTAGAATCTTTAGCACGATGCTCAAAATATTTTGGAGCATTTCTAAAATGACGTGAACTAACTTCAACTTTTGTTATTGTTCTAGTTGTTGCTGATTTTATTGCTGTCGCTGTTGCTACATTTACTTTTTGGTTGTTTGCTGTTGTTATGCTTATTTTTTTGTCTGTTCTGATGCTTGTGAACAGCAGCTACTGTTGTGTTGCTTTTGTGGTCAGATTTGCAGTTGTTAGCAATTCTCTTTGAATCTACAGATGCTATGCTAAAACTGACTTCATTTCAAGTCGATGCTATTTTATTTCAAACTCTCACTATACACTATATTTAGCTTTATCCTGCAGACACAAATCACGTGACGACATTTTTTCTGGTGGCTGTATATATGTGTGTGTGTATGTGTGTGTGGGAGTGTGTGTGTGTGTGTGTGTGTATACATGCAAGTTTAAAAGTATACGTGTATATAAGCGTGTGTGTAAGTCTGTATGCTTTAATATGTATGCATGTTGAGATGTATGCATTTGCTTTTTATGCACACAAATAAACACGTTCAAGCATATAAACATTTCTATAAATGTGTATATATTTACATATATATATATATATATATAATATATATATATATATATATAATATATATATATATATCTGTCTCTCTGTCTCTAGACACGCACACACGCATTCAAACCTACACTCATACATATGTATCGATAAATTACACTTGCTTCTTACCCACATCGTTCCGGGTTCAATGCGACTGCGTGGCACATTGGGCAAGTGTCTTCTACTGTCGCCTCGAGCGGAATGAGGGAATTTGGTAGAAGGAAACTGGAAGAAACCCCACGTATGCATATGCGTGTGAGCGCGCGCGCGTGTGTGTGTGTGTGTGTGTGTGCATGCGTGCGTATATTTATGCTTGTTTGCATTTGTTTTTGTATCCTTGCATCGTTTGACAATCGAAGCTGGTGTGTTTATGTCCCCGTGGTTTAGCAGATCGGCAAAAGAGAACGATAGAATAAGCACTAGGCTTATAAAAATTAATTCTGAGGTCAGTGAAATGACTGCAACGAGTAAAGAAATAAAAGAATAAAAGAATTCGTATATACATATACAAACACTCAGACACAGACACACTCATACATATATACACACACACACACACACACATATATATATATATATATATATATATATATATATATATATACATACATTCGCACACAACACACACATACACAAACACACACACACACACATATAGAAATCTATTTTTATATGTATGCATGTGTTTGTATTTATGTCTCTGCTTGTTTGCGTTCGTGTGCACGTGCGAGGATGTGCACGTGCGTGCGTGTGTGCATATGTGTGTATGATCATTTATGTGTGTGTGCGTGTCTGTGTGTGTGTGTTTCACTAATTCGCAGGCGACGAACTTTTTGTCTTCACCGTTGCTTTGTCGCGAAGCTAAAACCAAAATAGTGGCGCTAGTAGTCCTACCAATACAACTGTCATCGATGCCTCGTGATCGAGATGTTAGCTACTGGCTGCTTGTAGCGGTGATGGCGGTTGTAGTCGCTGGATGTAATGGCGGCGTCGAATTTGTAAAGTAGTGGTGGTACAGGTATCTGTTTAGAATGACCAAGGGAAAAGCTATAGTGGTGGTGGTGGTGTTGGTCGTCGTCGTCGTGGTAAATGTTTTGGTAGTGGTGGTGGTGGTGGTGGTGGTGATATCTGTGATGTTTGAAAATGACTACGGAAATAGATGTTGTAATGTTGCTTGCTCTAGTCTCTTACATAAATTTCGTACCATTTTGTGGTAGAAGTGTTTGTGCTGTAGCAGTTGCTAGGGTGACCGTGACAGCAGCAGCAGCAGTTGCAGCAACAGTAGGGGTAGTAGCAATAATAGTAGTAGTAGTAGCAGCAGCAGCAGCAGCACAACAATAACCGTAGCAGCGGTAGCAGTAGCAGTAGCAGCGGTGACTTATAGTGTCCGCAGAAGAGGGGCTAATAATTCTATTTTGAATCCTAATGTCGATGGTGGCAGTAACGATTGGTGGTGGAAGTAGCAGTGGTAGCGGAAGCGGCAGTAGTGGCGGCGCGGTGGCGATGGTATTCATGGTAAAGTTGGTGGTAGTGGTGGTAGTGGTAGTTGTGGTGATTGTGGTGGTGGTGGTGGTTGTTCATGTATGATGGTGGTGATGTTGATGTTGGTGAAGGTAGTGGTGGTGGTAGTGGTGGTCGTCGTGGCAGTGATGGTGGCAGTGGTCTTGGTGATGATGGTAAAGTTGGTGGTAATGGTTGTAGTGGTCTTCATGGTAGTTGTGGTGATGGTGGTGGTGGTTGTTCATGTACGATGGTGGTGATGTTGATGTTGGTGATGATAGTGGTGGTGGTCTTGGTGGCGGTGGTCTTAGTGGTGATTGTGTAATGGTGATGATGGTAAAGTTGGTGGTAATGGTGGTAGTGGTGTTCATGGTAGTTGTGGTGATGGTGGTGGTGGTTGTTCATGTACGATGGTGGTGATGTTGATGTTGGTGATGATAGTGGTGGTGGTCTTGGTGGCGGTGGTTTTGGCGGTGGTCTTAGTGGTGATTGTGTAATGGTGATGATGGTAAAGTTGGTGGTAATGGTGGTAGTGGTGTTCATGGTAGTTGTGGTGATGGTGGTGGTGGTGGTGGTGGTGGTGGTGTGGTGGTGGTGGTGGCTGTTCATGTATGATGGTGGTGATGTTGATGTTCGGGATGGTAGTGGTTGTGGTTGTGGTGGTGGTGGGGGTCTTGGTGGCGGTGATGGTGACAGTGATTGCGGCGGCGGCGGCGGGGTCTTGGTGCTGATGGTGTAATGGTGTTGGTATGGGGTGGTGGTGGCATGAGTTTTGTAGAGATTATATACTACGGCTGATATTGTGAAGATAATTAGAGTTTAGCAAGCAGTTTTGCAAGGTGAAGTAGTGATAGGTATGGTCTGAGATGAATCAGATTTTTTCTTAGGTAGTGGACTATAATAACAATGATAATTTGATTGTAGAAGGCGATGTGAACACAGTAGTTTAGTTCTAGATCAACATTCTTTGAACAGAATTCTGATCAAAGGCGTTCCAGCCATGAACATCAGTGTTTCATAAAGAGGGATGTAGGAATGATTCTTAATTATGGCTATCTAGTCCTAGATCTCCTAGGTTGAACAAATCTTTGATCAAAGACGTCTGAAGCATGACCTTCCCGTTTTTTGAACACAGAGAGATATAAGAATACTTCTTGTTTATAGTTGTTTAATCCTAAATCAACCAGTTTGAATAGATATTTGATGAAATTCGTTCTAGTCATGACCTTTTCGGGTTTTCTATAAAGGGATGTAGGAAGAGTTGTCTCTTATGTATTTAGATTTAGTTCAGCCTTGGTTGAACAAATATGCGATCAAAGATCGTTCCAGGCATGACTTTCCTGTGTTTTGTGGATATAAAACTGTATTGACCGGTTTTTTTTTCCTCTTTTAAGATAGTGGGTGTCATGATATTTTTAAGGTTGTTAATTGTAGTAAATTTAGTCACCGGATAGAGATACTATGCAGCTTCTGTCTTTTGTTGTTGATAGTGATGCAGATGTTGATGTTTTAGCAATCAACATTCCCTGCCGTACATTTTTGACAGAATGTGACAATATCTGTGATTACATTATACGATATGTCCTTTCTTTTTTTCAAATTCATGGAGATATTGTTTCTTGCTGTCACCTCTATTCAAAGTAAAGTTGCTGTTGGAAGTGGATATATATTTGGTGCATGTAATAATATACATGTAGGTGTTGTACTGGTATATAACGAGAAGTTGTTTAGTAGATGCCTGGGTATATAATATATAGTTGGAGCGATGGATGTAGACGTGGTTGAAGTAGATTTGGTGGTACAAGTGATTACCAGCTGTTAATATAGCTTTGCTGGTGTACGGTATATAATAACTACCAATAGATGTTAGAATAGTGGTGATAAAATTAATAATTTATAATGACTAGATAGAAACAGATATGATGGCGATGCATGTTAATCATTTGTTGAGTAGATGTGTAGGCTGTGTTGGTAGTATATATAATAACTACCTGTTGTTATAGATATGCTGATGGTGTTGGTGGATGTATCAATACTGCCATATCTATTTTGACAATCTGTCAATGTGTTTGCATTGATGGTATGTAATGACCTTTATTGAGATCATTGATATAGATTCGGCTACAATATTGATGGAATGTTATAGGTTTTAGTCTACTCTGTCCTCTCTTTGACGAAGCTGTTTTGTATTCAAAAACTTGAGCTACTTTTGTTTTATTCCTTTGCTTTTTCAGAACAAGACTGGTGGAAATTGCCTGGTTATGGAACCTCTTAGTGCTGAGAATAAAGAATGAAGTTGTTTAGAAACCAGAGACCAGAGTAGACTCCGTTAAAAGTATACAAAATCCAGATGGTAGTGATAAAGTGGGTGAAAGATGAATCCTACCACGCAAAAACTAAAGTGGTACCTAGGAATAGACAAATTATGGTTTCGATCTACCGAAAATTATTTTGAAAGATTTGGTTGACTCAAGGCTATGGTAAAGAAGACCTGGTCGTAGAAACCGATAGAAACCGAAACCACGCAGTTTTTGCAAGTGAAATTCTGCACCTCGATTAGATTTGCTGCCATATTTTGCATCGATTTGGATCAACTAATTCCTCTTATTACGTAATTGTAATTTCTAGATAATTGTTCCTACAATAAACCAAACCTTCGGTATAATTCATCGACACATTTTGTTAGACAGTGTGGCTTATGCGACTAATATCCCTCATCCAAAATGTTCAACCCTACAGTATTGAGATTAGAATTAATGACTCACGGATGTGCCATTTAGGTAATTATGCTAATGCGTTACTACAGATTTGATTTATTCAAATGTTGTTCTACACATATAATGAAACCTTTTATAATATATTCATTATATAACATGGTTTTGTCTCTTTCTGACAGAAACATTTCGCGTGAGTGTTCTTACAAGAAAAATATTATTATAACATTCTGTCGAGCAAAACACACCTCAGGCAATATTTCTTATTATGCATTTAATTAATTATATTACGAATAGATTGGTTGATCTGTGAATTGTAAAGGTATTAATTGATATGTGATTAATTATTCAGACTCAAACCAATGACCTTACATTCTACCTAGTACAGAAGTTTTAAATGAACAACAGTGCCATCAATGATATTGAGTTAAACACTTGCACAAGATCACATGGTTTGACAGAGAGTGTAGTAGTTATATCGATCCAATACTTGACTGACATTTTATTTTCCAGCGACCTTGAAGTCTGTAGGATCTAAACTCAGTACGTAAAGAAATACAATAATTTATTTTGTTCGACACCCTTAAGTCCCCCGCCAAGTGCCCCACCAAGTCTTCACATATTTAATAACTCGCACAGGAACTGCCATTTATAAAAGATAGTTCAAGGATTTACAAAAGGAAAAGTTACCGTTACTGCACGAAATTTACACATTACTGTGTTTAACAGGACCAAGAATTTTGAAATTATTTAGATGTGAAATTAACAGATTTTCTGTATATTTATTAATATTATTGATGGTTACATCTGTTCAAGGGACAGACTATTAATAAATAACTTTGATGAAGCAACATATTTCATTATAGGTTACTTTCCCCTCGTTGTTGTGCTGTTTAGTACTTGATCATCTATGAAGGGATCAGATATTTTATCAAATCCATATCAACAGGTATCAACTTGCAATTTTGACGTATCTTGAACTTTAGTAATATGTTCGTTTGTTTTATTTTACTTTAAAACGAAATTACATAAATTGAGCGAGATTTTACTGTTATTTCTTGCAGGTCTAATGCTTTAGTAGAGGTTCCAGCATTATACTTTATATTGTTGATGATACATTATGGTATAAGTTGTGATGTGCAACCACTTTCCGCCACAGGCTGAATGTAAAAGTCAATGTATATTTACAATGCGCATGTCATGTATCACACTTCCCTGTTCCCATTATAAATGTTCTACATTCTACATATTTACAACACCTACAGTCTTGACTGTGTCCAATCAAACGTAGCTTCACCTTGCTGCTATTTAGCACAGCAGTTGAAGATGTAAGAATATATGTGTTAATAGGTATATGTGAATATGGATACATGGTTAACAACCTCGCTTCAGAAGGACATGCTGATAGTGTAGGTCCAATGTACGTAACTATACACTTGTATTTTCTAAAGAACCACCGTTGTCCAAAGTCTTGTGTGTGAATATTAGTAGAAAGAAACAGTGCTGAATTACGATAGTGGCCATTTATTGTTTATGTGGTATATTAATTAGTTTAACACAACCGAGTCTTAGGAAGGATGCGTTTTCCTTAAAACTGTGGAAGATATTTTATTATCAAATGTAGAGAGCTCGACAGAGAAAAAAAGAAAAGACCTATATAAATGATGGCAAGAAGTAAAGAACCAGCCTAAAAGTGGACGCAGATGCTATAAAACTTAAAATACTCTGCATACCTACCTCAGCCGCAAGAACGAAATCTTTAATAGACAACTATTTCTTGAAATGCTTCTTTAAATATCGTGTCTTTCTTTTGTGTCCTACAACAGTATACAAACGTTAATCGCCATGATTTTGAGTTGGCATATATTAACTTAAATCCTATCAACTACATTTTATAGCTTCAAAGTTTAAGCCAAAAGACGGTGTTAACCTTATATTCAAAGTATATCGAGACCTGAATTTGAAGTATCTGTTTAAACTTTGGCTCCCATGCCTGACTGAACCAGTATCAATAAAAAAATTGCAACATCAAACCAAAATAAATCTCTTCGCCGTAACTTTTTCTATACTCACATTCACGCAATTTCTACTTTCATACTATCAGCCTCTGTTCACCCTTTCCTATATAACTACTTGCTCAGTTTACCTAATTATCATCAAATGGTGCAATCTTTCAACCTGTGAAAGGCTACATAAAGCCGGAAAACATATCACAGCCACATAAATCCAACGAACCTGAAATTTCGATATTTCCTCATAAAAGGTATCACACAGACACGCAGAGACACAGATACACACAAGCCCACATGCACACGTATATATATATATATATATATATTATATATATATATATATATAATATATATATATATATATATACCTTTTACTAAAGCCGAAAAAGTCTTCACAGTGTTTTACTGTGTTTCATGTTACCGTTCGTCAGACAGTTATGATCATACAACACATTTATTTGTTTACTTGTCTATATATATATACATGTATGTATGTATATATGTATGTAATTGTATATATGTGTATGTGTTAAGCGTGTTCATCAACATGAATATCAAACGCAATGCAAAAATATTACTATGGAGAAAATACGTCACTTTCCAAGACATGTCAACGTATCGAAAGTGACGCATTGTGATCTCTAAAATATCAAATAAAAAGTCATTCAATTTATATTCACCATTATTGAATACTGATACACTTTTATTCCTATTAACAAAGAAAACAATGTATATCTATATGCATGCATATTGGTATATGCATACATATATGTACACGTACACAAATACACAGATATTTTAAGTTTGTTTACGGGAAACCCTCTGAATATGCAAACAAAGCTCCTATTCCATTACGCAGGCCACAGTCTAATGTTGCTGTCTGGTGAACCAGTTTTTGGGGTTGCATCATGTACCGATATAATGTAAGAAATATGTAGTAATAATAACAATAATCTTCAGATGGAATTTATAAATATTCAGTGTGTCGCTACTCACGTTTCCGCAAATCACATGTCTCTTAAGATAATAGTCCGTAGGAATACGGACTATGATTGCGTAGCGATACATTAAATATTTGTGAATCCCATCCAAGGATTATTATCTTTACTATATATGTGTGTGTGTGTGTGTGTGTGGAGGCGAAATGGCCCAGTGGTAAAGGCAATGGACTAGCAGTTGTGGGATCGTGGTTTCAATACCCAGATAGGGCATTGTGAGTGTTTATTGAACGAAAACACCCAAAGCTCCTTGAGGGTCCGGCAAGGGTGTGGTGGCGAACCCTACTGTGCTCCTTCACCACACCTTACTCTCACTCTTCGTTCCTCTTTCTGTTGTACCTGTATTTCAAAGGGTGAGCCTTGTCACACCCTATGTCATAGTGAATCTCCCCAAGAGCTTTGTTAAGGGTACACGTGATCAGCCATTTACAAGTTAATTTCAGGTGCAGGCTGTTCCGTTAATCGAATCAGCTGGAAACCTCGTGATTTTCTGAGATGAATCTAGACTTGCATTATTTTCAGACAGTGGATTTGTTTGGGTCTCGAGGCTTCCCAGTCAAGAATTTTATTTGAAAAACTCCAACCAACTGTGAAACTTGCCGGTATCTCTTTAATGGTATAGGGTTCTGTCATCGTTCTCAGCTGATCGAATGTGTTGGAACCATATACTCTAATAAATATTTACATGATTACATAGCGAAAATGAGCTTTTATTCATAGAAGATGGGGCTCCATGCAACACAGCGAAGAGGAATTAGGAATGGCTGACTGAAAATGTGATCAAAAGGTTTCCTTGGCCGAGCCAATCTCGTGACATGCACCCAATTGAAAATCTTTGGAGCATACTAGATTCAGCTATAAGTAAAACTCTACACAATCCTAAATCTAATGATGAATTGTTTCGATTGTTGCATGAAAATTGGGCAGAAATTCCATAATATACTATCAGAAAGCTCATCAGTTCAATACCAAAAAAATTTTCTGAATTAAAAAACGTAATGTGAATGTCAACTAAACACGAAAGTATATAGTCCTACCTATCGATTACGTTTTAATTGTTCGCTTTTTGAAAATTATATATATATATATAATTAATTTACTATATATATATATATATATATATATATATATATAATTAATTTACGAATGTTTTTGATTTTGCCTTCGTTTTATTTCTGTAGTTTTCATCGGTGTATTTTTGGGCGATTTAATAAGAGTTTTGACTGTTATTTCAAGCAGGTTGACATACCTAGTATGTCCTTTGATTAATTATATATATATATATATAATATATATATATATATCTATATATATATATATATTATATATATATATATATATATATATACATATACATATATATACATATATATATACACATATATATTATATATATATGTATATATATACATATATATACATATAAATATACATATATATATACATAATATATACACATATACATATATTGTGTATGTGTATATATATATATATATATATATATATATATATGCAGAGGGAGGGGGAGAGAGAAATCGCGAGAAAGAAAAGTACATAGATAGATATAGATATATACATGAACACGCATACATATAATTTAGCGTACAGGCATGCGAATATCCCTATATACGAAATTCTTTTGGAAATGTGTGTGCTCTGTAGAATTAAGGCGACATGTAAATACATATTATGTCGGAAAATATGACAGGGTTACACCGTACTGCATTGAATCAACCTATGCTTCCGTAAGAGCACACATCTGTGCTATAATAAGGTAATCTCTAGAACTCGACTTTATATAAACTACGTTTGTAGGGCCCCTACTCTTTATATTTCGCATGTGTTTGATCGTCGGGCTATTGTAAGATTTATATCATGCGCTTATTCAGTTGATTGTTAAAATTACACAATTACCGAGACGATTCTTGTCTGCATATTCAACTGTAAAATTTGATTCTGTCCAGAGTAATTTGCGAAATTATTTCTCATGGTTAATGACATCAGATTCGATTTTACTGAAATTTCAATCATATTCCCTTGACAATTTTATTTCAGAAATCTGTTATTAGTTTATTAGCTTCAGTCTTTCTACGAACATTAATCAATTTCTTCTGGTTTTATTCGAAGTTATGTCATAGCTTGACCTTTTCCTGCTTTCATGTTTTAATTTTTTTTTTCATTTCATTTAGATATTTCACATTTTGCGATATAGATAGAATTTTATTTGTAAATCATTTCAAATCTTCGTAATATAGCCTAATTTCTATTGATATACTTCACGGTTGATGCTTGTCCAAAATGATATCGATAAAGATATCATTATCTTAATTGGTGTTGTTATTGAGCAGGCATATGTTCAACTGTGTTTTATCATTCACCAGTCTGATGCTTTTCTTTGTATTCAGATTCCATGTTCACGATAACGACATCCAATATGTCGTTCCCTTTTAAAGATAATAGTATGTAATCAAAGTAGTTTTGAATATTTTATCGAGCAATTCCAGTAATCATATAGAAATTATTTCGATGACTCGCATATTGAAATGTTCAAGCTTCTAATGTAGGAGTTAGATGTAGGGAAACGGAGCAAAGGTAACATATTAAATGTTTCTTTATGCTCTTCTCAAGCATAGTTCAGTTCTCCATTCAACTGAGTTTGAATGGTAAATTAGTACCAGTTTTATAATGAAGCCTATTCGTGTATTTGTTTTCCTTGAGGTATATGTTTTGCGTCAGTGTAAGAAATCAATGTTATCCAGGAGAGTGTTATGCATTAAAAAGCTAATTCTGCAACACTGATTTGTATTCATTTTGACATACCAAATTTGGTTATGAAGTAGGCATGAATGCCACATTACACCATTGACTTAGCTCTATAAAATACATCTGTCTAACTTGCCTGAAAACACTATTGTTCTCTTCGACTAAACTTTGATGTGGCTGATTCTGACCATACTAGTATTTTATGGCAAAATCTCGCCGACTATCAATACACATCCATCTTCATTATTGAAATACAATTCGTTATTCTTCTATTTTCAAATCCTGCTGGAATACAACAGATTAAAACAAAGCCTATACTCCAAGCAACGACGACATTCAAAGAAATCATAGTATTTGCATTCATTGTTATCTGACAATGAGACTACACACATATTACAAAATAGTTTTATTGTTAATTACTACTTGATTAAATTTTCTCGGAGCTCAAAAATAAAAAAAATATATATATATACAAAAAAGAGAAAACTGATTGCAAAAATAAAGCAAATAAAATGGTCGACTAGTTATATTACACAATCAAAAGAATGCGAAAATTAATGTTGTATTATACGTGTTTTTGCAACAAAGTATTTGCCCCAAGCTGAAGCGAAATCTCGAAGGGAACTCTGATATTCCAGACATTAACTCTGGCTGATTACAGCTTCCATAAAAAACGAATGTAAGAATGTATTTAACCGCCATGAATGATGTCAATATTTGTAGCGTAAAAAAGTTTGTAAACTAAGGTTACTCGCGTAAATTTTTTATGGAAAACATATTGCATATAGTTGAACGTAACTGATATATGATGAGTCCAACAGATCTACTGGTGGCGCTCAATTAACAGTAACCATATTTCATTCATTATATATTATACAGACAAAAAGTGTCTACGTTACCTACTACAGACAGGCAACAACAGTAGCCACGTTATCTAATATAAAACAATGACCACAGTGACACATTTCCTACACGATAAATCACAAAGAAGTGGAACCATATTGCTTTAATGTAGAAGAATCAACTCAGTAATCATGTTACTTTACGTTGACTCCCAACCTCGCTGCTCTCGTCACCTTCATTATAAATCATCAGCAGAAGTGAATATATTAAGTTTACTAAAATCCACCACATATAGCGGCCACGTTTTCCAATACAGACCAGCAAGCAAGGTGACCACATTACCTACTATACCACCTTTCAATTATATATTTCTTTATTGCCCACAGGGGTCCTAAACATAGAGGGGACAAACAAAGACAGACAAAGGGATTAAGTCGATTACATCGATCCCAGTGAGTAACTGGCACTTATTTAATCGACTCCGAAAGATGAAAGGCAAAGTCGACCTCGGTGGAATTTGAACTCAAAACGTAACGCTAGACGAAATAACGCTAAGCGTTTCGCCTGGCGTGCTAACGTTTCTGCCAGTTCGCCGCCTCACCGCCCATCAATTATAGCAATACTGCTATCTTTAGTCAGCCACCAAAAGCAGTGACCATCCGAACTGATACGTGATACGTCCATCGTTTAAGCAGGATGATATTAGAGGAGGTCGAAATTTATTTACATAAAATACTCCATTGTATTAATGACTTACCGTAAGGAAAACAGAGGAAGCAGCTGCTGCTCGGTCTTCACAGTATTTGGGAGCGAAGTATCAGCAATATAATAAGATGAGAGAAAGGGTGATCCTCATTCTCTCTATTATCTTGCATGACATGAAATTTTACAGAATATAATTTAGAGCAGAAACTTTATATGTACTCCTCAATTAACTCTGCTGATGAATGACATTTTCTAAACCTTTATACAAAAGCATTTTCGTATTTGTAACACCCTCGAGCACGCTACAGTACGGAATATCAGAACGTTGACCGCAGATTTGGTCTTGTCGAAGTATTAATGGAATGTTATATAAAAGTTAAATCGTATAAGAATGATTCTATTACAGAGGCAAGGAACGCAAAGTCATTTAATTTGCAATTTTGAACTAAAGTTTCTGGTAATGGATAGCTTACAGGGAAGATTCTTGTTCTCAACACGATGCCTTTTGAAGAATAAATAACGTATAAATACAACTATAAAAGGAGATGCAAGTTAAAAAGCATTTAGAAAATACGAGTTAGTTATTCTTAAATAGAGAATATATTTTAGATATGCTATGCTGGAAGACATATACGTCGTTGCACATGAAACATGATAACCTAAAGTTATACATACATACACACATGCTTGCATACATACATGCATACATAAATACGTACATACGCACACTTACATAATTACATGCATATAAACATGCATGGACGCACACATACATATATGTTCATATATGTATGAATGTATAATAGTATATACACACACATGTGTGCGAATGTGTATATGTAGTGATAATATACTAAAAAAATATATCTATAGCTACCTATACATAGATGTATATATGTGTGTGTTTATGTATATATTCGAAACTAAAACATTGAAAATCTCTGGCAAATCACGAGCGCATCCAAAGTATGCACCCTCAGCATCTCACAGCCATACTCCAGTATTTACATCTATGACGCTCTCACGCATATTTCTCTCGCCTTATTTTTTATCTCAACTTGCGCCCCCTAGCAGCGCTTAATCTCCACGCATTTCTCATACACA
>NC_042999.1:31556020-31573520 GCF_006345805.1 Octopus sinensis | reverse complement strand
AACTATAATGACTTATTGCAAAGGACTTTAATATGAGAGGAATTATGGATTATAAAAAAATATATGACATTTGATTCTAACATCTGTTAAGAATTCATTTGGGAGAATAGACGTTATCTTAGTGAGTTGCACTTTTTACTCATTTGAAGACAAATGATTTTTTATGGTGAACCAATAACAACTTTCCATGACATTGTTGGATTTGCTAAATACGGTTCCTATTTTGGTAATGATTCAAATATATTTTCTAGGTATTAATTAGTTTTACCAAATATATTAACAGACAGGTGCAGGAGTGGCTGTGTGGTAAGTAGCTTGCTTACCAACCACATGGTTCCGGGCTGAGTCCCACTGCGTGGCACCTTGTGAGTGGATTTAGTAGATGGAAACTGAAAGAAGCCCGTCGTATATATATATGTATATATTTGTGTGTCTGTGTTTGTTCTCCCAGCATCGCTTGACAACCGATGCTGGTGTGTTTACATCCCCATCATTTAGCGGTTTGGCAAGGGAGACTGATAGAATAAGTACTAGGCTTACAACGAATAAATCCTGGGGTTGATTTGTTCAACTAAAGGCGGGTGCTCCAGCATGTTGCAGTCAAATGACTGAAAAAACATAAAAAAAAAAAGAAAGAAAGACACCTTAAGATTATGATCCATATCTGAGAAAACTAACTGAAGAGTTACAAAATCATGCTCAAAGATAACCCATACTTGACTGAGGTTCGTAAACATTTAGCTGAGGGAAACCTACACCTAACAGAAGGTTACCAGCATTTGATTATAGAAGGGTAACCAACACTAGTAGCATCTGATTGGGGATAACAAAAACTTGACTGGGGCAACCAAAACCTAACTGGGGCAACAAACACTTGGTTGAGAGTAACAAACGTGATTACAGAAAATCAAATCTTGATTGAAGGTAACCAACACATGACTGAGGATAACCATCAATTCATTGAGAAAAAACAATACCTGATTGATGTCTCCAATGGCATAAACAATAGCTGAAATTACAATCACAGTGCTAGCATATATATTTTTGAGTAGTTTATTGAAAACAATGTCCAGAACTCGAACTAAATCTCAGACTGTTTTAAATTGATTTGTTTTGCTTGAATTTATACTAGATTTTATTACATTATGTTTTAAAGGAGATTTGCTGAAATTTTACTTACAGTATATTTCAATGTGTATTAAGTATGTCAATGTCATTCACTATACTTCTCCTCCTCTTCCTTCTTCTCCTCCTTATCTCCCTGTTCATCCTTCTTCTCATCATCATAATAATACTATTCTTCTTACCTATTTCCCAATCACCACCACCACCTACATAAAATCCTGATATCTATTCTCTTCCTCCTTCTTTGTTTTTAATATTTCCTTACCATACCACAGTTTGTATGATGCCTTTTTACTATGAAACAAACTTGGTAATTGTTGTCTTTTCCACTACTCATTTCAGCTATCTTACTCTATTACTTGAAATTATTCTTTACAGACTTGCAAGTGTAGTACTCATGACTATTTGACAAGATCTGCAAAAATCTACTGAGGTAAATAATTACCACTGACTAATACTTGCAACAAAGTGAACCCAAAATGCACTAATAGTGCACCCAAGTAGTGCTAATCTAGGTGACTAATTTTTTCTGATCCTGGGTACACACTGGACGTGGGAACAATTTTTCGTTAACAAATTCTATTTGAAAGTTATCGATTAATTGGAGGCTTGGTAGAAGACACATACTCAAGTTTCTGTGCAGTTCATCAAACTGAGAAGGATGTAGTGTTGAAGTGAATATCATAATCATATGGTCATGAATTGAGTCTGTATTAGACCATAAGAAAATCAAATGATTTTTTTCATGACACATTATAAATAGGATGATAAGAATAAATTCTAAATGGAATCATGTGAATTATTAGGATACTTGGGGTTAGTAGCCTGCGCTCTTAACCACTACGTCATATGCCCGTGGGCAATTATGGAGTGAATTTTAGGTCATATAAATCTAATATTTTCCTATCCTCCCTTAATACCGGTTCCCATATGCTATTGATATCTGCACTCGGTCTGCTTAGGAAGTTGTTGTGTCCTGGCATATATGCTGCTTCTTTTAGTCATATGATCAAAAACTGCGTGTAATCTATCCCATGCAGCTGTGGTACGTTATACAAAGCAAAATATGCCACTCCCTCAAAATAAGGAAAGAGGAATATCGCAAAGATGTTACACGAGGATATATTGATAAATTGGGTATAGCTGATCATGTTTGGAATATTGGAGACCACCTCCCACTGTGGAGTGAAGTTAAAATAATAGACAAAGAACACACTGGAACATACGAAAACTAAAAGAAGTATATATGCTAGGACACAACAACCACCTAATGCAGCTATCAACAGGAAATGGAACAGGTATTAAGGACGGACAGGAAAATATTAGATCTATATGACCTATCTATCTATCTATCTATCTATCTATCTATCTATCTATCTATCTATCTATCTATCTATCTATCTATCTATCTATCTATCAATCAATATATCTATGTATCTATCTATCTATCTATCTATCTATCTATCTATCTATCTATCTATCTATCTATCTATCTATCTATCTATCTATCTATCTATCTCTCTCTCTCTCTCTATATATATATAATATATATCTATCTATATATCTCTCTTTCTATATATATATATATATATATATATATCTTTCTCTCATTCTCTTTTACTTGTTTCGGTCATTTGACTGCGGCCATGCTGGATCACCGCCTTTAATCGAGCAACTCGACCCCGTGACTTATTCTTTGTAAGCCCAGTACTTATTCTATCGGTCTCTTTTTTGCCGAACCGCTACGTGACGGGGACGTAAACACACCACATCGGTTGTCAAGCAATGCTAGGGGGACAAACACAGACACACAAACACACACACACACACAATATATATATATATATATATATATATATATATATATACATATATACGACAGGCTTCTTCATTTCCGTCTACCAAATCCACTCACAAGGCTATGGTCGGCCCGGGGCTATACCAGAGGACACTTGCCCAGATGCCACGCAGTGGGACTGAACCCGGAACCATGTGGTTGGTTAGCAAGCTACTTACCACACAGCCACTCCTGCGCCTATATATGTATATATATATATATATATATATATTTATATATATATATATTTATTATATATATATATATATATATATATATATATATATATATTATATATATATATATATATATGCACACGCACTCTTTAGCCAGGATATAGTTATCACACTTGTGTACCTTATCTTCAGCCACCTACTTCCGGTCATTTCATGATCTATAATCTTGAAACCGAACATCTATTTCTTTCTATCCGACTGCTTCCTTCTATCTATTTTTACGTACTGTGGTCGCTCTAATCAACTGGCCCCACTCATACAAAGTTTCGGGCCTTGTGCCTCGTGTAGAAAAGAATTACCCTATACCTTCAAAATAATACAACATATGTGTTGCACTCTCTCGTGTGTCTGTAATTTGTTTTTTTTTATCTCTTCTACATTTTTGAAAAGATATATAATATATATATATATATATATAATATATATATATATATATATAATATATACAAAGAGCAATAAAGATTCAAGTTAATTTAAAAAATTTACTCGCATATGGTACCTAACTAGAGATGCACCAAAAAAACAATACTGATTTAACAATACAGTAATGTGGGGTGATTATAAGCGAGAAAGAAGCAACAAGAATGGATAGGTTTTTAGTACGATCGTTTCATACAAGGACAGGTTTTATTAAAAGTTGCAAAGATTACAGCATATAAACGAGTCCCGTACTCATCAGCTAAAATACATGTAAGTTCTCTAGACATCCTAGTGTTTGAGGCTATACTCATGAAGTAATGTAGATAATTAAACAGATTTCTAAAGTTCATTAAAGTTCCTTAAAGATGATGTATAGTCTTATCACAGAATTTTAAAAAAGTTTTGATAGCATCACAGAGAAGGTGACCTAATCCATATGAATTTCCATAGATATGATGAGGGATTATATACTCACAGAAGACAAATTTATCCATTGTTATTAGCATTACAGAGAGGGTGAATTAATCCTTTGTATTATGCACAGATTCCAATGGTGTAGATGTAAATTTCCAGAGAAATGGAGATGAATTTCATATTCACAGGCGATAATTTTTACAATGGTTGAACACAATGAGGTAGGTACCAATCCTTGTTATATGATAGGTGTTTGCCATATTAATCACATTACTGCTATTCACAGAGGCTGTAGCTATTTAACTCTTAAAGGTTGAAGGGCTTATTAGATCGGCCAAGAATAGAGAAGGGAATAGAAGAAAAGAGAGAAAAAGAGAAAATAATGGAGGAGGGAGCAAAAAGGGGGGGAAAAGGGGACTAAAAGAGAAGAGAAAAGGAAACAGAGAATAAGAGAAGAAAAAGAAGAAAGAGAAAAGAGAAAGAAATAGGGAAAGAGGGAAAAAAAGAAAAAGAAAAAAGAGAGGGTTCTAGTTATACAGAAGAGCTAGTAGACTGTAAGTCTGGTTTTAATCAACAGGCATCTAAGAACTGGAGGGGAATATTATTCTTTGACCAGTAAACCGTTAATTATTGCTGTTGAAATCAGCTATGAGTTTAAAGAGAATCTAAAGAGATAACACAGTCAGGGGTTAAGGGGTCAGATGCTAAAATCACCAGAAAATACATTAGGAAAATCTAAGTATAATCTTCTCAAAAAGTCAATAAAAATTACTTATTTATTTATTCATTTTATTGTCTTAAGGAGTTGTCGTTATTATTCATACATTGACCGACTACAGGTCAATCTTATAAGATCATTTACAAGGTGTTAGGGGATTGTCTATCCTAATGAAGATAATCATATTATCACCGAGGGAATAGCCTTATTTATTTAATTATGAAATAGAATTATGGGGCTACAGTAACTAATTATAATTTATTAGAGTTATGCTATTTAAATTAGATTAAGTTAGGAATTAAAATTAAATATTACAATTAAGATTTAAAATTAAGAATTTAAAAATTGCGAGTTTGAAATTAAATAAAGCCTCAATTAAGTAGCGAATAAGTACTATTCATTTCCCTGTTCTCAAAAAACTGATGTAGATATAAGGAAAAAGATAAAGATAACTGTAATGTGAGAACTCTTAGTTATCTACTTAAAGCAGTGCTATACTAGTAGAAATCAAGTTATATCTATCTATCTAGTTATGAGTATTCCAATCATTTAAAATATTTTAAAGTCTTCAATTTAGCGTGGACACAAACTTGACCTAGTTCGATATGGTTATTCAATAAGTTTCTATGTTTACTATGCTTTAGAATTTCGTACGTCTCCATGGAGCATAGTTGACAACCAACCCTACTATTTTTATACGGAATTGCTCTCCTAATTTTCCCAATTAAGGGTATAATTTTTGTTATTATTTTTGAGTTCCCAGATTTTGTTTGAAAGTGTGGTGGTACCAGCTTTATGACGTAATTTAAAAGTCGAGATGTGATTTCTAACTCTGGCTAAAAAATTAATTGTACAGCCAATGTAAAAATATTTGTTATTCTCCGTGGATATGGTACATTTATAGATTACATTATTTTCCCTACATAGACCAGGTGCCGGGCATTTTGATTTTATTCTACACTTACACACAGGAGGAACAACTTCAGGCCTTGGATTATTCCTGGGTAGATGTTTAAGGTTCCTATTATTTTGATTATCATTTCTATAGTTGGTACTGATATCTAAAGTATTGTTATTATTTATTGATCCTTCCGTTTCATCATTTAGGTGTAAAGTCCTACCAAGATTTCTTATATTATTCGTAATGTTATTATTATTGTTAGTCTTTTTATCCAACTGTATATTATTGTTATAGATATCACTGATATTTTCATTCTCCTTATTTTCTCCATTAGCCTTATTTCTATTATTTCTATTATAACAATATTACTTCTATTAATATCGGCATTGTTATTATTACTATTAATGTTAATGTTATTAGTCATTCTGTGGTTACTAATTTCACCTATGTTTTGATAGTTCCTATTGCTGTTTTTATTGTTGGTAGTATTATTGTTATTGCTATTGGTATTCATTCTGATATTTATTTTTATTTCTATCTTTCCTGGCTAGTTTAATGTTGTTATTATTAATTTTAGCTATTAAAGTGGACATATTTGGAGGGTTGAATAAGAAATCCTAACTGTTTTCCTAGAGATAATTCTATGATATCTATGAGAGATAGGGAAATTTTTTTCCAGAATTACTTTGAATTTGTTCTGTATATCCGATTGTATCGCACAGTTGAAAGGAATATTCAGCCATAATATATCTTTTTTATAAAATTTAGGGTTCGTAGAATTACTACTATTCATCTCACCGGAGTTATTGTATTTATTACCATTATTTTTATTTTTATATTTGTGTGCATCTTAGGTTTATCTACTTCAATCTTATCCGAGTTACCTATGTTCTGGTCAATGCTTCTATTTGAATTGTTGGGCCTGTACTCTAGATTAGCGTTTACCGTTAATTTAATTCTACTTTTATTTCGGGTTTGGTCTTTTTTGCTGCTTACTTGATTACTGATAACTTCATTATTAGGAATACGTGAGTTCTCCCTATCAACGAATGTAATCTTTTGGTTGTATCCAGCCTTAGTTAACGCCGCATTATAATGCTCAGAATGGGAGTTAAATATATCCTTATTGGATGATAATTTTGAAATTCTTAATGAAATATTTCTTACTAAAGATTCTATTATATTTGGGGGATGATTTGATAATTTATTTACGTAATTCGTGACTTCGCTTCCTTCCTCTAAATGGGTAATGTAGCTTGGAGTTAAGGTCTAGGGTAATATCTAGGAAATTAGCTATTTTAGTGCCCGGTTCATACGTTATACTGAGGTTGAAATCCTTAAAGAACTTATTAATTTTCTTTCTAATCCTTTCTATAACAGATTTATGTTACTAGGGATAACAAACAGAGCATCATCTCTATATAGACCCCCTGTATTTCTGGGATATCTTTTGCTTATGCATTTTAATAGATATGCGCCTACTAGGTTAGTTACCTCAGCCGAATCACTGGAACCCATTGGTATATCAAAAAAATTTGGTGTATCTGCTCTAGTCCATAATTTATCTTCAAATTCAATAAATGTCTTCCTAGCTAGTAGCACAATATTGATTTCTTCTCTAGTTATGAGGGAGCGATTCATGGCAAATATTAGTGATTTGTTGAGTAAGATAGGGGAAATGCTAGAGTAATAATATTAATATCGAACTGAATAAAGGACAGACTACTAGTATTAGTTAGAGAGTTAAACCATTTTAGAACTTCGTTCGGTACTTAGCCATAGGTTTAAGGGGAGAAGAGGGGTTATTTGGGGTAGAACAGTATCCAGGATAGATTTACTAAGTCGGCCAATGTCCGACTTAGTTGGACAGATCAGCCTTACTGAAGGGTTATCCAAGAAGTCCTTTTTGTGGTCTTTAAGGTTGATCCTGGGCTCACAGGGTTTAAGTGGCTCCGTTCTATCTGTTTAAATTTAGTTTCTCCATGATCTCTTTCATTTCCATGTTTACTTTTTTCAAATTGTTCTTAGTTGTAATTTTATATTTGGAGTTTAGTTCTTTCCTAATTAATTGCTATAAATATCGTAATCAACTCTATACATATTACCCGTTTTATATCTGCTGGTACTAGATTCCATGTTTGCACCGGGTTGACTGAATAAAGTCCCTAAGGTGTCTAAGGTGAGGGTTATATCTTAACGAGTGTTCATTGAAGCTAATATCATCTATAAGATTCAGTCTTCAAGCAAGTCTTTCTCAAAGTTCTCCAGGAATGGGTTCTGAGGTGGGCTTTTTCTACTTTTAAAATTCTTCTAAAATTCTTTTCGGTATTCATTTCCTGAGGTTTCTTCTTCTGTTTGACATCAAAATGGTACGTTTTCCACCTGATTCTTCTAATGAAATCGTTAATCCTATGAATGAGAAGCCAATTATATTCATCTATACTATGTAAGGGGATGTCTTTAGGGGAGAACTTAATGTTTACTTTTTCCATTCTTGTTGAGAAATTAAGTACCAGAAAAACATACAGACTGTATGGGAATATATTCAAAGAGCAATAAAGATTCAAGTTAATTTAAAAAATTTACTCGAATATGGTACCTAACTTAGATGCACCAAAAAAAACAATACTGATTTAACAATACAGTAATGTGGGGTGATTATAAGCGAGAAAGAAGCAACAAGAATGGATAGGTTTTTAGTACGATCGTTTCATACAAGGACAGGTTTTATTAAAAGTTGCAAAGATTACAGCATATAAACGAGTCCCGTACTCATCAGCTAAAATACATGTAAGTTCTCTAGACATCCTAGTGTTTGAGGCTATACTCATGAAGTAATGTAGATAATTAAACAGATTTCTAAAGTTCATTAAAGTTCCTTAAAGATGATGTATAGTCTTATCACAGAATTTTAAAAAAGTTTTGATAGCATCACAGAGAGGTGACCTAATCCATATGAATTTCCATAGATATGATGAGGGATTATATACTCACAGAAGACAAATTTATCCATTGTTATTAGCATTACAGAGAGGGTGAATTAATCCTTTGTATATATGCACAGATTCCAATGGTGTAGATGTAAATTTCCCGAGAAATGGAGATGAATTTCATATTCACAGGCGATAAATTTTACAATGGTTGAACACAATGAGGTAGGTACCAATCCTTGTTATATGATTAGGTGTTTGCCATATTAATCACATTACTGCTATTCACAAGAGGCTGTAGCTATTTAACTCTTAAAGGTTGAAGGGCTTATTAGATCGGCCAAGAATAGAGAAGGAGATAGAAGAAAAGAGAGAAAAAGAGAAAATAATGGAGGAGGGAGCAAAAAAGGGGGGGAAAGGGGGACTAAAAGAGAAGAGAAAAGGAAACAGAGAATAAGAAGAAGAAAAAGAAGAAAGAGAAAAGAGAAAGAAATAAGGGAAAGAAGGGAAAAAAAGAAAAAGAAAAAAGAGGGTTCTAGTTATACAGAAGAGCTAGTAGACTGTAAGTCTGGTTTTAATCAACAGGCATCTAAGAACTGGAGGGGAATATTATTCTTTGACCAGTAAACCGTTAATTTATTGCTGTTGAAATCAGCTATGAGTTTAAAGAGAATCTAAAGAGATAACACAGTCAGGGGTTAAGGGGTCAGATGCTAAAATCACCAGAAAATACATTAGGAAAATCTAAGTATAATCTTCTCAAAAAGTCAATAAAAATTTACTTATTTAATTTATTCATTTTATTGTCTTAAGGAGTTGTCGTTATTATTCATACATTGACCGACTACAGGTCAAATCTTATAAGATCATTTACAAGGTGTTAGGGGATTGTCTATCCTAATGAAGATAATCATATTATCACCGAGGGAATAGCCTTATTTATTTAATTATGAAATAGAATTATGGGGCTACAGTAACTAATTATAATTTATTAGAGTTATGCTATTTAAATTAGATTAAGTTAGGAATTAAAATTAAAATTACAATTAAGATTTAAAATTAAGAATTTAAAAATTGCGAGTTTGAAATTAATAAAGCCTCAATTAAGTAGCGAATAAGTACTATTCATTTCCCTGTTCTCAAAAAACTGATGTAGATATAAGGAAAAAGATAAAGATAACTGTAATGTGAGAACTCTTAGTTATTACTTAAAGCAGTGTTGCTATACTAGTAGAAATCAAGTTATATCTATCTATCTAGTTATGAGTATTCCAATCATTTAAAATATTTTAAAGTCTTCAATTTAGCGTGGACACAAACTTGACCTAGTTCGATATGGTTATTCAATAAGTTTCTATGTTTACTATGCTTTAGAATTTCGTACGTCTCCATGGAGCATAGTTGACAACCAACCCTACTATTTTTATACGGAATTGCTCTCCTAACTATTTCCCAATTAAGGGTATATTTTGTTATTATTTTTGAGTTCCCAGATTTTGTTTGAAAGTGTGGTGGTACCAGCTTTATGACGTAATTTAAAAGTCGAGATGTGATTTCTAACTCTGGCTAAAAAATTAATTGTACAGCCAATGTAAAAATATTTGTTATTCTCCGTGGATATGGTACATTTATAGATTACATTATTTTCCCTACATAGACCAGGTGCCGGCATTTTGATTTTATTCTACACTTACACACAGGAGGAACAACTTCAGGCCTTGGATTATTCCTGGGTAGATGTTTAAGGTTCCTATATTTTGATTATCATTTCTATAGTTGGTACTGATATCTAAAGTATTGTTATTATTTATTGATCCTTCCGTTTCATCATTAGGTGTAAAGTCCTACCAAGATTTCTTATATTATTCGTAATGTATTATTATTGTTAGTCTTTTTATCCAACTGTATATTATTGTTATAGATATCACTGATATTTTCATTCTCCTTATTTTCTCCATTAGCCTTATTTCTATTATTTCTATTATTAACAATATTACTTCTATTAATATCGGCATTGTTATTATTACTATAATGTTAATGTTATTAGTCATTCTGTGGTTACTAATTTCACCTATGTTTTGATAGTTCCTATTGCTGTTTTTATTGTTGGTAGTATTATTGTTATTGCTATTGGTATTCATTCTGTATAATTATTTTTATTTCTATCTTTCCTGGCTAGTTTAATGTTGTTATTATTAATTTTAGCTATTAAAGTGGACATATTTGGGAGGGTTGAATAAGAAATCCTAACTGTTTTCCTAGAGATAATTCTATGATATCTATGAGAGATAGGGAAATTTTTTTTTTCCAGAATTACTTTGAATTCGTTCTGTATATCCGATTGTATCGCACAGTTGAAAGGAATATTCAGCCATAATATATCTTTTTTATAAAATTTAGGGTTCGTAGAATTACTACTATTCATCTCACCGGAGTTATTGTATTTATTACCATTATTTTTATTTTTATTTGTGTGCATCTTAGGTTTATCTACTTCAATCTTATCCGAGTTACCTATGTTCTGGTCAATGCTTCTATTTGAATTGTTGGGCCTGTACTCTAGATTAGCGTTTACCGTTAATTTAATTCTACTTTTATTTCGGGTTGGGTCTTTTTTGCTGCTTACTTGATTACTGATAACTTCATTATTAGGAATACGTGAGTTCTCCCTATCAACGAATGTAATCTTTTGGTTGTATCCAGCCTTAGTTAACGCCGCATTATAATGCTCAGAATGGGAGTTAAATATATCCTTATTGGATGATAATTTTGAAATTCTTAATGAAATATTTCTTACTAAAGATTCTATTATATTTGGGGGATGATTTGATAATTTATTTACGTAATTCGTGACTTGCGCTTCCTTCTAAATGGGTAATGTAGCTTGGAGTTAGGTCTAGGGTAATATCTAGGAAATTAGCTATTTTAGTGCCCGGTTCATACGTTATACTGAGGTTGAAATCCTAAAGAACTTATTAATTTTCTTTCTAATCCTTTCTATAACAGATTTATTGTTACTAGGGATAACAAACAGCATCTGACCCCTTAACCCCTGACTGTGTTATCTCTTTAGATTCTCTTTAAACTCATAGCTGATTTCAACAGCAATAAATTAACGGTTTACTGGTCAAAGAATAATATTCCCCTCCAGTTCTTAGATGCCTGTTGATTAAAACCAGACTTACAGTCTACTAGCTCTTCTGTATAACTAGAACCCTCTTTTTTCTTTTTCTTTTTTTCCCTTCTTTCCTTATTTCTTTCTCTTTTCTCTTTCTTCTTTTTCTTCTTCTTATTCTCTGTTTCCTTTTCTCTTCTCTTTTAGTCCCCCTTTCCCCCCCTTTTTGCTCCCTCCCCCCCTCCTCCATTATTTTCTCTTTTTTCTCTCTTTTCTTCTATTCCCTTCTCTATTCTTGGCCGATCTAATAAGCCCTTCAACCTTTAAGAGTTAAATAGCTACAGCCTCTTGTGAATAGCAGTAATGTGATTAATATGGCAAACACCTAATCATATAACAAGGATTGGTACCTACCTCATTGTGTTCAACCATTGTAAAATTTATCGCCTGTGAATATGAAATTCATCTCCATTTCTCTGGAAATTTACATCTACACCATTGGAATCTGTGCATATATACAAAGGATTAATTCACCCTCTCTGTAATGCTAATAACAATGGATAAATTTGTCTTCTGTGAGTATATAATCCCTCATCATATCTATGGAAATTCATATGGATTAGGTCCACTTCTCTGTGATGCTATCAAAACTTTTTTAAAATTCTGTGATAAGACTAACATCATCTTTAAGGAACTTTAATGAACTTTAGAATCTGTTTATTATCTACATTACTTCATGAGTATAGCCTCAAACACTAGGATGTCTAGAGAACTTACATGTATTTTAGCTGATGAGTACGGGACTCGTTTATATGCTGTAATCTTTGCAACTTTTAATAAAACCTGTCCTTGTATGAAACGATCGTACTAAAAACCTATCCATTCTTGTTGCTTCTTTCTCGCTTATATATATATATATATATATATATATATATATATGCAGTCTACATTTAAACACATTATCACTAATGACCATTATCACTAATATTGAATTGGATTTTGGCTACTCCTTCTAGCGTGCTAGGTGTCCTATGATTCTCACCTCTTATGTGTTTAAATATACACTATATTTATAGGAATAATATATAGTTTATTGACTGGTTTTCTACATGCTAGGCCACCGGTAGCAAAAAGTTTCTAAGATTTTTTCCTCCTTTGATATTTATTAATTATTGATATGTTTTGTCATTTTTATTTGCTGCCGCCAAAAAACTGCGCTTGCGTGGTGTATTTGAAAAATTATAATATATAAACAGGAGGCATTTACTGTATTGCGTCGTATTTGTATGTTAACCTTGGTGTCCCTGCTGAAACAGCTCCGACTAGTAAATTACTTTATTTGCTAATTTAGAGTTCGAAACCATGGTCCGGGTGATAGATGGTAAATGTTTTTATCGAGATTTATCCCTAATGTTAGTTTGGATTTTCGCTGCTACATCTATCATTCTATGTGTCTAGCATGCTATGATGGTTACCTCTCATGTGTTTAAACGTACACTGTATTTATATGAATGATACATATAGTCTATTGACTAGTTTTCTACACGCTGGGCCACTGGTAGTAAAACATTTCTAAACTTTTTTCCTGCCCTGATATTTATTAATTATATATATTGTCAGATAAACAAGCGGTTGTTTGATATATATACATATATATATATATATATCTTGTTTTCGTATAGATTCGCTGCTTTCTTCCAAGAAATCTAATGCTCTTAGCTGAGCTTTTCTTTGGGGTTGGCCAGTTTTGAGCAAAGATTATCGGGAACACGACTGAGGAAAGAAAATTCTTTCTCATCCTTGTCTTCTTTGTATCGTCTGTCTGTATGTTTTGTTGTCCCTTTCTTGTATCACCTAACTTTCTAGATGTATTGCGTTCTTGTCCCATTTTGTACATATATATATATATATAGAAGTTCCAGGTGTGGAAACAAGGATTAGAATCGAAGGGCCTTAGAATCAACCTAGCCAAAACCAAAGTTCTAATAAGTAGGAAGGTAGATCAATCACAAACGCCTTCAGGTAGATGGCCCTGCTCGATCTGTAAAAAAGGTGTAGGTAGAAACTCTATAAGATGCACCAAGTGTAAGCTATGGACACATAAGAGGTGCAGCAATGTCAAAGGAAGGCTAACTAGGAAAATAGTTTTTGTCTGTGGCAAATGCTCAGGAGCAATAAACACTGGAAATATGCAGAGACCAACTTCTGCCATTCCAGGGAGACAAACTAGAAGTAGTTGATAGCTTCCGCTACCTAGGAGACCAAGTCAGTAGCGGGGGTGGGTGTGCTGAAAGTGTAACTGCTAGAGTAAGAATAGCCTGGGCAAAGTTTAGAGAGCTCTTACCCCTGCTGGTGACAAAAGGCCTCTCGCTCAGAGTAAAAGGCAGACTGTATGATGCATGTGTACGTACAGCCATGCTACATGGTAGTGAAACATGGGCCGTGACTGCTGAGGATATGCGTAAGCTCGCAAGAAATGAAGCCAGTATGCTCCGATGGATGTGTAATGTCAGTGTTCATAATCGTCAGAGTGTAAGTTCCTTGAGAGAAAAGCTGAACCTAAGAAGCGTCAGTTGTGGCGTGCAAGAGAGACGGCTGCGCTGGTATGGTCATGTGACAAGAAAGGCTGAAGATAGTTGTGTGCAAAAGTGCTACAACACCTAGCAGTGGAGGGAACCTGTGGAAGAGGTAGACCCAGGAAAACCTGGGACGAGGTGGTGAAGCACGACCTTCGAACTTTAGGTCTCACTAAGGAAATGTCTAGAGACCGAGACCTATGGAAGTATGCTGTGCATGAGAAGACCCGGCAAGACTAGTCAGGCCATAACCCGTGGCCCCGGCCTGGGACGTAGTCAGTCCTGTGCATACCTTCCTTCTTGTGACACTTATGAAGGCCTGTTGAGGCAAGTGAAAATCAAATCAAATCAAATCAAAACAAATCAAAATAGATGAACATCAGTGGAATTGTATTCTTTGTGGTACCAGTGCCGGTGGCACACAAGAAAACCACCCAAACGTGGCCGTAACCAGTACCGCATCGACTGGCCTCCGTGCTGTGGGCACAACAAACACCATCCGATCGTGGCCGTTCGCCAGCCTCATCTGGCACCTGTGCCGGTGGCACATAAAGACACCATCCGAAGACCCGGCGACGTAGTCAGTCCACCTGTGCATACCTTCCCTCTTATGACACTTGTGAAGACCTGTTGAGGCAAGTGTGTGACACTTGTGAAGACCTGTTGAGGCAGAGGCAAGTGTGTGACACTTGTGGAGACCCGTTGAGGCAAGTGTGTGACCTTGTGAAGACCTGTTGAGGCAAGTGAAAATCAAACCAAATCAAAATAGATGAATATCAATGGAATTTGTATCTTTGTGGTCCAGTACCGGTGGCACACAAGAAAACCATCCGAACGTGGCCGTAGCTGGTACTGCATCGACTGGCCTCCGTGCTGTGGGCACAACAAACACCATCTGATCGTGGCCGTTCGCCAGCCTCACCTGGCACTGTGTCGGTGGCACATAAAAACACCATCCAAAGACCCGGCGACGTAGTCAGTCCACCTGTGCATACCTTCCCTCTTATGACACTTGTGAGACCGTTGAGGCAGAGGCAAGTGTGTGACACTTTGTGAAGACCTGTTGAGGCAGAGGCAAGTGTGTGACACTTGTGGAGACCTGTTGAGGCAAGTGTGTGACACGCGTGACACTTGTGAAGACCTGTTGAGGCAAGTGAAAATCAAACCAAATCAAAATAGATGAACATCAATGGAATTTGTATCTTTGTGGTTCCAGTACCGGTGGCACACAAGAAAACCACCGATCGTGGCCGTTCGCCAGCCACATCTGGCACCTGTGTCGGTGGCACATAAAGACACCATCCGAAGACCCGGCGACGTAACAGTCCCACCTGTGCATACCTTCCTTCTTGTGACACTTGTGAAGACCTGTTGAGGCAAGTGAAAATCAAATCAAATCAAAACAAATCAAAATAGATGAACATAAATGGAATTTGTATCTTTGTGGTACCAGTGCCGGTGGCACACAAGAAAATCATCCGAACGTGGCCGTAGCCAGTACCGCATAGACTGGCCTCCGTGCTTTGGGGACGTAACAAACACCATCCGATCGTGGCCGTCCGCCAGCCTCATCTGCACCTGTGTCGGTGGCACATAAAAAACACCATCCGAGCGTGCCGTCTGCCAGCCTCGTCTGGCACCTGTGTCGGTGGCACATAAAAACACCATCCGAGCGTGGCCGTTCGCCAGCCTCGTCTGGCACCTGTGTCGGTGGCACATAAAAACACCATCCGAGCGTGGCCGTTCGCCAGCCTCGTCTGGCACCTGTGTCGGTGGCACATAAAATCACCCACTACACTCTCGGAGTGGTTGGCGTTAGGAAGGGCATCCAGCTGTAGAAACACTGCCAGATCTGACTGGCTGGTGCAGCCTTCGGGCTCCCCAGACCCCAGTTGAACCGTCCAACCATGCTAGCATGGAAAACGGACGCTAAATGATGATGATGATGATGATGATGATATATATATATATATATATATAATATATATATATATATATATATATATATGTGGCGTACGTAAACTTGGTCTCTCATATGTAAGTATATAATTATCTAAATCTTGTACGACACTATTATTTTATTCTTTCCTTCGTTCTGTTAGCCCCTTCCCGCTTATTTCGTTCATTCCACTCTTCGTTCTTTCGTGCCACCTCTCTCACATCTCATTGCTGGCAGAATTGTTAGCACACCGGG
Source organism: Octopus sinensis (assembly GCF_006345805.1). Lineage (NCBI taxonomy): Eukaryota > Metazoa > Mollusca > Cephalopoda > Octopoda > Octopodidae > Octopus > Octopus sinensis. Next base: position 31,557,054 of record NC_042999.1, on the reverse strand, counting down.
CGAAATGCTTAGCAATATTTCGTCTGCAGCTATGTTCTGAGTTCAGATTCCACCTTTCATCCTTTCGGGGCCGTTTAAATAAGTACCAGTTACGCACTGGGGTCGATATAATCAACTTAATCCGTTTGTCTGTCCTTGTTTGTCCCCTATGGGTGTAGCTCCTTGTGGCCAATATATAAATAAGCATAGTTAAAGCGCAATTTTGGGGGCTTTATATGTTTTCCCCTCAAATGCGCCACTTATCGACCCTGCCTATCCTCTTTCTGTATTTTGCAAAATAAACTACTACTTTAGGACTATTGTCGATGATCTTTGCATCTACCTTCCCTTCAAAAATGTCTGGCTTTGAGCTTAAATATAAAATGATTGTAAATAGTGAGAATCAAGTTCTTGTTATTTTTATAGCTAGACACTGTCATTTCAGTTTCCAGAAGAAACAACACACGAGCAAATCTTACGGTAACTAACAGTGGATGGTTTGCACTATTATACATCTAAGAGAAACAGTTTGTTACGCATGTACACTAACCTTCTTCATAATGGTAACCCAAAGTTTGCAGAAGATTTTCATGAGTTGTACTTTGACCAACGTCTCGACAACTCACTCTCGGGAATTTGAATACTAATACTGCAACGACGACGACAACAACCGGAACTGCTATTACTCCTACTAGCATAATCGCCACCACAACCACCACCACCGCCACTACTACTACTACTACTACTACTACTACTACTACTACTACTACTACTACTACTACTATTACCACCACCATCGCTTGCAACCCCACCACTACAACCACTGCTACTTCTACACGCTTCCTATAAATACTAATACTAGTAATAATACTAGTAGGTGGAGCGATGGTGATAATAGTTGCATTACTACTACTACTGTTATTACAATTAATACTAATTGTACAACTCCTACTTTCTACTACAAGTAGTAGTAGTAGAAGTAGTCGTAGTAGTAATACAACTATTACCACTTCTACTCTAGCTCCTCCTCCTGATCATTCTCCTCCTCCTACTAC
>NC_042999.1:31543520-31551020 GCF_006345805.1 Octopus sinensis | reverse complement strand
TGCATGTATATATGTATGTATGCATGTATGCATATATATATATAATATATATATATATATATTATATATATATATATATATATATGTGTGTGTGTGTGTTCATGTGTATACGTATGTATGTGTATGTATACGTATGAATGTATATATATATATAGTGTTCATGTGTATATGTATGTATGTGTATGTATACGTGTGAATGTATGTATTTATGTGTTCATGTATACATGTATGTATGCATGTATGCATATATATATATATATATGTGTTCATGTGTATACGTATGTATGTGCATGTATACATGTGAATGTATGTATATATATATAGTGATCATGTGTATATGTATGTATGTGTATGTATACGTGTGAATGTATGTATATATGTGTTTATGTATATATGTATGTATGTGTATGTATATGTGTGTATGTGTATGTATACGTATGAATGTGTGCACGTATGTTACTTTCTATATATGGTTACATGTGTATTTTTTCTGTATGAATACATATATGTACAGGCTAATGGATGGATGGATGGATGGATGATGGATGGATGGTTGGATAGATAGATAGAAAGATAGATAGATAGATAGATAGCTAGCTAGCTAGCTAGCTAGATAGATAGATAGATAGATAGATATAGATAGATAGATAGATAGATAGATAGATATAGATAGATATAGATAGATAATAGATAGATAGATAGATAGATAGATAGATAGATAGATAGATAGATAGATAGATTAGATAGATAGATAGATATATAGATAGATAGATAGTAGATAGATAGATAGATAATAGATAGATAGATAGATAGGTGGATAGATAGATAGGTTCATACATACATACATACATTGATAGATGGATATAGAGATAGGTAGACAATTATATATATATATATGTATATGTATATATAGATAGATATATAAATAGATAGATAGATAGGTAGATAGATAGATAGATAGATAGATAGATAGATAGATAGATAGATAGATAGATAGATAGATATAGATAGATAGATAGATAGATAGACATTAACATGTTCAGGGAATATTGTCAATAGGAAATTTTAAAATTGTATGAAACTGTATATGTGAATAAAAGAAAAAGGAAAGGTGGAATTTGAAATATTTCATAAACTGTGCAAACAGAGATATGCATGCAGACGTACAAAAAAACACGTGCACACGTGCATATATGTGTGTGTCCGGTAAACGTTTTTGATTTTCACTCTCGATAAATTCATCCCCTTTTTGTGTTCCCAGCACTCGGCATCTTTATTTAGGAGCCCTTAATTGTATAACTACATGAATAATATTTTTCTATATGAATAATATTTTTGTCTTATGACTAATTCGTCTTTTGTGCTGGGCACCTGGTATTAAATAATATTACTAACCTTCTTGTTTATATTCGCATACTACATGATGAATTTATTCGTAAAATTCTTCCCGGCATGCCCGTGTAAATTTTGCGTCTGCGCAGAGATTTGAAAAGTTAAGATCTGCTAGTAGTCGGGTTTAACACATAGTCCCACATCGCTGCAGACCTCGATTAAATTCAGGCGACTCGCTGATGAAGCTGGCCTTAGCAAACATATTCTGTGTTTTGCTAGAAAGAAGCAGAAACCGCGGTACGAGTTGTTAAAGTTATCGGTAAACGTTTTTGATTTTCACTCTCGATAAATTCATCCCCTTTTTGTGTTCCCAGCACTCGGCATCTTTATTTAGGAGCCCTTAATTGTATAACTACATGAATAATATTTTTCTATATGAATAATATTTTTGTCTTATGACTAATTCGTCTTTTGTGCTGAGCACCTGGTAGTAAATAATATTACTACCCTTCTATATATATATATATATAGGTGTGTGTGTGTGTATTTATGTATAATGAGAGAGAAAGAGAGAGAGAGAGATGAAGTGAGAGCGAAATGAATAAATTAATATCCAATGTAATTCGATATTTATACGGGAAAATTCCAAGACGCAAAATAGAATCTTGTTTTATGGCTCAAAGAGGAACAGTATTATTCAATAATGTATGGGAGAAAATAGAAAGAATTGCATGGATTACCACATGACAGCCTAGGGGATGTCCCAAATTTTACGCTGCCAAATAGCAACACGGAGAGCAATTATTCACTTTGCGCCGAATGTTGGACCCAGTGAAAGTAATTTTAGCGTTTCGGCATTAAGTCCTTCTTCAGGATGTACACTTGAAGAAGAAAATCTGTGCAAAAGAAAGCAAGAAATAGATGCAAGGGAACATGTTTTCATTTTTATAATTTTTGCTATAACTTAACACTGAAAACGGAATTAACGAAAAGACGATGAATGAGATGAGGTTTCAAATGTACAAGAACATTCGTTCATGTTACGGTGTTGTTCCTTCTTGAGCTATGCCTGATTCATAAAGGCCGGTTTCCCGGTTTCATTGGTGTATAGGTTCCCCACCTCGACGGGACGCCGGTCTGTCGCAGGTGAGCTGCAAGAGGCAGGAGGAAAGAGTGAGAGAAAGTTGTGGCGAAAGAGTCAGCAGAAATTCGCCATTACCTTCTGCCGGAGCCGCGTGGAGCTTAGGTGTTTCGCTCATAAATACACACAGCACCCTGTCTGAGATTCGAACCCGCGATCCCTCGACCGCGAATCCGCTGCTGTAACCACTAGGTCATATGCCTCCACATGTTTCGGTGTATTAATTTCGAATCTGTGCGTGCGTATGTGCAATAAGCATTTGAAGTATAGGCGTATCACTATGAAATCACAACGTCTACGTATCTCTTTGGGTTAGACATTAAGAATATCCAATGTACACTGCTAGATGATATTAATATGCTTATATACCTATATAAGTATGTATGTATGCGTGTGCTTGAGGATGTATACTTGTGTATATGTATTATGTATTGTTATACATTAAAAACATATACGTGAAATTTGTGAAACCAGCATGTGGTGGTATAATATATGTTGTATATTATCGAGGCTGTGTATCGTAGGCTTTTGTGACTGTTGACATTACGTGATTGGCGTTTTTAAGGAGGTTTACTAGGAAGTATATATGCATGGCACAAATATACAAAGGGATAATAACATGAATTTTCCAATCAAAGAAGTTGAAAATAATAACATAGATTTTTAGCGCCTATGACATTCTTTTTGACATACTGACCATAAGATGCTATGATTGCTTCTTCTTTCAACTTGCAGGAATTTCTTTTAACACTTTAGAATCTTCTCAGTTTCTTGGGTGTATGTATTGAATTTGTCAAAATCTGACTCAAGTCATTTTCTCTCATCTGCCACCAGTTTCTTCGAAAATTTGGTAGCAGCAAGATGCATTTACAGAGCACGAACATGATCTCATGTAACAGAAGTCGCTCTCAAGACCTCGATCTAGAAATTTTGAAGTTCAAGGGTAACATTGCTCTGTCTGGCCAACTGAGATTAACAGTGCCAACAACCACCGCTTTATGGGACCAAGGTGCTCGCAGATATTCCTGAAATATGAAACTTGGTTATGTCAGCAGACACGAGGTTTGTGGCCCACATCAATTCAATCCAGCAGCGAGTCGTTGCAGAAAAAGGGTAAAAAATGGATTCTCGTCTCGATTTCATATCCTCTCCATCTCTCTCTCCCTCTCTCTCTCTCTCTCTCTCTCTCTCCTCACTCTTTCGCTCGCTCTCCCTCTCTCTCTCTCTGTTTTGTAAGTGTTAGTGGACGGAAAATGGACTGCATGCGGCAACGTGAAGCGCAAAACGATCAAAGAAAAGGTGCGGAAAACCACCCAAAAACATCCTCCAAGGATTTTACACCAATCAGATTCTCCTTTGAATTTGGTGGGATTGGAAGAAAGTTTTCTTCTTCCTGTATACATATCCATTCATTTGTGTACTGTCATAAATTAAACGCAGCGATCCGCAGTAAACACCCCATAATTGCTAATCGTAAGAACATTGTCATTCATCATGCAAATCCCAGAACGTACCTTTATATGAAGACGCGGCAGAAGGTACCGTGGCTTGGATAGGAGTTTTTTCTACAGTCACCATATTTGCCCGACTTTACACCTTCGGATTTCCGCCTGCTTTCATCTCTTCAAAGTGCACTGATAAGAGAGACCTTCAACACTAAAAAGGATGTAATCATTCGCCTAAAATATTTTCGCCAGCAACGAAAAAAGTTCCTTGCGCTGCAAATAATGGATATACTCATGAGATGGTGGAAAATACTCGGACTACACGTTATCATATCATTGATCGAATAACATGCTCTGTGTTTAAAATTTGCGTCTTATCTTCGCAAAAAAATAACAGTTTTTGGCCAGTCCATCATAAATATGTCTGTATGTGTGTGAGTACATATATACCCATAGGTGTTGGTCTACGTAAAGAACGAAAGGCTATGAAACTTCGTAGTAATCCTTATTATTGATATATATAGATATATATATATATATAATATATATATATATATATTATATATATATGGGTAGATAGATAGATAGATAGATTTACATACAAATGTGTATACATGTGTATACAAATTTATATATGTATGTATATATACATATGCATATACATACTTATACATATGTATACAAATTCACGCACACACACGCACACACATATATATATACATAGACAGACATACACACACATGTACATATACAGGGGTTGGACAAAATAATGGAAACACCTTAAAATTTCAAAGAAATTTATTTTAATATGGAGTAGAACGTCTTTGAAAGTAATTAAAGCTTGAATTTTATAAAGTATGGACTCGTACAAAGTTTGTATTGTTTCCAAAGGAATTTTTGCCCATTCTTCAACTAAAACAGTCTCCAGCTATTGTAGTGATGGTAACGGAGGGTATCGACTCCTTAGCTGTGTTTCTGAAATGCACCACAAACATTTGATTATAATGAGATCCGGGGACTGTGATAGACATAAGATGTTCAACCTCACCACAATGTCCTCGTACTATTCAGTAACAACTTTAGTTGTGTGAATTGGAGCGTTATAACCCTGTAAGATTGCATTTTCCTCCGGAAAGTGTTCTGTAACCATAGGATGAATGTGATGAGATAGAATGCTTAAATAGTCTTGACTATTAATTCTTCCCCGAAGGGAAGCCATTAGGTCGGCGGATTTCCAATATTTAACCCCCTTCCAGATCACTACAGATCCTTCTACATGTTTAACATTTGGATTAAGGCAGTCTGGGTTAAATGCATATTTTGGCTGTCTCCACACGTATACTGGGCTGGTGGTCAAAAATAAGGTAAAGGATGACGCGTCCGAGAATATGACATTCTTCCACTGCTCTTCGGACCACTTCTGTAGGATTTTTGTTTATTTAATCGACTGTAAACGTTTTACAAGATTTATTTTTGAAAATAGTGGTTTTCTTATTGTAGCCCTCCCGTGAAATCCGGCTTTGTGCAGCACCTGGCGAACAGTTGATGGGGAAACTGTGTTCTCTAGATTGTCATTACGCTCTGCAGTAATTTTGAGAGCTGTGTTTTTTTATCCTTTCTAACAATTAGCGTAAGACAGCGACGGCCCCTATCTGAAAGTTTTAGTTTTCTTTCGGGATTTTGTTTCCACGAGAAGGTTTTTCCCTCTTTCTCAAAGGTTGTTATTACTTTCAAGAGAGTACTTTGTTGATACACTAAACATTTCGGCTGTCTTCATTATGCTAGCGCCTAGTATACGAGCACCAACAATCCGATAGATCTGTCATTTTTTTAATAAATTTTAATTACCTGAAAAGAAATAGCAATTTTAGCAAAATTTGTTAAGTAACATTAATAATAAATCAGAAACAAAAAAATAAACAAGCTTTTAACGGTTTTATAGATATTTAAAAATCATGATGCTATAATGCAAATTTTTCCATTATTTTGTCCAAACCCTGTACATATCTCTTTTACTCTTTTACTTGTTTCAGTCATTTGACTGCAGCCATGCTGAAGCACCGCCTTTAATCGAGCAACTCGACCCCGGGACTTATTCTTTTGTAAGCTTAGTACTTATTCTATCGGTCTCTTTTGCCGAACCGCGAAGTAACGGGAACATAAACACACCAGCATCGGTTGTCAAGCAATGCTAGGGGGACAAACACACACACGCATATATATATATACATATATACGACGGGCTTCTTTCAGTTTCCGTCTACTAAATCCACTCACAAGGCTTTGGTCGGCCCGAGGATATAGTAGAAGACACCTGCCTAAGGTGCCACGCAGTGGGACTGAACCCGGAACCATGTGGTTGGTAAACAAGCTACTTACCACACAGCCACTCCTGCGCGTATATATATATATGAACATGAATGTTTGTATTAATAATTAAGGGTACTAACAAGCAATATGGGTATGCTAAGAATAGCATACAAATTAATCAAACCACAAATTCTCACTTAAACATAAAGATGAATAAAAATCCTAAAATCCTGTACCAGTGACGAAAATTGTCGAAAACTGAAAAAGCCAGACATACCCGTGGTAGCACGGTAAAGCCACTCTGATGTAGCCATTGAATTTACTTGTAACGTAAATATAATTATGCAAAAATAAGGAAGATAGTTCATGCTTACTCTTTAAAATTTAAAGATATCTGGAGTTTATATTATCGAAAATACAACTAAGAACAATAAAAATCCTTGGTGATCCTTTACAGCTGTTTCAGTGACGCGATGAAAACTTGATAGAGTATAATGCATTATGCATACAAAGAAATACAATAAAATCATATTAGCATTTAAATACGAAATAAGTCTAAGCATTAATTGTATCCTCACTTGATCTCTTGATCGGAAGAATTGAATCTGCTATTTGTAGAAGCAATATTTAAAAACATATATCGTTAAGATATGGAGGAACCATGGCGCGTGGGCAACTGGATTCGTATTACAGCAATGATTATAGTTAAGAAGTAAAATCGAAATCTTATAAGTAAATGTGAGGGATGCAGTAAGGAAGAAATATATAGATGAACGAGAAAGGGTTTACAAATTCGCAAAGAACTCAAGCGGAGAGGGATATAGATCGAATATATATAACTGTTACGTGGCGATTCTGATAATAATATAGTGACACGGCGAGAAATATCGTAAATCGTACCGTAACAATATGGCTAATATCAAAATGAATTAATAATTCATAGGAAAGAGATTAGTAACATGCCAATTAGAAGTGCTCTGTGTGGAAAACTTGGGCCCATGTGTTTCATGGCCTGAATATATTGTATGTATCCTCAAGTGTTTTTTATATAATTCACGGGGGATAAATTTAAAATAAAATAGAAGAAAATGACGCAAACGAAAAACTGTTTTAGCAATATATAAGTTGCAACTAACATTATTTAATTAAAAAATAAGTCTAAGGTATCTATTATTACAAATAATGACATCAAAATATGCTCAAATAAAACCCAATATGCGTATAACGTTAGACCAAAGCTAGGGCAAGTAACTAGAAATGAAGGAAAGTTAC
>NC_042999.1:31476020-31538520 GCF_006345805.1 Octopus sinensis | reverse complement strand
TGCATATAGCTGACTACATGTGTGAGCGTGTCGAGTTTAATATCCATTGAAACTATGTGCAATGCACGTGTCACTCCTTCTCTGTATGACAAAATAGAATAAAGTATAATTATTCTAGGCGGCGTGCAGGCAGAAACGTTAGCACACCGGGCGAAATGCTTACCTGTATTTCGTCTGCCGTCACGTTCTGAGTTCAAATTCCACCGAAGTCGACTTTGCATTTCATCCTTTCGGGGTCGATTATATAGGTACATGTTACGCACTGGGGTCGTTATAATCGTCTTAATCCGTTTGTCTGCCTGTCCTTGTGTGTCCCCTCTATGTTTAGCCCCTTGTGGGTAGTGAAGAAATAGGTATTTCGTCTGCCATTACGTTCTGAGTTAAAATTCCGCCGAGGTCGACTTTGCCTTTCATCCTTTCGGGGTCGATGTAATCGACTTAATCCGTTTGTCTATCCTTCTTTGTTCCCTTTATTTTAGCCACTTTTGTGCAATAAAAAATAAGAATAAAGTATAATCATGTAATAATTTTTAAAGAAATACACGAAAACTGTCAGTTCCATGACTGTCAGTGGCACAAGAGTGGACAATGAAATAAACTGAAATGTCACTGTCCAATAACATAATAATGCAACTTTAACTTAGTTCTATGTCTGTTAAATATGTTACTTAGAATATTATTCCTGTATATCTGTAAGTATATACTCAACTATATTTCCGTATGTAAGTGTTTTATCCAAGTGCTTTTATAGAAGTATATATATGTGTGTTTGCATGCATATGTAGTCTGTAGGCATTATGTGTGATTATGCGTATATGATTAAGTATCATTAAACACAACCATTTTTATTACTATTATTATATATACGTAGTGATATATTTATATAATAAAAACGAATATACAAATATATATATATATGCATGTATCTATGTATATATATATATATATATATATATATATATTATATATATATAATATATATTATATATATAACATATATTATATGTATATATATATATGTGTATACTATGTATATATATGTATACATATATATACATATGCATACACACAAACCACACACACAATCACGCACTTACTCCTAAATTTTATTCATGTAAGTGTATTTATGTGCATATGTATATTTCGTAGAAAATAGAACAACAGAACGTTCAGTATTCAGTAGATATTTGTATAAATATTTCTAGTTTCTTTTTAATCAGCTAAATATTTTAAAAGTATCTTATTGACTGAGGATTTCGTACACGACTCTTGATTTTAGTTAGGTAAGACCCTTGCTCAAACTCTACTCTTCACAAATATTGCTAACTGCGTATTGGAGAAGAAAAAGAATTCTATATGCACAGACATACACGTGGACACGCACACACACTGAGGCAACAAGTGGCCTCCTCTGCAGCTTCATTAATGAAACTTATTGCCTTCCTTATTGCTGCATTTGTACCTCCGAGATTAGTTATAGCTTTGCAGAAAAAATGATCCACACACTTTCAACAGCTAAATTCACTGCTTGGTAACATGCTTACCAGCTCCGATCTCTGGCTTACTGTCCTTTTCTTTGTGTTCCTTGCACAACACAGTCTATTCCCGCACGATCACCTGCTTAGTAAAACGAAGAAGATATCTACTTACTCACAAGTATGTTAATATCTTATACACGTGCAGAAAACATAGTATAGTGCGTGTGTCTGATTGTACATGCATGCATGTTATTACGTACGAGTATGCTGATTAAGGATGAAGTGTAGCATTGAAATATATAGGCTGAACACTGTCATATTTATACATATCTGTGCACGAGAGTGACAGTTATCCTCGTTTCAGTAGAGTACGTGAATCTCCAGGGTATGTTTCTTAGGTAGCTGCATCAATATGCATGTATGACGATGGATATATATATATATAATTAATGACAGAGTAGTGTGTGTATGTATATATTTCCATATGAATATATGTGCCTTTGTATATACAAATATATATGTATGTGTATGTGTGCGTGAGTGTGTGTGAATATGCGTTTACATGTTTGTATATGTAAGCATATATATGTTTGTGTGCATATATATGTATATGTATATATATATATATATATAATATATATATATATATATTATTATATATATATATATATATACATACATTTATTCATACACACACTCACACACACACATACATATACACACACATTAATTCATATATGCATATATGTGTGTGTGTGACTATTATATGTATGTGTGTGTGTGTGTGCGCGTGTGTGTATGATGGAACGAAGAGAAAGAGATGAATGCAAAATGAACTATACTAATTTCATTTGATCCTGGAATGATAATTGCTATAATGCACAACATCATCACCATCGACATCAGCATCATTACCGCCATCACCACCCCAAACATTACAATCATCAACACTATCACCAACAAGAACATCATCAGCAACATGATCAAAAGCAAGAAAGAGCCATCATTAAAAGCACTTCAATAGATTTGCTTTAATGATTCTGAAAGACTTTTCCTTTCGGTTAATTTCATTCTCTCTCTCCCTTCAATTCATCCTTCCTCTCTCTATATCTCCTTACGTCGTTTGTTTCACAGACTTTCTATTTTCTCTCTATATATACCGGATTCCCTAAATTTTGCTCTTCCTCCCGCCGATCTTCTCTCTCTTTCTTTCATTCTGTAGTTTTTAAAGTGTTTTTTAATATGCGATTGTGTCATTCATATGCGCGCACACATATCATTATAATCATACACGCACGCACACACACACACACACACAGAGATATAGAGGGAGACACACGTACACATGCACACAGGCACACACATGAAACATATCTACATAGATTAATTCATATGCATATATGCATTGATATATACGCATCTATCTATCTATCTATCTATCTATCATTCCAACTCTCTCTCCCTCACTGTGTCTATTGTCAATAAATATGCCTATATATATATATATATATATATATATATATATATAAGCACTAAATATATGTCCGTGCATATTTGCATGTATGTATATTTATAGGTATACACACAAAGACTTATATACATATGCACAAGCTTACACACTCACACAAACACACACGCACACGCACATATATATATATATAGATAGATAGATAAATAGACTATATATATATATGTATATATATGTACATTTATGTATATATATATATATATAAGTATCGATACACGCACACATACATGCGTATGTGTGTGCACGTGAGTATGTACAGTTATTGTATGAAGAAATCTCTTGCAAGAGTAACGGAAATATTACTTTTGTGGCAGAGTATTACAAAGGAGCTCAATGAAAGTGAAAGTAATATTCCAATAATTGCTACAACTCTCCATTTCTGGAAGTTTCTTTGGAAATCCATTTTTGGCACTAATATCAGTCACTCTAGCACATTTTAAAAAGACTTTTGCAAGCAGATTCAGTGATTTTTTTTTGCTCTAAAATATATTTATTTCAATACTATCATAGTGCACGTCGAAAGAGCAAATTATATTACCGTTTTCCCTCTTTCACCTCTATCCATCTATCCATCTATCTGCCTGTCTATCTGACCATCTATCTATCTATCTATCTATCTATCTATCTATCTATCTATCTATCTATCTATCTATCTATCTATCTATCTATCTATCTATCTATCTATCTATCTATCTATCTATCTATCTATCTATCCATCTATCTATCTATCTATCTATCTATCTATCTATCTATCTATCAATCAATCTACCTGTCTACCTACCTACGTCCATACGTACCTACCTCACTCTCTCTCTCTACATATCGGTATATATATATATATATATATAATACACACAATTATATATATATTTATATATATATATATATGCACACAATTATATATATGTATTTTCTGCCAGCTCATGTGCGCATATTTAACTTTTTTTATATTTCGAAACACTTATCCCTTCCCATTTTATATACTTCAGTAATAAATGAATGGATTATGCAATATAGCGCAGGTCTAAGTAACAGCTAGTGTTGTTCGTGTCGTTGTTATTGTAGATGTTGTCGTTTGTTGTTTTTGTTGCTGTTGTTGCTTTTGTTGTAGTATATGAACATAGACACCCTTGCGGTTCGCACACTTTTTCTCTCCATGTTACAGTGCTTAGATACTCTTGTTGAAGAAGCTTTCAACTTGCTGATCAAAAATCATCAACGGCTAATATGGCGTCATCATTGCCGTGATGCTGGTTCTCAGGCAAGTGGTTTTTTTCCTTTTCGGGAGCAGAGGATAAACCGATGAGGCTTAATCACGAGCCCTGTTCTAATTCAACGAGACACCTTTCGTCAGTTTCCATGAGTGTTTGGTTTACATAGCGCTTCATAGCAGCCTCAGCAGTTTTGCATAGTACTTTCCACTGATGGTGTGGCCCTTTTGAAGATAGTCAATCAACATAATACCTTTTGTATTCTAAAACACGAATCCTCATCTTCCTTGATGATGAAACAACCTTGGCCTTCTTTGAAGCAAATGAAATAGGATGTTTCCACTGATTGTCTCTATTTCTCTAGCTCAAAGTGATGACGCCAGCACTCATCCTAGCTTCAACAGTTAACCATCTGGGCCCGCCTCAAACAATATCAGATTTTCCCGGATGCCATCAGCCTGGTGCACTTTTTAACATGTGTCAGAAGATGTGGCACCAACCGAGAAGAAACTTTCGTCTTACGAAGTTCATATTGCAGAGTGTCCTCACGTGATATGCCAATAGCATTGGTTATTTGATTTATATTCAATTGCCTGTCATCTTTCAGCTTGTGGTGAACTCGATCGATGTTTTCTAACTCATGGGTCATTGTAAAGTCTCTCTCTCCCTCTTAAATTCAACTGCTCACATTTGCACTGTTGATAAAGCCGGGCATCACTGCCTAATGTAACAACCATGTCAGCATGAATGTCTTTGGGGACTAAACCGTTTTTCTACAGGTATTTGATAACGTCTCGAAGCCAAATTTCATTTATTTATAAGAAAAATCGCTGCTAGTTCAACTTCAAGTCCTTTGTGCTCAAAGAGATGTCAGTTTACCCAAGACAAACAATGCAGTTAGAAATAAAAGGAATTGAAATTAATGCATGTAAATCTTCACAGCTGTAGAACCAATCCTTCAGAGTCATTATATGAACGGTTTTACCTATCCCCGATGTGGTATATTTAACGTGCAAGTACAGGTCGAATGTTTGGTAATAAATGATAATACCGTACACCTGGCAGTGTAACATTTTCATGGATATAAAGTTAGCATGTAGTATATATGTGTAAATACAGGAATATATACATAGGTGTACAAGCACAATTATCTATAGACACATAGATATGTATATGTATATTTATACCCTATCTATATATATGTCTATCTATTTATCCGTCTATTTATCTATTTATGTATATATCTATTTGTCTATTAATCTTATCTATCTATCTATCTATCTATCTATCTATCTATCTATCTATCTATCTATCTTTCTATTAATCTATCAATCAATCTATCTATCTATTTGTCTATCTATCTTTCTATCTATCAATCTATCTATCAATATATATATATATATATATATATATATATATATATATATATATATATATATATATATATATTATATATATATATTCTGTCAATGAAATTGCATAGATGAACATGGAAGATGACAAATAAAAGAGCCTATTAATGATAAAGAAAGACAGCTAAAGCAGTTAATTAGTTTGTTTAATAGATCTAACACTGATTGTACAATCTGCAGTTAATATACAGTATATGCCCAATTTCGTTCTGGCGAATTGTCAACGTGCTTCAGAACAACACGGAATCGCTGAAAACGCATTAATTAGCTTCTCATATAAAAAGAACATTATAGCAACAACAGTAATCTCGACAATCGTAACCACAGCAACAACATCATCTACGATACGCAACACATCAGCTACATTATCATCGATACAAATCATAATGAATATATAAAACACACACAAAAAAATGCATTAAATATAAAAATAAAATCCCACTTTAATTGTTAATGAAGTGTTTGCATTTAGCATCATTTTGCAATGAGTTAGGAAGCCACGGGAGTTATTACAACTTTTCCTGGCAACAAGGAAGCGTTTAGAAAGGTGCTAGATATGCAAGAATTAGCTGTCACATAGTATCCATATGACACCTACTCGTTTTTAAAAAGGAAAGATGCACTGTATTAATCCAGTGTAATGTCTTGGAAAAGGTAGTTCTCTCACCGAGTGCTAATTCGTTGAGTTTTTGCTAGACCCCATGGAAATAGCCGTCACAAATCTCACTGCTGCCCTGAGAACGCTATCATATGTCTGAAAATAAAATGAGGTGGTCACGATTAGTATGTCATTGATTGTGTATTATGGGGTCTCTATATCTGCTAGAAATAAAAAATGAATTTCACACAGATCACAGTCATCTTGCTTAAAAATACTAAGTGCAAATTTGAATAGATTAATTATATGTCATGAATAAAAATACAACTAGAATGCCTATTATTATTCAATAAATGGTTATATAATCGCTGTATCTTCTAGATCAGACATGTCAAACTCCCGGTCCGTCAAGCAAAAGGAGCAGCAATTTCATCCGGTCACGGGACCATTTTGATATCAGCATGAATGTGGTCCAAATAGACTTCATTGCTGCAATCAGCAACACCGATGCCTTCTTGTTTCAACTACACATACATAGTGTATGGCTAAAGCAGGTCATTCTATTATATTTAGCAGAAACTTCTTACCAGCTTTCTTTCTAAAATGTGTCACCAAATGTATCAATAATCTAATACACGACTAGAAACAACACCGCAGTAACTATTACCCCCTATCTGTACAAACAAACAAGCACATTAAAGAGGCATGGTAACGCAGTCACAACTCTTGATTGTAACTGATAAAAAATATGCTGGAAAACGCCTCCTTCGATTCTCTAATTGTGTTGTGAAGCGCTGATAACGAAAAATCTATTAATCCCATAATGCACCTCAACAGCCGCCTTACCGCTCTTTCGGTGGACGGTTTTCACGTGACGTCATTCCCTTCGCCATCTATATCAATGGCGAAGGGAAAAGTCGATGATGAAAACAGAACCTTTCAAATCTAAGGGGAAACCGAGTACATGTTTACTGAGATTAATGGCAAAACGTGTGTTTTTATTGTGGTGCTAATGTTGCTGTAGTTAAAGAGTATACTCTCAAACGCCAATACGAGATAAAACATCAGGTCTAATATATATATATATATATATATATATATATATATATATATATATATATATATAATATATATATATATTATATATATATATTATTTGAAATAGAAAGATGAATAATCTTGTTGTAGATTAATCAAAAGTTAACCGATACCTTAGTAGCAAAATCACAGCAGTAAACAGCACGGTTGGAGGTACACCATCTGGCGTTGCAACCGTGCGTTGGTGCGGATAATTGAAATTAAAACATTATTGGTGAATTGAAGAATGGAGCTGATACGCAGATTGAACAGAAATCGTTTTATTTTCATTTGTATTTCAGAATGAAATAAAACGATTTCTGTTCAATCTGCGTTCAGCTCCATTTCTTCAATTCACCAATAAGTATATATATATATATATATATATACCTCACTGCTGAGCAGAAGCAACGAAAGGTGGACGAATCGAAGAGGAATATCACGTTACAAAAGACTTTTTTAACAAAAGCAAAATCACAAAGTGAAGCTACTGTTAAAGGAAACAATTTTGTGGCAGAGAAGATCGCAAAATCAGTCCTGATATTTTGAAGAACTGCTTGATGAAAATATGTGACGTTTGTGTCCAGACTTAAAGCTAATATTTGCTAATGTGAGTATTAGCAGAAATACGGATGCTGATCAGGTGTGTGAGAAGGCCAGAGGTTTGAAAACACAGTTGATTGAAAACGGAAAAGATCTTGTTTCATACTCTTTTGCAGTGGATGAGACTACTGACACGTCTAATAGGGTTCAGCTGGCTATCTTCATTCGGGGAGTAGACACCAGTTTCTTCGTCACAGAAGACATTTTGGACATTAAATCGATGCTCAACATGTTTCACAACATATCACTGCATCATACACCAGGAAACGTTGCACGCTTAAGATTTAAATTTGGAACATCTAATGAGCACTGTAACGCAAACCGGAAATTTTATTCGAGCCAAAAGGGTTAAATCACTGCTAATTTCAGTCTTTCCTGTGGGAAATACATTCAGAGTTCGGTGACGTAACGTATCATATGGAGTTGCGGTGGACCAGTCGGGAAAAGCTCCTCAATATAGTTTCTAAACTGGTTGAGGACCTATGGCAGTTCATGGACAGTAAAAGAATCCAAAGAATCCCTGTTGCCGAGTAATGTTGAGCCAAGTCAATTCCACAGTGTTCCCAAAGCAACACTTAGCTGATAAACTGAGTGCGTTCTGTACCGAATTGGCACTGCGCTTTAGACTTCACATGGCGTCAAAATAATTTTGAGCTGCTTCGCAACCCATTTTCCGTCAATGTGGAAACTGCACGTGTACAGATTCAAATGGAGCTGATAGAACTGCTGTGTAATGGGACATTAAATACAAAGTACGACTCTTTGGAGCAGGCACAGATCACTCACTTCATACCTGAAGCAATGTTCCAGCTCCGTTTACATGCAGCGCGAAATCTGTCATTGTTTGTAAACACATATCTGTGCGAGCAGCTGTTTCTTGTGATGAAGATGAATAAAACGTCACATTGGATTCATCTCACAGATGAACGCCTGAAATCCATCCTGAGAGTCTCGACAACACAGAACCTAGCCAAAAACACTAATGAACTCATTGCCAAGAAAAAATTCCAAATATGTAGCTCGGACAAAATTGCATTAAGAAAAGTGAGTTTTGATTTCTTATTTTAGTTTTCACTTAAATGCACATTTCTTATTTATATATATTATATAGCATATTTGTTTTATAAAACGAAGGTAAAGTGTGTTTTAAGGTAACTTTGGCTAGTATTTCCAGATGTTTCATTACCCATATAGAGGATCCCTCGTTTGCAGTGATGTTTCTGTTGCTTACTCTGTTTTTAGGCTTCATTTATTAATTTGGTACAGTCATCTCTGACCCAACGTGTATTCTTCTCTTTGAAGAAAAAGTGGTTGGTTTTTTACAGATCAAGCGAATATATACACGGGTTGCCCTATTCGTATCACTTATTTACGTTTATTTTACATTCGTATTTAAACAGCGGAGGAAGTGTGGCGTGCCGTATTTTATTGTATGATAGAAGATTTAGTGGCACATACACTACAGTCCTCTTCTTGTCTGGCTCATATCGAAGGATCTGATCCTATATGCGCAATCCGGAAAAATTAATCCTCGTTATGTATTAGAAGATATTGATCAAAGTATTTTTTCTGTATGAAGGTGGGTTTGAGACCGAACAACAATAACTACTACTACTGCTACTACTACTACTACTACTACTACAACTACTACAACCACTACTATCATCACCACCAATTGCAAGTAATATGTGCAAGTAATAATAGTCCCTAGTTCGAGACTAATAAAAACTTTTTCTTTACTACAATGCATTTTCAAATTACAAATATACTTACATATATGGTTAACCTTGAATATGATGAAAGAAGGAAGGAGCGTTTACTATGTAAATAAGCCTTTTAGAAATAGCCGCAAACCATAGCCATATAATGACCAGTTACCTTTTAAATAAGAACATGTTAAATAAATTAGTGTGACCTAAGCTAAAATGAAACAACAACAAAAAAAAAACAGAATGACCAAGGTTACAATATCTTCGACCATAATTATTTTTCATACCAGTTTTGAACTTGTGGAAAAAGGCTAAACAATAAAAACAATGATTACAACGAGATTAACTATGTCCGTGATTGTCCGAATGTTACCGTATCTAACGTCTGAAGAACAAATGAATATTAGTCAACCGGAACATGTATAATAAATCTCCTCTCCAGAACGGAACACTGATTAATGTTTGAGCTGATGACACCATAACTTGCATTTCTTCTTCCCAATGAAATCTGTATAAAATATTTCACTAGTTTCATTTTATATTGTTATAGTAGGAAAACCGGCAGAAGATCCGGTCCATCGATTCAGTCTGAGTCAAGGTGAATTATTGATTCAGTTACTACCTGTCCAGTTAGAATTATGTACGTTAGGTCAATATCAGAGAGTTTCTCATGGCAGTGTGAATGAATCCGGATATTCGATTTGCTGCATTCTCATTCGTTAAGAAAAAAATGACGATTTCATACTGTTTGTCAAGCGGAATATCTATGAATATCTAGAAATATATAATCATTATCATCGAAATACTTATTTTTCTTCCAATATTTTACTTAACATTAAAGCATCTACGCACAGAAAGCTCAAAACGAAACAGAAAAATTCCAAATTATCTCAAGTTTTTGTTTCATCACTGGAACTCTATGTTTTGGGTCTCTCATATGCCACAGGAAATTTAAAGATCAACAAGTTAAATTTTCTATAAGCATTCGAACTACTGCCTATTTTATAGTGAATCTGTAGCTTCTTTTTTAATACTGCTTGTCACTAGATCCAGCGTTGTTATTTTGATTGTATCGTTTAAATTAGTTGACATATTTCTCATAGATTAATAAGGAATATTATTCTCTTCTTTCTAATAAACTAAGACGTTGACCCTGTATAGTTTCCATAGTTTCATTCACCTAACAGTTATCATATGCTCGGAACTAAAGCTAATAAATTTCATCGCTGCTTTACTATAACTCATCTCGGCTCTCATGACCTTCCCATTTTCTTCCATCTTCGAAAATATTTTCCTATTGTATTCTTACATTTTTAAGACGAATATGCTTTATATGAAAAAAGATTTACCGACTATTAATATCAGGTTGATCGAGTGTGTAGAGGATTTCATGTTATTTCATTTATTAGTTTGATAGATTTGTTTATTAGAACCTTTTTCTATTTTGCCTGTTGTGTATTCAGACAGCACGATTGTATTATACTGAATTTTTCATATCTGCTTTGTAGATTTCAAGTAAATCACGTACAATAGATTTGCATGTATTTAGTCATTATTTCAAACATATGACTATCTAGTATTTACTGCTATTAACTATGAATTTTATTTTAAGTATATATATTATAATAAATTACATATTGAACAATATTCTATTAATATCTGAATACTTTACAGTGTCACCCAACAAAACACCCAATTCATGGGAATACACTGAAAACAATACTAATGAATTGGGTACATTTCCAGGTCAAATTCATCATAGGATACGCATTTCTTTCGCATCGCATTATCAACCAGAATGAAATTACTCAAAGACTATAATTGAATGATCATAAAAGAAAAATCACAAGATTAACAATACCGTCGTATGCTGTTCTGGCGCTAGGTTCCCAGTCATTTCGGTGCAAATATCATTTACGTAAATATTTTTCCCTTAAAAACCTGATTTTCTGTTTTAACATAAAATATCACAAAATAACAAAAATGTTTCCAGTCCAGAGTAAATTATGATGTGGAAATATTTATTGATATTACCATTACGATTGATCTGTGTGCTTCCACTCTCATTCCCATTCGTTTTATGCGTCTGAAAGTGAATACCTTATTCCTGCTTATGATTCAACAACTAGTTAGCACCTTCTTGGGATGATGCTTTTCCCAAATATTATCCGAATGGGTTTAAGATTACGTTTAGACCCACAATATACGCATGTATTAACTTACTGTGTTTGTGCACGAAGAGGATTTTCGATAAAATTATTGATGAATATCCAATAATATAGGTTTACAAACAACTTCCATGAGAGCTATTAATTTATATATTGCATTAACTTACACCACTCAAGTTTCCTCTTTAGATTCCACTCATTTCTTTTCGTCCAAACTATTTAACAGACAGTAAATTGTTTCCGCCTCTCTTCAGGAACGTATGTTAATAAGTAATACATACATATATAAATACATATATATACATACATATTCATATACATATACATATACATATATATATATATATATATATATATATATATATATATATATATATATATATATATATATATATATAGGGTGCACGATTCTCTCTCTCTCTCTCTCTATATATATATATATATATATACATATATATACACACACATATATATATACATACATTAATACATACATGTATGTATATATATATATATATATATATATATATATATATATATATATAGGTGTGCGTGTGTGTGTGTGTATTGGGAGTTTAGTGATAGAGAGAGAAAGACAGTGAGAGTGAAAGAGAAAGAGAGAGACTGAGAGATGTGTGTGTATAGACCTTTAGAATTGTTAAAAAATTGAAAATTTTAAGAGGCCTTGTCGATAGCTTGTTCAGACAATGACAATACATTATCGGTGAGTATATCTTCAATTTAGTGTTATACTAGAAACAGAAAAAAAAAAAAAATATTATTGAAAATTATTATTTAAAAATCAACAGTAAATATATGAAAAAAATGTCTGTCCAATTTGTAAACAAATTTATAAAATATATTTTATATTTTATGGAACAGTGTTTAGCACAATTCTAAAGGTACAAGACAATGTGTCTAATAGGTTTTTGGCTTATCCACTCAATGGTTTGAAACTCTGATACTGTTGTTGCTAGCATTGGCGGTGGTGTTGTTGTCATAGTGATAGTAGTAGTGGTGGTGTTTAACATCAAGTCAAGAACAGCCTAGAGGCCATGTTGAAAGTCATTGCAGCTTCATCCATCTCACATTTTTCTCAGACCATTCTGACTGAATTTTTTTAAATACATAGTTTAACCATACATCGTGGTAATCCTTCAAACTGCTAGAAATGCACCCAGTTATCTGTTAAAGTTATCTGACGCATATTTTGGTTGGCTTTTCCAAAGCAATTGATCAGCTAAAAGATCAAATAAAATGATCCCTTCTTTGCCTATTTTGTGAATTTGTCAGAATAAGAAGCCCGTCAATGTAAACTTTATTCTTTTCTTCCAAAAATTGCAAGAAATGGAAAGATGTGGTATAGACTTGAAACGTGGCCCCATTACTTGCTACAGAGGAAACTCGAAAGTTACACAAAATCTCTGGCGGCGGAAGCAAAACTTATGGTACATTAATTTCCCTAATCAAAAAGTGAAACTGTCCCTCTTATAGACGTCGACACAATCTCCATTTGCACAATGACTTTCACTCATCTTTCGTAAACCGAAGGTTATGTAAGAAAACCCATGGATCCAACATTTCATGTGATGAATGATGGAGGGGTGCTCATGAAAGTGTTTTACAAATAATGCTTCTGATAAAATTGGAGTTCTTAATGTAAGGTTGAGAAGATCATTGTAAAGCCAAATTTATTTTTTTATAATTTTCTTTTTTCTTCTTTCTTAATATTTCAAAGCTTTATTTTTAAACTGTATTAGTAAGATATGATTTCTCGTTATTCGATTTAAATCTTAATACGTATCGTATATGTCTGGAGAAAGTAAATTCTGTTATTGTCAAGATATATCGAGAGAGAAGCAGAGAGAAAGACAAAGTACTGAAAATGGTAACAGCTGTACATATTGAAATTTTCCAATAACTAACATTAATTAGGGAAAATCAAAATTTTTTACTATGCCATCTGAGAGTGGGATTAAAACTCCAATTCATATTTACTTATATTGAATAAGTATTAATAAGAAATGAATTTCAAATGAAGAAATGTTGAACAATTTTCATATTTAATTGGGTAGTAATGAAGGTTAACAAAAATCATAGCATTCTAATCACATACATATGTATTTTAAGTTAAACATGATGTTCTCCGTGATATATAGTATACTGCATTATTAGAAAAAAATGAAAGAAGCAGAAAGTCATATTTTTTATTTATGGTTATGACCGGTTATGGTAGATGCAGTTTGTCAATTCTGAAATATAACAAGACACAGAAAGGAGAAGGGAGATGCTGGAAGAGAGGTGAAATGAGAGGCAGAGAGAGAGAGTGGGAGAAGGGTACGATATGCAATGGGATCGAGAAGGAATTGCCATCTTAGCCTATAATTTCAACCCCACCCAATTTCCTAACATTTTCCCCTCTCTCTTTCTTTTATTATTATGATTATTATTGTTATTCTCTTTCTTTTTTCTTACTTGTTTCAGTCATTTGACTGCGGCCATGTGGGAGCACCAACTTTAGTCGAGCAAATCAACCCCGGGACTTATTCTTTGTAAGTCCAGTACTTATTCTATAGGTCCCTTTTGCCGAACCGCTAAGTAACGGGGACGTAAACACACTAGCATCGGTTGTCCAGCAATACTAGGGGGACAAGCACAGACACACAAACACACACATATATACATATATATATATACATATATACGACGGGCTTCTTTCAGTTTCAATCAACAAAATCCACTCACAAGGCATTGGTTGGCCCGGGGCTATAGCAGAAGACACTTGCCCAAGGTGCCACGCTGTGGGACTGAACCCGGAACCATGTGGTCGGTTAGCAAGCTACTTACCACACAGCCACTCCTGCGCCTATTATTATTATTATTATTATTATTATTATTATTGAGTGAGACAGCAGTGCATGCCATCAAAGTGACACTGGGGTAAAATATACGAAGCCCAATATACCCATCATGATTACCCGTCTGATAAAGGTACACCAGGCACATGCATCACAAACATATGTGCGCGACATGGTGATCTCATATCAAGATAAACAGCACATGACCTTGCAGGTGGGGCTCGGTTAGAATTTTCTTCAGGTTCAGTAGCCCATCCCGCTCAAAAGGTCCCTGAATAAGGGTTGTTTAAGGATGTTGAAAGAACCACCCATGTTTCCAGAGGTGAATTATTCAAACCCCAAAGAATCCCTCTCAACACAGGGCTATGATGCTCCCCCACTACTTCTGCTCGTGATCAGAGATGCACATATTGTCAGCCACTAAGGGACATGCTCAACTGGTTAAGGTCAAACAACTGACAAGCAAATCTCTGGTATTGAGCAGAACATTTGCTGTAGCCCATCTTTTATACCAAGACAAAACAATGTACATGATAACACTTGCAATCAGTTAAGATCAGAAGCCATGAGAGCCACTGCCTGGTACTGCATCAGAGCATTTATTATTATTATTATTATTATTATTATTATTATTATTATTATTATTATTATTATTATTATTATTATTAATAAACATTATTTTTTTTTTATTATTATTATTATTATTATTATTATTATATTATTATTATCACCATGATGATGATGATGATGATGATCATCATCATCATCATCATCATCATTATCATTATTATTATTATATTATTATTATTATTATATTATTATTATTATTATCATCATCATATAAATGAGTAAAGTTATTGGCCACGTCAAAGTGGCTGCTCCGTGTTACTACTAGTTTAACTCCAGGCAGATCTTCCACCAGCTGGTTATCTGTGCAACGCTGCACCCTCTATATACAATATATATTGATAGAACAGGAGCGAAAATCTACCATACTCTGGCAGACATCAGTATAGCGAGACTGTTTCAGTTTGGAGCCGCTTGGTTTATCGTCAGACGCGAGTACCTGGCCTCTAGAGAGATAGCAAGAGTTCAATCTCACCACCAATACATTGTAAACAAACCGACTATTGGTCACTGATTTACAAGCAAAATAGTTAGTCGTAAAATCTCGATATCAGAGTAATATATGCATATGTATGTATGTGTGTGTTGGTGTATATATGTATGTATGTACGTGTGGGTTTATATGTTTATGTGTGTGTATATATATATGTGTGTGTGTCCGTGTGTGTATACACTAAAATTTCGAGTTTCTTTACGGTGACTATATTCATTTCCAGTTTTCTTTTCTCTCCTTCCTTTCTCTCCCTTACTCGCTTCCTCCTATTCCAAACTCTTCTCTTTTGATAAGATATGTGCTTCTATATCATGTGATTAATAAAAAGGAAATCTGTGAAGGCAATTTTTAAAAAAATAATGTTGAATGTGTAAGAGAAACTAAGAGACCTAGTTAAACCGAAATAGTTAGAAATTGAAATTTTATGATTTTTAGTAACTTCATGAGGAGGCGCAATGACCCGGTGGTTAGGGTAGCAGACACACGGTCGTATGATCGCGGTTTCGATTCCCAGACCGTGCGTTGTGAGTGTTTATTGAGCGAAAACACCTAAAACTCCACAAGGCTCCTGCAGCGGTGGTGGCGATCTCTGCTGCACTCTTTCACCAAAACTTTCTCTCTTACTTCTGTTGGCCTGCTCGCTTACCCAGCGTGGTGGGCGTCATTGAAGGCTAAAACAATGCGAAGCGTGTAGCAACATTTGATGTCCTGGTCGGTCACGTTATCACGTGATCAACTTCATAACAACGAAAATAAAAACAAATTAGCTTCAACAGATTCTAGTTAAATACCCATTCTTATTAACATTGCTAAATACCAAGTAATGTATTCCTACACATGTACGTAAAACAAATAGAGCAACAACTTGTTGCACATGTTGTTTCAGACTAAGGAATATTTTAGCCATTATATAAGGACAAGGATATGCACAGAAAAATGTAAAAGATGTAATGCCGTGTTCAATCGAGAACTTAATAGTCAAAAGAAGGTAGCAGAAAACTGGTGTGAAGTACATATCTATGTGAGGTACTTATTCTGAGATAAAATTAGATACAAATATATATGAGGGCGCATGGCTTATTGGTTAGAGTTGCATTCGATATCGCGAGATCGTGGTTTTAATTCTTAGATCGGTTGGTGCTTTGTATTGTTTTGCAAAACGCTTCAGTTCGCGTTGCTCTGCAATCACACCTGATTTGTGATACACCGTGGTCCTGTTCAGAGAATGTCGATTTGTTGGAGGGTGTGAGCTAACGTAGAACACATACATTTGATCGCTGTAAACAAATCATTTGCGCAGATCTTTTTTGTACAGTCTTTTCGAAAATATTTTTTTTTGAAATGACCGAACAACATTTGGAACATTAATCTTTAAATTGTTGTACGTGTCGTGCTTTCATTTCAAGATTTGTACGTGTGATGGTGGTGCATAGTGTGTTGGAAAGACAAAGTCTTCCGTTGTGGTGTCTGTGTGTTGTCTGGTATATTTAACAAGGTATGTGTTGTCGGTGTCGATGGCTGTAATGCTTGTAGTGTTTGTGCAGTCTGTTTGTGCTGTGTACTGTGTCTTTGTTTTCGGTGATGCTGCTGGTGTTGTTGTTGATGGTGATTGCTGTGTGTCTGTGTGCTACGAACCTTCAGACTCTGCGTTCAGTACTGAACTTCTCAGCCACTCATGTTTTTATTAGTTGTCGACATCAGCATTTTGACATCGAAAAATATATTGTCCAGGCAGAGGCTTCTGGTCCGACCGCCCTTGAATTTGTTTTTGAGTAAAACCCCTCAAACATAAAGCGGGAACCATTTCTGTTAATAACCGACTTCATTGACATTAGACATCACTGAGACAGAAATGTATTTACGCAGATTTTATTTATATTTTTTTTAAAGTCATTCCAAGTAAGAACAGCAACAACAAAAATAGCCAGAAAAGTATCTGCAGCATCTATAACATCGACTTTAACAAAATGTCTCGATTTGACAGTTCAAAATGCAAGATAGAATATAAAAAATTCCTTAAAAATAAAGACTCTGGTGGTTTTAATCAGTGTGGGTTTACAGTTTATAAGCAATGCTGATCGTAGCTGAAATACATTTAAACAGTGATCTGCACAATCACAGACAGCCTGGGGTTAAAATACAATTAAAAACAACGCCAACAATATGGATATGTCGCAATGTAGTTTCTTTGCTATTCCATAATCGGAATATATATTTTTCTCTATATTAAATGGAGAAATATATATATCGAGCGATATGGAAAAGAAACGAATTTTCCTGAAGCTTTAATGTCGGCATTTTCTATATATTTTGCCCTATTATCATAACCAACAATATTTAGTAAAAAATTGCTTGTGAATGTAGTTCTATGTATTTGGTTTTTCGTACAATTGATTTCCTTTTTACCGTACCCCGTAGCTAGCCCAGCATTAGCTAAATGAATAGCCACATATGCAAGATCTCGGCATTGAAAAAAATAAAACGAAAATATTTTTTGCTTGTAAATTATTGATAAACAGAAGGCTGTGAGATTCCAGTTTTGTTTTTTTAGTGGTTCCTGAGATAACTGAACAGACACTCAAGTAATCAATGAAGCAAAAATTGAAATAAATTTTGTTGCTGCTAGTGTTGTTGTTTACCCTCGGGTCATTTCATGCGTAGCAGACTTATGAACATAATTTTCCAGTTGCAATTATTATGTTATGTTTATTTTCCTAAACAGAGTTCACGCATGAGGGGAATATATACGTCCTTCTTTTCCTAAATAATCTAGGGCACACTTTGGCGAAGATTTCATTGCTATTTATAGCGGGATGCTCAACTACCTACAGGCTAAATTTTGCTCACAAGAATACATTAAATATGTTCACGGAATATACAAATGTAGTGGACTTTAAAAAAATTACCGTAAGGTATCCACCATTTCAGAGTATAACTTTTGCGAAAAAGGTAAGGAAAATCGAATGCTCTCGGCTGAATTAATGGCAAGTATACACGGGACCATTACACCGCTACATCCCTTGGACTATATTTCTTTACCTCTAAAATTATTGGGTGTTAAATATGGCTGAAGTTGGGATAGAGCTACAATTTTACAATAACAGTCCAAAAATCTGCTTCTAGTTAACCTCTTAAAGACTAGATATATAATTCATTTTATTCCAAATAACTATCTATATACTGGCGAAGTGAGAACAAACACGTAACAATTTTAACAGTATACAACTCACTAATTCTTTATCCATCAATTACAAACTGGGAAGTAGTGAATATAAATGCACAGTGTAAGAGATGAGCTATAGTTGTCTACGACGACAACTAGCTGTTTAGTTTGTAAATTGGTACTAGTTTCCATCCAAGCTCTTTGTCGAGAGAGAAAAAAATCTAGAATTTCTATCTTCCTCGTGTTGTACGGATTAATCTAAATTTAGCAAAATTCAAGGTTATTCCTCCTTACGGAAGAAACGTAATGGGGTAAAGTCGTACTGCTGGCAGGTTCCCAAAATTTGTCAATGAAACTGTCATTTATCATAGTGTCTCTGTTTTGAGGGTGTTGAGATAAAGAGTAAAAGACTGTTTCTGAAACTAAAATTACAACGAATATTCATATACGATTTGTATGCAAGATAATTTCAAAATTTTTGAATGAGATGATGTGCAGAATAATAAATTTGTATAAGGATTGAATTATCTCTAATATAATCGAATGCATATTTCACACAACATATAGACATTAATTTCTGCGATTAAACCTCCAATTTATCATGCAATTTATCACATAATTTACCATTTAAATCCTACAGAGTCATAATGATTAAATATCTTTTAGAACGGACAATTAAGACGCTAATTACCAGGAAATAAATTTTTACCAATGCAATTTTCGTCTAATCCATTGTTTCAGGATTACATTTTCATGGAATTAACCACAAAGGAGAAAAGCAAATGTTTTGTTTGATTAAAGACCGAAATACTTAGTTAAGATAAATATTTCAAAATATAACTCTTGAAATGTTCAAGATTGCTAGCAATAATAAAACAAATATCTCGATATATAGTACACGTATATCTTTAGAAACACAACATAAATATCTCTAGAAACGTTACACAAATATATCTAAAATGGTGCACCCATATCCCCAACAATAAATAGTTAGAAGAAATATTTCTAGATATATAACACAAATTTCTATATATATTACAGGCGCCGGAGTAGCTGTGTTGTAAGTAGCTTGTTTACCAACCACATGGTTCCGGGTTCAGTCCTACTGCGTGGCACCTTGGGCAAGTGTCTTCTACTATAGCCCCGGGCCGACCAAAGCCTTGTGAGTGGATTCGGTAGACGGAAACAGAAAGAAGCCCGTCGTATATATGTATATATACGTATATATATATGTGCGCGTGTATATTTGTGTTTGTCCCCCTAGCATTGCTTGACAACCGATGATTGTGTGTTTATGTCCCCGATGAATAAGTACTGGGCTTACAAAGAATAAGTCCCGGTGTCGAGTTGCTCGATTAAAGGCGGTGCTCCAGCATGGCCGCAGTCAAATGACTAAAACAAGTAAAAGAGTAAAACGTAAAGATTATATCATGAAAATTATTATATAGATATCTCTAGAGATACTACATTTACGTATTTTTTTAGAATACCACTAAACATACTGACAAATATCAAGAAAAATAATTACATTAGATAAGTGTACATATGCAATAAATTAAATGTCTTCACTCATATTATGTATGTTACACAAAAATCTCCAGAAGTGAATCTTAGATATCTAAAAATGTTATATAAAATCTTCTAAATTGATTTCATATATATCCCTAGAAATATTACTTAAATTTCTCAAGCAATGTTATAGAAACATCTCAAGGAATATTACAAAAATGACTTTAGAAATATTAAAAGCGTATACCGTCACCACAAATATATATAAATATCAACTCGTGGTGTTACACGTAACTACAATTACTGCATTACCACAGGCATAGATATAAATTGAATATTTAAACGAAGAGGCAGATCTGCAAATCACTGATCCTGGAGTGCTAATAACGTACTCAATACCTTGTGATTAATTGTAAAGCCGTTGAAGATCATATCATTTCACCCTTACAAATTATTAAGCAGTTACCACTTTTACAATGAGAGTTTCAAGAATAGCCTCTATGTGATGGTTCTCTGAAGTAGAATTAGAAAAAAAATCTTTGATTCAAATCACTCTTTTACATAATAAGGCTACATTGCAAACAGTAATCTACTAAGAATTTTATTTATAATACAACAAAATCGTCATGGCTGAAGTGACTTCGATTATAAAGCTGTGGCTTATTCTAGAGTGACGAATGGGTAAGCTACAAAGCAACAGGTACCCGCAATATACACGAGTGTTGAGATATTTTAGAAATACACACGTAATTTCTCTAAAATCTCACTATTTCTTCTCGAAACTCTAGATTGTCTAACCACCGAAAGCTTAGGGCTACTTAAGATTAAGCTGGTAGAAAACTCGGCTCCAAGGAAGCTGGCTTGTTTGTGTAGAAAGACGTTTTATCTATGAAATATTTTTTGTAAAAGAGTTTTCTAAAACCATGTCCTTCAACCCCATTAAATATTGTAATAGGAAACTACACCACTTGGGGTAAATTTCCAAAACTTAAAAAGATTTTCTTCGGTTTCCTTGCAATATTTCTAAACGAAAATGTCTAAGCCAAACCATGAAGCCGACTTACCGCCTCTACCAAAGTCAGAGGCGAAGGAAGCAGAAACCAAAGCCGTTCCGCTTTTACGCACACAGGCGTTAGAAATACGTACAAAGAAGAGAATAAGTTTACTACTATAAACAATGTCTCCACCACTGCTACCACCACTACCGCCATCATAACCACAACTAACACGAATACTCAAAAGAATTTTGCCGCAGGTTTAAAGCTAAAAACAAATTACGTGATTTTCGAAGGAAGAACTGCTTGCCTGATAAATAACGTTTAAAAAAGACAAATTCACCATACAACTACAAACACCAGAAAACATCGCTGAAAAAATCGCAAAACAAAACCAATTATTTACAAGACACTCAACCTAAGAACAAAGCTATACGAAACGGACACTTAAGAAAATGTAGAAAAAAGTTTAAGGCCCATCGGGAGCGGGAACAGATTTTCCACGAACGTAGTTAGATTCCACAGTGAAGAAAGAGCCAAGGACCTCTCCACAAAATCCTTTAAATGTGAAAACTTACTGATCATCCCTACATACTTTGGTCGTAAGGTAACAAAAATAAAAATTAAAAACATATTCCCAGAGATAGAAAATGACTCGTGTCTGCCATTTGTTGTGACATCGAAGGCGAAACCCATATCTTGGAAATCGCTGTCCTGGACCAGCAAAACTGGATTTTCTAAGGAGTTGAAATCCTTGCTCAAATTGTCCCAATGTATTTCGTAAAAATTCCAAACCAAATCAAATTGACAGACGATTCGAGTTTGCATGTGGCCACCGATGGCAGAAAGCCACTTTGCTACGTTTGTGGTAGTAAAGCACACTTAAAAATAAGTTTCCCCACTAGCACAGAAACAACAACAACAACAACGGTAGCAACAACGACAAAAAGACAGCGAAAACCAAAAACCGAACAAAAAACCAGTGCTGCGACCTACACCGACATATGCACAGCTAATTAAACAGCTCTACAAACAAATGAAGGAACATTAGCAAGCAACAAGTAAGCCCAACCAAACACCACCACCACCACCAGCGACACTAAGAACAGAAGCAACACCAACAACCACAAAGGAAGAAGGGAAAACCAAAAAGACTCATACCCCACATCAAAATAACCCATACACCACTTCCTAACTGTTAGAAACCAGCACCAACACCAACAACAAAATCAGCAAACTCAGAAATAGACCCCAACAGTATTCCTTTCCCATCTTCTGATTCTTCCGATATGTTAGATAAGGACGACACAGATGATTGGCGAGTGGTCACAGGGAGAAGGAGAAAAAAGAGCAAAAGAATAGAAAAGCAGACAAACAAAGCAGGGAGGTTTACCACTCCCGTAACCAAAACATCCGCAGAAAACAAAAGCATCAACACAAACCGAAACAAAGAATCACAAACGCACAAAACGACCGTAATACATTAAAATCATACATATAACACAGAACACACACAGTACTGAAATCTCTCTACCCGGATGCAGTAGGGAGATTTCAAAAATACCAATCTAAAAAACTATACAAAAACCTTCTGGGAGAAGCCTGTGAGGTGAAGGACAAATGACTTTCGGACAGTAAGTTACTCTCTCTCTCCCTTTCTCTTTCGTCTTCCTTTCGTGTGTAAAATACAACTTTCCATAGGAACATGCTCAAAATAGGTAGTATAAATGTATGTGACTTGGGGTCGCCTTGGAAACAAGGCTACCTGTTAAATGATATTAACTCCCAGAATCTGCATATCATAGCCATCAGAGAGACAAGACTCTATTACCCACAGGCCCTCCAGCACATGTTCGTGTCTGCCGAGAATGGGCGGAAGTGGCACCGCGGGGCTTCTTCGGAAGTTTCGGCACCTCGAAGAGCAATTTTCCTAGACCCCGAGGGTAGGCTGGTCGTCTTGGATGTCGATGATAGTATTGAGTGTGCTTTTCGACTCATAACAGTTTATGCACCGTCCTTAACAGGTCGGCCAGATTTCTTTCGACGTCTAGAGTTTTCCCTGGGAACGTCTCGACCTTTACTTTTAGTAGGGGTTGGAACGCTACTCTGTATACGCACCTAGTCTACGTGGGCAGAGATAGTAATTGGAGAGGATGAAAATGCCTGAAAGACCTGCTCTGACAAGTATCGACAGACCACCCGAATGTGCCAATGTGGAGAAGGAGCAACCGCATCGGTTCGTCCAGATGGTATTTAGATAGAGTAGTCTGTAGGGCAGTGGATAAGAATAGTGTAGGTTGTCCACAATTCCATATAGTCAGCTACACAAATCACAAATTTGTGACTTGTATACTTGACTTAGATAAGACACATAGGCAATGTCCCGGTTACTGGAAGCTGAACGCGTCATTCACGGCACGACAGGCTTACAGGGATCGGATTAGCACATTAGTTAAGAGAGCATTGACAGCTGCCATCGTAAAAAAGAGATGGTGGTATGCCCTAAAGAAAGCAATTAAAGCAGAATCGGTTAGGTACAGAAACGGCCTAGCATTAGACCGAAATAGAATAGAGGGAGACCCAGTCAAGAAATTAGAAGTGGCACTTAGACCTGGTATCGCGTCCAACGTACTGGCGGCGATGTTGGCCCTCGACCAACACTTCAACGCCAAACACAAAGAACGGGGGCTCCGAGAAACGAAGGAGTTGGTCTTATTCGTGGATTTATATACGTACATATGTCATTATTCAGTTTTATTTCAAGATGCCAATACAGAAAGGGGCTGCCTCATGTGCGTACGTATCTACCTACGTATGTATCTACGCATGTATGTATGTATGTATGTATGTATGTATGTATGTATGTATGTATGTATGTATGTATGTATGTATGTATGTACGCACGTACGTACGCACGTATGTATGTGCATGTTCTTTTTATGATGATTATCCAATAAATGATATAATTAATTATTAAGAATAGACGTAAAGGTAGAATAGTATTGGATACCATATTGACTGTCTGAAAAGCGCGACTATCATCTAAACTGAGACTGTGCTCTTTCAGCTAAAAATCCGAATCGGTTCTGTATCTAAAGATTCTCTAAGTTCTTAGCGTAAACAAAATTGTAATATATTTCAATAACGAATATGGCTGTAGGGGGTGAGTGTCTTACAGTCTTTATTTCCAAGAAAATTTCGGATAATATAAATACATAAATCAATTATTTTTTTTTATTTATAAAAATGACACATCAAAATATTCACAAGAGAATCTAGAAAATATAAAACAATACAAAGTATGTCTGATATTGAAGTCAATACTAATATGTTAATCCTACCCCAGCATGAAACGAAAGAAGAGAGAAACAGAGAAGCCGAAAAAAAAAACCAAAAAAAAAAACCAAAAACAAAAAAAAAACCAGCATTTACAGATGCATTAAAATATTTCCCTTTGAGATATTCTACTAATCGCAACACTCCTTGTAAAATAAATCAATATGAGCCAAGA
Source organism: Octopus sinensis (assembly GCF_006345805.1). Taxonomy (NCBI): domain Eukaryota; kingdom Metazoa; phylum Mollusca; class Cephalopoda; order Octopoda; family Octopodidae; genus Octopus; species Octopus sinensis. Next base: position 31,513,580 of record NC_042999.1, on the reverse strand, counting down.
TTAGTTTTAATATATAAACAATGAGAACATTCTAAGGATGGACATTCCGGTGACAGAGACAGCTGACCTTGGAACGTCAATAAGTTGGTCCTGATCAAATCTATTATTGTGGCTGTAATAATAATGATAAAAAAAAAGAACAAAAGAAACACACTCATCACAATATGGATCGTTATGTTTTCATTTCTTTTCTTTTCTCACTGATTATTTTGTTTAGTTCATCGGAATATAGAAACTGTCATAAGTCTAATAAACAAGATTTCTTTCTTTTGACTCACATACATACACATGCGCACACATTATATTTTCACGCGCGCACACGCATACGTACATACCAGAGACAGAAATGCACAAACCACAGGTATACAAATGTGCTATATACCAATATATATATATATATATATATATTTGTATACATATATATATATACATATATATATATATATATATATATATGTATATACGCCTACATATATGCTTGTGTGTATATATATTATATATATATATATATACATATATATATATATCTATATGTACGTATCTATATATCTATCTATCTATCAATATATAGGTGCAGGTGTGGCTGTGTCGTAAAAAGCTTGCTTCTCATGTACATGGTTCCGAGTTCAGTTCCACTCTGCGGCACATTGGGCAGGTGTCTTCTACCGTAGACTCTGGCTGACTAAAACTTTTTGAAAACTGAAAGAAATACTTCGTATATTTGTGTGTTTGGTGTGTGCGTGAGTATCTATGTGTGCGTGTGCATCTATGTATGTCTGTGTGTCTCTGTGTCTGTGTTTGTCGCTCAGCACCGCTTGACAAACTGTGTTAATGTGCTTACTTCCCCATAGCCCAGTTACTCGGAGAAAGAGGCAATAGGCTTAAAAACTTAGTAAGCACTCATCATTTTGATTAGTTCGACTAAAAATCATGAAGCCAGCGCCCCAGCATGACTGCAGTCAGGTGACAGAAACAAGTAGAGGGTAAAAGATATAAAATATAAAGCTTCAGGAGAAGAAGGACGACCTTCCCTTCGAAGTTTCAGCGTGAAAAATCAGATTACGACGGTACGCTGAAAACTTCATTGGCCGACCAAGATACACACATAGAATGTGACCAAATCAGGCTTCTTTTCATCATTGTCCTTGTTGCGTTCCGTTCATTTTTTGCATTCGTTTGCAGTGCTTAGATTCCATTGGTGAAGAAGCTTTCATCCTGTTGGTAACAAAAAAAAAATCATGATCATCAGATATGATACTTGTTCCCAGTCAATTGCTTTTTCCTGATGGAAGATGATAGTCCCATGAGGACAAATCAGAGCAACATTAAGGGTGATCAATCAGTTGAATGCATCAATCACACATAGACGTGTGCTGGAACACTTTCCTGATAGAACAACTCATCTTTCATCAGTTTTCTGAGCCTTTCTTATTGATAACCTCTCCTAGCTGCTTCAAAAATTTGGCATAGTACTCTGCATTGATGTGGGCCTTTTGAAAATGTTCAATAAACACAATTCTGTTGTGTTTGGTGATAGTCATTTTCCTTTTGTGCCCTATAATTTAACACACACAACGATAAAAATTCCACTTATTTCTTATCTTTATTTTCCTAAAATTTTCGTTGCGTCTTGCAACCTTTTCAATAGACTTTTGAAAAAGTTGTAAGGCGCAACGAAAATTTTAGGAAAATAAAAAAAAAGAAATAAGTGGAAATTTTACAGGTGACTGTGTTAAATAATGACTCTCCTCAGACACAACAGAATATGCTTCAACACACGAACTCACATAAATTATCTTGCAAACCAAATCCAAGCACGAAATAAACGCAATGCTTTTTGAATCCCAAAACACTGATGCCATCACCTTCTCAGCAAATGAATTGAAGTTGGCCTTCTTTGAAGTAGGTGAGGTTGTTGTCTCCACTCCATGGGTTGTCTCTAATTCTCTGACTAAAAGGGATGACGCCGCCATTCATTCTGAGTTAGGAAATATTCAAGAAAACCAGTTGGATCTACCTCAAAATATGGCAGATTTTCCACTGATTTGATAGATCTGTTCTGCTTTTGACTTGCTCTCAGAAGACATGCCACGCAGCAAGCAGACATATTGGTCAGACCAATTTCCCTGTCTCAACTCTCTCACTGGATATTGTAAATGCATTGACAATTTGATTTATAGTTCATCGCCTGTTATCCATCAAAGCTTGGTTGTCATCACTTAATGTAACACCCATGTCAGCTTGAATGACCTTGTGGGCTAAATCTTTTTTTTTTTTTGTGCATCTAATTGACATTAACAGGATGGCAAAATTTGTCCATTTTGAAATAGAATCGCTTCTAGTTATATTTGAAGTGTTCTTTGAACAATCAGATATCAGCTTAATTCGAAGGAATTAATGCAGTTATAAATAAGAAATGTTGAAAATGACACAAATAAATTTTCATGGCTTTAGCATCATTCTATCATGCTCAGCCCATGGAATTTGATTCCACCTTCGTATGTGACACATAAGTTACTCTTCACACTAGCATATTTTCTCCTCTCTGTACAAGATATTTGTATCTATAATGTTGATTACAGTTTGCACATGCAGACCTGGTAATTATATATGTTGGAAAGGAGAAGAAAAGAGGATGAGAGGAAAGTATATTTGTAAGTATATTATTAAAAAAGATATTAAGCAACATTTTGTTTAGTTTTTAATTGGATTTGTGTTATGATATGTATTGTTTTGGTGCAATGAAGTACATGTGTGTGTGAATATACATTTATATATATATATATATATTATATATATATATATATATATATATATATATATATATATATATATATATATGTCCATAATGTATATGATAAACTTTTATTGACGTTCATCTAAAGATAATCACACACTGGTAAAAACATACGTACACAGACATACAGGAAGTAAATAGACATATTTCATTTTCAATTTTTTATTATTTAATACGCAAAGCGAACACTTGAAATGTAATCAATAGGTAGGACTACATACCTTAGTATTTATTCGACACTCACTTTGCAGTTTTTGATTTAGAAACTCTTTTTGGCATTGAACTGATGAGCTTTGTGATCGTCCCTTGTGGAATTTCTGCCCACTTTTCAGGCAACAGTCGAAACAATTCATATTTAGATTTCGGTTTCTGTCAAGTTTTTCGTATATCTCTATCTAGTATGCTCCAAAGATTTTCAATTGAGTTCATGTCAGGATATTGGCTAGGACAAGGAAACTTTTTGATCCCATTTTCAGTCAGATCAGAACGACAATTGCTGGTGACAGCTCTCCATACCATTCAGAGATATCGCTATATTTCACAGTTAGTTGGAGTCGTTTCATATCAAATTCTTGATTGGGAAGCCTCCAGACCCAAACACTTCCATTGTCTGAAAATAATCCAAATCTGAATTAATCTGGGAAAATCACTCAATTCCAAAATGAACTGGATTTTTTCTGACATCTCCTTAGGCCATTTCTTTCTTTTCGTGATACTAATTGGTTCAAGGAGTGGTTTTCTTGTAGCTGCTCGTCCATAATACCCAAACTTATGCAGATATGTAACACACATTCTTGGAGTAACTTCTAGCTGTTTTGTAATGCCAGAAGCCTTCGAACGGGGTTCGTTTTCCACAATTATCTTCAAACAGCGAAGCTTCCTTTCCGAGAGCCCAGGTCGGCCGGGACTAGAATCTGTTGATTCTTTTCCTTGGCTTTTGAATTGCACTATAATTCTATTAACAGTAGCAAGAAGTATTCAAAGATTTTTGGCAATTTTTCAATGGCTAAGACCAGCCTCAGAATGCCCAACAATATGACCTCCTTCAATATCTGACAGTTCTGCTGAATTTTTGTGCGTGGCATGGTTACTCTTTGCAATAATGTCACCCGGAATGAAAAGGAATAATTACATTGTAAATTCTACATCGCTGAAAACATATTAAGACGCTTAGATCAGAAATTCTGAAAATTAAAGGTGTATATATACTTCCTGCATGTCTGTGTATATCTAATGCTTTCTTTACATATTTTATATCGTCCATAAATGCATAATTCCTTGTAGATCGATATCCCAGTAGAAAACATCAGCTTGGGGATCCAAGTTAAATATGTATAACGTTATGTAGGATATGTGTATGTATCTGTATACAGTGATACAATATTAACCTGCGTTAATACCAAAAGGGTACGACTTTATCTAAATTGATGTTGATGTTTTGTTATAACGCCGAATACTTCGGATTCCGACATGAGTGGGGTTCTCACAATGGCTTGTGGTGTATAAAAGCACAAAAATATCGTTGGTAGACGATAACTGTCTGCAATGAGCGCCGAAAATGCCAGATCATGTGATTTCGATGTACAGCCTCTCATCTATGACAGCTCTTTGCTCACCGCTTACCAGCCATATCTCATCGCTAAATCTCCCTCCCAACGATGCATATAATTACACCAATTTTTCAGGCACTGATATGGAAAATAGCCACATGTATTTGGCGGAATGCTGCTGGTATATAGCTTTCACTGAAGAGTTTCTGATTTCCTTTAAAATATTCTTAATTTTCTGACGAAGAATTTAGTCGTACTCTTCGACTCCAAAACATTACTGTGTCCTTTACTTTATTGAACCAGAAAAGATAAAATCAGAACCGACTTAGGCAGGATTTGAATTCGGATTCAAACGATTCGTATGCAGACTTAGAAAGGGATATTTCCGTTATTGTAGATCTGAATAAAGACATAATATGAGTTGGTACTGTTAATAGGTTTGAAATTATTGTTAATAAATAATTAGAGCAGAGGTACTGAATAATTTATTAGTGAGGAGCACTAATACTTTGATCGTGGCCGCTGGCTACCGCTTCATAAATTCTGTAGAAGTTGCAAGCATGGTTAAACGAATGTGTGACATTTTCCTTTTTATAGGTTCGCTTGGAAAAATAGTTTGTAAGTTAGAGGGATTCTCTGGTGACATTTCAATATTGTTAAACCATTTTTTAAGTTTCCTTTAAACTTCTCATAATATTTTTTAATAATGTTTTCCGCTGTTTTTATTTCGAACTTAAATTATTTTTGTATCTTTTAGGGCCTATATATACAATAGAGTATATTATAAATTTTCATTATAATTAATCATCTAAATAGAATGTATATTAGACACACACACACACACATGTGCAAGCTACTTAATTATGCTTGTACCCGTGGCACAAGATTCCGCTATTTGTATATCTGGCAACGTATAAAATATTCACATTTATCCGATGCAAGATTCTACAGTTTCATACAAACATGGGCACACATATACAACATATACGTATGTATGTATGCGTATTTATATGTGTATAACAAAGTAAACATAAGAGTTTATGTGTACATGTAAATATTGCTGAGTAATGAACCAATGGTAACGTATGAGACCAATATATTCGCATTATGTCCATTTAAATTCACTAATACTTCGTACTAGCACAGTATAAAATGAAGATAAATCCAAGATACAAGTAACCATCAAATACTGTGACTATTATCTTTAATATATATTAAATTCATAACTCGAAATCTTGTTTTCAAATATTGCAATATTTAATTATTTGTTAACATATTTTCTCTTATTAAATATTACACGTATTTTTACGCTAAAAAAAATTGAATTATAACATTAACTTTTATTCCTGTTCATTTTTTTTCAGCTCAATAATTCTTTCATTCCCCCATCTCTCTCTCTCTCTCTCTCTCTCAATATCTTCAATACAAACAGAAAATCACTCTCCTAATTTTCTACAATATTTCTGACTCCTCTCCTTGTTTTCTCTCATGCTCTCACTACTGTTCACACTTTACTTGCTCACTCACAAAACTCAACATTATTTCGTTCCCTCGCGATCTATATCTCAATACTTTCCATAATACTATTTCTCGCTCCACCAAAATCTAATTCATTCGGTTTCTATTTTCCTACCCACCTGTTTTTTATTCTATTTTACGTTGTATATCAATAACTTCTTTGCAAATCCATTTTTCTTTATTTTTCAGAATTTCTAACCAACTGATTTTTTAAAATCATGTCTGTCTACTTTTATCTAGTTTGAGAGTTTTTTCCTCTCTATTTCCTTTCAAACTATCTGTCTAAGTGTAAGAGAGATACAGTATGTGTGACAAAAGTTAGGATGGTGATAACTTGAAAGCTTTACAACATAGGTGTGTTCTATCAAAGATGGCCTGGGGCTAATCAGTACAAACGAACCAAGTGTAATTTTAAGATTGAAAATTGTTCAAAATATTTACATAAATAAAATATCACACATTATTACTTTATCGATAGATACATGCATATAGCCACACCTACTAAGAGTTGTCTGCGTCTATATAAAAGAAGCTAGTTAGTACAGTCATAAAAGTGTCGGTCAAAATAGCTTGCTTACTCGCTCTGGCACTCTGTTTTGTGATCAAATTACACTGAAGTTAACATTGTCTTTTAATCTTTTGGGAGTTGTTAAATAAATCCATGCACTAGTGGACTCGATTATCTCTCTATCTCTTTTTCTCTCTCTCTCTCTCTCCTTGAACTGGTTTTTACCTACTGAGTAATGTTTTAACAGCAGACGAGTCTGCGAAATACTCAAACTGCTAGCTTGTTAATTTCGCGAGACGGAATTCAATCACTAATTCCGTTCACGACTGACGAAACCTCCACTAAATCTATGCACACTTTCTCAGAAGGTGATAAACACATTGGAAGGACAGCACAGTAGAGTTAATTATAGCCAGCTGTCATTTGCGATCGAGTATGACCTGGAAACATGTACTTTGCATTCTTTAGTTGTTTCAGTTGATTTTGTAATCTCAGGCCCTTGACCTTCTCGCCAGAGTCTTGGGGGAATATTCAGGATAGAACGGCTAAAGGACGAGTTGACTCCAACAGCGCTTTGCTGGTACTCATTCACAGTTGAGTGAAACAAAGTGAAATTAATTATTTTGTTCACGGGCAAACCGGCGGTCTCATCTAGAAATCGAAATATAGAGACACTGTGATCATGAGCTGAACCCGCTAGACAACAAACTACATGCCATCAAAAAGTATTCAGATGTTATACTTTCTCATCCACTCATCTAGGATTCCTCAATTTCAACCGCTGTAGTTATTGTCTTTTTTTTAATCTAAAGGAAATGAATGCAATTAATACTATACAACCTATATCACATTATAGTGTTTCAAGCATCATATTAATGTAATAAGCACATGATGTCAAATATATATGCATCTTGACGTATTTAAATTATGATACACAAAATGTATCAAATATCAGTGTTTCCTACACGTTTTAATAAAATATGAAAATTATCACATATCTGCACTTCTTAATTTAGTTTTGTATCACCTGCGACACAATATTCTCTTTCTTTTCTTTTTGTTCTCCTTCGTTTATCAATTTTGTTTTTTTGTATGGCATAATTAACACCTGTTTTAAGTGTTTATTCTGTTTTTTAATATTCTAAAACATATAAGAACTAAAATTGAATGTATGGTAAACATACGTTCAAATATATCTATTAGGAGGTTTATTTTACGTATCTTTTGTAAATTTTAGAATTGGAATTTTGGAGACAATAGTATTTGCTTGGGCATAAGTTGACAACATAAACAACAAACGGGTTAATGCTACACTAAATTGCATGTATTTTTATCACTGTTCAATACGTGTCGAGTGAGCTTCTGCGACAATTCCCCAAAACCGATAATGTAATGTCCATCTCCAAAGCAACCGGCATAACAACACCTTCACGAGTCTTCCACTTTTCTTCTCATTCTACCTTGTTTGAAAATACTTGTTCCGGCAGAATGTGTTGTTTTCTGTGCCAGTATTTCAAAGCACTTGAAGGCAATCGATGTTCATTCAAGGAAACTAAGTACATCCCATAAGGTAAACCATTAACATTCGTTGTCAAAGAACATCTTAAATGAAATCATTTTGAAGAGGTATCAACACGGCTAACGTTTCCCCGAAATCTGCTAGATTCGATTGCTGTTCACGAAATGGATTGATTATCCACATCAGATTTTCCAAGTCCCTGCGCACACTTCTTTGGAAAATGTTTTACCATGTTTTAGAGAGTAAGGATGGCAAATGAGAAATTATCCTACAGCGTTTTCTCATATCAGCCTGTTTTCATGCGAATAAAAACACTCTTTTAGTAAACTTGGCAAATGTGTGAAATTTAAGAAATCGTCTTTATCAATATTAATATGCCAGAGGGTGATCTTCATTTTCATGGCTTTTATTTTGCAAGACATTAAATATGTCCTTTCCATTACATTAAAGCGACTAACTAAGCCTAATTAAATGTTTAAAACCTGAAGTAATTTATTCGACTACAAGGTGGCCAGTTAAAATTCATTATTGAAATGCATCGCTTTCGCATCACTGTAATAAAAGATACCCCCATCTCCCCCACCTGGTGATTATTTTTTCAAAGATTTTTTTTTTCTGTGACAGCAATCTAAACGTAAAATGAAGGAGGATTATCTGATCTGACAAATCTTATCATTAAATAATTCAAAAAGCATTCACACCTGTTTCTCTTGTAGGCCCATCGCATTGAGTATTTCATCACATGCTGCTATAATTCTTCCTGTTCACATTTCTAGTCACTACAACATGTATTTTGTTACTCAGTTGCTATGCAGCTAGTTCTTGCGATATAAACAATAACGTAAAAGTAACAATACTGCTTCGTGGGGTGCAGGCAGCAATTACTTAAAATTTCTGTTTCATAGCTAAATCACCATCTGTAATAACCGTAACAATTTTTCTTCTCAAATGATCTTCAGTTCTGCATGAATAAAATTCATCAGTATTTTACACTCCAAGACGCAAACAAAAGTGTTGTTCCAAAATTTTTCGCAAATTTTCTTAAAAAGACAATATACAATGACTTATGCATCGTTCATAATGTTTACTGTTTCACTAAACCACCGAAGAAAAAATCGTAACTCCAACTGCTTTGCCATCAACTAATGCTTCAGATATTTGGCAAACATTGCCGATCAAAAATATTCTTGTTCCTTTGGATAAAGAAGTTTGCACTACATTATCCATAACTTGCTTCCACTACGTAGCAGACTGGTAATGATTTTCAAACACAGCTTGGTAATTTTCTTAACCTCCGTCTATAGCTTTTAATTTTCTTTCACGTCCATTTGTGTTATTTAAAGGTTAGCAAGATAAATACGCATTTCAATCTCAGATTTTTTTTCTTCATTATTTATCAGAAATTGTTTCCGTTGCCATAAATGTTGATGAGTAATTTGATGATTACTATGCTTTGACTTAAATGTGCTTGTAATTTTATAGGAACCAGATATTACAAACAATATTTTTCATTACAAAATAAGATGATGGAGTAGCTTTAGTTGGTCCATTTTAGGGAAGTAAAAAAAAACATATTTGATACATCATACGCTCTAATTTCTTATGGGGAATTTTGAGAAGAGGATATTTTCATTTACCTATTTCCCTTTCAGAGATTTTTCAGTCAATACAGTCATACCCTGTGCCTTTCTAAAGTGCTTGCATCATTACGAGCGTCATTTCCTGTAACACATGCAACCGCTTATATCAGCCACAGAATCGTTTCTATATCACACATAATAATCAGTATCATTAACACAGTAATTATTTGTAGCACTCATTAATACCTCTATAATTAACCATCAGTCATCATCATTAACCATATAGTCATCATCTGTAACGCACATAACCTTATTTTCTTACTCCTTATCCGCAGTTCCTAAACACCTCGCATCAGTAAATTTCAACAGAATATATCTCTTCCATGTTGTACGTTTCCCATTCTTTCAGAAGCAAAATATTTCCTTGTGAAGAAGATTATCTTTAAAGTTGTTCTGTAATCACTTAAACATCGCCATATTATCTTAATCTAAAAAATACATAATGCGGTTAAAGACCTTTTCATAATATTTCATAAAATATTTATATATTGCATAAAACAGGAAATGAGAAGATATTTATAAACAAATGTGCACGCAGCTTCATTTTTCTAATAAAGTATACTCTGTAAATGAAAGAGAATTTAAATTACTTATAGGTATGCCTACATATCAAAACAGAACATGAAAATGTCATCCATCAATCATAAGCATAGACTTGTTTCTTCTTAACCATTATAAGCTGCTGTACTGACCGCAATTGATAGGCTTCCTATGCTGTGGCTGATATATAAATACATTAACCATGTGGTGTTATCACGATATTCTTGCTGTATCTGTTGCACTGGTGGTTTAAACGACAGTTAGCAAATCAAACTTAAAATGTCGCTTGGAGAAGATGAAACTAAAAGAAGAAACCAATGGAACAAAATAACATTCGAAAGCCTAAATCGGTCTTCAGAAATAATTAATGCAGTTACCATTCAGGCTCTTTGATAGAAATAAGGACAACTACATTGAAATCCAGGAAAATTATAGTTCAGTTGCCGACGGCAATCTTCCAGTCTTAACATTTATACGTGTATGCAAGCAGATAATATGCTTTGTTCTTCTCTGAAAGGTTATATCAAACAAAAGTCAGGAGCCGACCTACTAAACCCTAGATATAGAGAGAAGGACGCAACGCTGATCGAACTGCAACGTACGTATAAGCAACTGGAGATTATTAACAGTTTTAATGAAAATGAATCTGTTAAAATTAGAAAGCAAATATATAAATATTTGCGGAAATAATGTCATTCACAATTCCTGTTTCATTCAGCCCTAAATGATATAGTTTCCTCTTCAATGAACAATCTCTTACGTTAAGAAGCATTGATATATATATCTATATATATGTATATATATATATATAGAGAGAGAGAGAGAGAGGGAGAGAGAGAGAGAGAGCGAGAGAGGGAGAGAGGGAGGAAGAGAGAGAGCTAGAGAGAGACAGAGAACAGAGCGACAGACATATATAGAGACATAGATTTCCAATTATTGAAGATGAAGATAGAATTAGATAACATTTAGAATATTCGTGGTGAGAAGACGGCAACTCCAACAATATGAACCAAATTCGAATATATGAATAATTTGCAACATTCAGATTACTTTATTCCCTTCGTTTTTAATATCTATATCTATATATGTGTGCGTCTGTGTCTGTGTGTGTGTCTGTATGTGTGAGTGAGTGTGTAATGTATATATATATATATAATATATATATATATATATATATATATATATATATATATTATATATATATATATATATATATATATATATATATATATATAATATATATATATATAATGTGTATAATGCATGTATATGTATCTATACATACACACATACACATATATGTATACTTATCGTTATGCTGAAAATTTAGTTCACAAAATTTCATATCCATCTTTGGAGAGGTGTTGCTTATTTGCATAGGGATGCGATAGTTAATGGCGTTTTCGGACATGGCCACACCTATTCGATGAAACCAATAATAAAATATATGCTGGAAAAGTTAATACAGGTTTTCGAATACTATCGAAATCAGAAAATATTTATTCTTCCATTGATTCTCGTTTATATTTGCTTTTGCTTCTAAAATATTCATACTTTATGATCTATAAATCGGATTTAAAACTTTTATAATTAATGAATAAATTTCAAATTTTCATATAAATTTACATGCCATTTCACAACATGCGATACCTGAATATTCAAACGTGAAGTGATGTCATATTGATTTATCGTGCATCATCCATGGCATCTGGAATTCGTACTTTTCGAAGAACATTAATAAATAGAGCAACCGAATATAAAACTTTCATCGTTTCAACTCACTCCATCTTCCCAAATCTGTTTCTAATCACTCCATTTTTCCCAAATCACTGTTTAATATGTTGTTGCGACGCATGGCAGCGAGCAGTAAGAATCGTTAGCTCGCTGGGTCATTTCGTCCATCTATTTGTGCTGAGTTTAAAGTCCGCTGAGATCGATAGAATAGGTACCAGTTGAGCACTGGTGTCAATGCAATCGGCTAAACACTCCCCTGATTTTGTTGTTCATAACTAAAATTTTAAATTAATATATTCGTACAAGTGAAGGCGATGAGCAGGCAAAATTGTTAGCACGCCGGACAAAATTCTTAGTGACATTTCGTCCGTCTATACCTTCTAAGTTCGAATTCGACTTATGTCGACTTCACGTTACATTCGATAGAGGTTGGACAAAGGGCTGACTCCAATCAACTTAACCCCTCAACCGAAACCTGGTCATGTGCCGAAATTTGAGACCAGTATGTCTGTACAAATTAGTGCAACGTTTAACAGCGAATATAAGAGATAGGAACAGTTTCATGCGAGAGGTGTCACACATATCCTCGAAGAAAGTTAGAAGATATTTTTCTAACATCCTCGGCGTTTGTTCGAAAGCCAGTCATGATTCATTCTGGCATGCTAAGCAGGAACACATAACAAAATGCATACGGTATCGAGTTCAACATGAATAACAAAATCACACAGCTATTGTTTATTGTTACCATATACAACTAAGTATTAATATCTTCATTGAAAAAACTGCGAAATTCACATTGAAAAAGGATTTACAAAATGTCGCCTGTCAGCTCCTGTACAAACTACAACTGACATATCATAGTCACGATATTCTTTAGGGAACTAGCTACAATATACAATAATAGGAATATTATTCCTACGAAAAGAGGTTTCTCGAGGATCTAAACGGAAACAAAAACACTTTCCAGAATCAATAACTTATAGTCAACTGGCACAGGTTTTTTAGATCTGCATAATGTTTCTTGTGGATTTGGCAAGACGTATTTGATGATTATGTGTGGAAAATTTTCATTCATTCAAGTAGGTTCCTGGGATTATCGTAAATTTGGTCGGATGTGGGAAGACTGCCAATTCCGCATTTAGGATGCTACTCTATCTTGAAAACAATGCTAGTCGGATCTGCAATGTTAATAAAAGATCTCAGAATGTTTTAAAGCAAGTTTAGATAAAAGCAAGTTATGAACGCACAGTGGCGGACAGATTTGGATTTGAAGTCCTCGATTACGACTTCCAGTAAAGCGAATAATTTTACTCGTAATTTAATTCAGTCAAATTTTGACAATCATCTTAAAGGTTAGAGCTGAGGATAACTTCAGAAAATAATTCAACGAAAACTTCTATAAGAGAACAAACTTGATCTTTCTTCGGTCATGTGCCATCGCAACATGAAATTTGCTTTGCTTCATTTGGAACCAACAGTTTCGGGGGCTCAATCGTGTTGGAGTGCTCGATTTTAAATATTTGTTTCGTATTATGGCTTCATCAAATTATTGTCTGAATTGTTGTATTCTCCATTAATCGTTCTACATTATTATTTGCACGCCTTTATAAAATTTGGAACGTGCTCCTCCATTTTTATATAACTTGTGTCTCCTTTAACATACCTTTCTGTAAGCCCTCTGTGTTAAACGTTTTATATTTTGTATGTCAGTCTGCAAAATAAAGCGACCCGGCAGAATTGTTAGAGCTTCGTAAATAATAATCCTGAGGCATGTATTCCAAATCTTTGCGCTCTGAATTCAAACGTTGCTAATGTCACCTTTGTTTAAAGTACAATATTTGGATCAATGTAATCGGTTACACCTACTTATACTGCTGGTATTGTAGCAAAATTTGCAAGAATTATTAATATTTGGTTCCCTTTATTCATTGTAGTAATAATAAGAGAATGAATAACAGTAGTAGTATTGTTAGCAGCTAATGAGATGCTCTATCGTTTCCAATAAAGAAAAAATTACTATTTCCTTCGTCTGAAATCAACATAGCAGGACTCCTTAAGCTAGTTTCAGACGATATTTTTACCAAAATAAAAGAAATGGCGTGTTATTTTTAGTAGCCTTTGCTTTCTCAACAGAAACTATTTTTAATGGCATCTGCCACGATAACAGAAAATGCAAAATGCCTAAAAAGTAGATACATGTGACAAAATCAAAACAGAAACTGTTTTCATTAAAAGACAAGCGTGAGAGAAACATACTGACATGATGCTTTATGGAACAAATAGTAACCATATTAATGATTACAACAGAATGCACACAAACACACACATATACTCATACAACGCACACATGCAAACGCACACATACCCACACACGCACACACACACACACACACACACACACACACACACACACAAATACACAAACACTCATCCACTCAATGAAAGTGGTATCAAGTCAGAATGTTTTTTTTTTTTGTATGTTGTCTTCGTTTTCAATCGTTACTAGCAACAACAATTGAAGAATGTTTTAGCATAAATGAGATCAGTAAGAAAAGTTGTGTAACCAAGCATCACGATGTTTTTTCCTGACTGGTATTAAGGAACAATATGTGAGATTTTCTTGCTGTAACAAAACACCAGTTACAAGTAGTGTTAGCCAAAGCTTAGAAGAAAATAACCTTGATTAACTGGTGTAAATTCTATGATTCTCTATTCGTAGTTTCGGGATTATGACAGACGAAATAAACAGATCAATCAAGAGCAATATACAACTGCTCATATACGTTTGCCACGTTACACGAAACGACAGAATGTGTTGGTCAGATACAAGGATCTGGAAACGACTTTGAATTTTGCTTCACCCTCACCTTCATGACAAAATATTGCCAAGTAGTTAGATTATCTCATGGACAGTGATGTGTGCATCTGCCCTCCCACACTACGTGAAACTAACCAAGAGATTGACGGACAGTTTTACAGCTAACATGGGCTAGTGTGAAGGAGTGAGGGAGGATAAGATATAGGCGCAACAGCAAGTACAACATCAGTCCTATTTCCCAGAACAGCAGTTGTGACATTGCCAGCAATGACGAAGAAAGGAACATCTTGTTCGTTCATGGAAACTCAACGAGCAGGCACCCTATTTTCTATGATACTATTAAGGACATTGTGACATAACTGGCAGCGTCACTCAAGCGTCTTGTGTCCAGCACGAAATGATGTTAACAGAGACACATATTTCTAGCCTTCCGGAGATACCGCGAAGAGCGTAGATGTTAGATTACTCGAAAATAAGGACAATCCTCAATGGAAATCAGCCACAATAACGAGTGATAGTTATCCCTTCAGAAGAAGATATGACATTTACCTCACATAAAATGAAAAGATCACATTTATTGTGATGGTTAGTTACAAAACGTAATAACCGTACGAAGCTATAAAGAATAGAATATAGTGCGTGAAACTCTTATTACAAGCAATAGCACAAGCTTAAGCGGGGGCACTTTAGAGGACGTGAGTTGCTTCTCTTCATCTGAAGCAAATGCTCACTGGCACATTTGAGTGCTTCAAACGGCAACATGAACAGTAGACATAAAATGCTCGAACCCAAGCTTGCAAGCACTTCTGCAAACATGCATTCATAATTGTTTTATATATCTACTTCTTAAAATGATTTTCATGGTTATTTTTTAAAACTTATTCAAATTATTTTTAATAAAGCTTGCCTGCTCAGGAACATCGTTTTTCTATAATTTGTGTTTATTATTATTATTTTTTTTTTGTTTTATATGTTTTCCAGTTCTGAAATCAAACGTTAAGAACCCCCCGAATCTTTTTAGTTTCCCTTGAAATGGATAGTGAGGGTACAAAGGGAAGTACTGGTCTCTAGAAATTTTGTTAAAAGGCGGGCGAAAGCGGCAAGAATGACCCTGGTAAACGGGCCCACCGTGAACAAGCGTTTGTAGGCCTGAAGTGCCGAGAAGTGTGAGATGCCAGCCTGGAGTGTTGTTGGTGGACAGGATAACCAAACTTTGTGGAGGTACTTGGTTAACCCTGAAGAGCGTCTCCCCTTAGGGGTAATTTCATTGTTTTTATTCTTTAAATTTTGCTACTAACAGATTTTGTTATTTATTTGGCTCACCAATATTGTGCTTAAGCCTATATGTCCCTCGTGTGTATCATCCCTATTTGTGTTGTGTTCGGCCCTTCTTACCAATAAAAAAGATCATCATCATTATCAGAAGTAGTAGTAGTAGGTATGGTAGTAATTTTCAGCATCTGCGTTTTGATTTGAAGTGGTACTGAAGTTAAAATTACCATTCTTAAAGGCGGCGAGCTGGCAGAGACTGTAGCACGCCGGGCGAAATGCTTAGGGTATTTCGTCTGTTTTTAAGTTCTGAGTTCAAATTCCGCTGATGTCAACTTTGCCTTTCATCCTTTCGGGGCGATAAATTGAGGACTAGTTACGTACAGGGGTCGATCTAATCGACAAGCCTCCTCCCCAAAAATATGGGGCCTTTTGCCTAGATTAGAAAAGAATACTACCAATATTTCTTTCGTAGTCAATAAAATAAATACTGGTTCAACGATGTGAGGGGGCGGTGAAAGACTAATGCATTTTCCTTAGAACTAATGCATTTCCCTTAGAATCGCTGGACATGTAGCCAAATTTTAAATTATCAATCATCAGCATGATAGACAATGTTTTAAGCAGCATTGCTTCAGGTCTTAATTTTCGAGCTCAAACTCCACCCAAATCGAATTGCCTTTCGTTCTTTCGGGGCCGATCATATACTTACCAGTTGAGCTCTGAAGACAATGAAATCGACTAACACACATTCACAAATTCCATGTCTTGCGTCTATTGTAGAAAGCAAAAATATATTACTAAGGACGACGAACAGTTTGAATCGTTTCCGCGCCGGGCAAAATACTTGGTGGAGCTTTTGGGTTTACTTTTCTGAATAAAAATTCCATGTAAGTCCACTATCCCGTTGTAATTGTTGAAATCCCAAACTCCAAATTTTAAGCCATGTGCCTGAAATATAATGTATTATTATTATCATTATTATTATTATTATTATCATTATTATGGTGGCCTTGTGCCAAAAGTAGAAAGGATTATTATTATTAAGACGGCAATCTGAAAGAATCCGGCACGCCGGGCGAAATGCTTAGCGTATTATTATTAGTATTAGTATTATTATTATTACTTTAGCGAGCTAGCAGAATCATTAGCATGACGGGCAAAATGTTTAGCGGTATTTCGTTCATCTTTACGTTCTGTGTTCAAACACCACCGGGGTTGACTTTGTCTTTCATCCTTTCGGGGACGATAGATTAAGTACCAGTGAATCACTTGGGTCGATGTAATCAACTTGTCGCTTCGCCACAAATCTGAGGCTTTGTGTCTCTTGTAGAGAGGATTATAATGATTATTAAAGCGGTGATCTGGCAGAAACGTTAGCAGGCCGGACAAAATGCTTAGCTGTATTTCACCTGTCGCTACGTTTCGAGTTCAAATTCCGCGAAGGTTGCCTTTGCCTTTCAGATAAATACAAGTTCAAAACTAGTTTTTATGTAATAGACTTCTTCCCTTCTCCCCAATATTGCTGCCCTTGTAACAAAATTTGAAACCATTATTATTATTATTAGCTGACATCTCCTTATAAGTTTAAGGTCATGTTCCATGAAGGAAGTAGATTTTGTTAAAGAGATTTTATTTCACACAGGTAAATGTATTCAACTGCTTCGGTGGTCCACTTTGACAACAAAGTGACTTTGTTTTAATATTTGCACAGTATTCTGCAATGCTATGTTAACTGAAAAAGTACAAAATTTCCTTTTCTCGGAATCGCCCCTCTGAATGGTCACATGGCAGAAATCAAAACCACTACGAAAGATATGAAACATTTATATTAACGAGCATATAAACTGAAAATAGAAAATGCAAAACAAAATATATATTAACACGCAATAAAATGTAGAGAATAATAAGCAAAGGTTTTGACAAGAATTAATCAAAATAACGACCAAATTACAATCTACATGCATGTACCGCTTTGTCATATACAAGAATAACGAAAGGATGCCATTCAAAAATGTTGTTAGAGAAAAAAGATAGAGAAATAAAATTCTAAATAATGGTTTTTTCCTGAAAGATAGGAGTTGCCAACATTTTGTCATCAGATTGGTTCTACACTACCAAATCAATCACTGATCCCATGTGAAGAAGACAGCAGGCTTTGTTGCCTACACACACGTACTTATATTTTCCTCCGATTGTTTGCATTTTCCGTATCTCTTCGATCTCTTCTGCCAACAGATTTCTTAGAGTGTGTCAGAAAAAGTCCTGCTCTATTCCTTATATACTGACATATTTACGCACATCCCTCTCCCTTATTCTCCAGCTCTCACTCTCTCTCTTTTTTTTCTCTCTCTCTCTCTTTCTCTCTCTCGCTTCATATATATATGTATATATAATTAAGGGTTAAACCATATACCGAAAATTTAGAAATAGCAGCCAAATACATCTTATTCCTTTTACTTAAAGATATTACTCCACAGATAACAATACTTAAGGAATAAGCTATCTTTGTCTGCTATTTCTAAATTTTCGGTATGTGGTTAAGCAACGTGTTGCTTAACCTTTAATTACATTTATATATAAAAAGTATTTAAGTAAAAGTTTCTAACGATAAAGGTTCTCTTTACATAATGAAGTTAATTGGTAAATTTTATTAATTTTAAATTAATAATTATTTACCCTTATATTTGTTATATATATATATATATATGTGTGTTAGTAATACCAGCGATTATAATTATTTTTATTTTATCGCAATTTGATTTGTTTATATATATATATATATATATATATATATAATATATATATATATATATATATATATATTCTTTTATTCTTTTAATTATTTCAGTTATTTGACTGCGGTCATGCTAGAGCACCACTTTGGGTCGAACAAATTGACCCCAGGACTTATTTTTGTAAGCCTAGTACTCTATTTTATCGGTCTCTTTTGCCGAACTGCTAAGGTACGGGGACATAAAATCACCAACATCGGTTGCCAAGCGATGGTAAGAGAGATAAACACGGACACATACACAAATATTCACGCACGCACATATTTATATATATACCCACACCTCCACATCCCCCATCCCAAACTACACCACCACCACCACATACATTGGCACTGACCGCTTCCCAGCACCCACACCACACACCAACATCTACACATCCGCACATTACAGGCGCACGCTCTTACACACACACATTTACACGTCAAAGTCTCCAGTCTCTATCCCCCACATGCATACTTACATATTCTCGCATACTGATAGACCACGCACGCGCATCTACATTTTGGGATCACCAATACTTTATTAGGACTGTTCTTTCTAATTCTCTTAGTTCTTTTATTCCCACCAGTCGCCATGCTTGATCTCTAAATCCAGAAGCACTTTTATTATCTCTCTATTTCCTCATCTTCCCTTCTGATGAAGAGCGTAGGCTCGAAAGGATAAAAGACTTTCTCACTTTCACGAGCGTCACTAATACACCTTTTTGTTGTTCATAGACCTGCCTTTGTCTTTTGTCTTTCTGTAAAATTCAACTATATATATATATATATATATATATCGAGCTTCCTTCAGTTTCCGTGTGCCAAATCCATTCACAAGGTTTTGGTCGGCTCGGGACGACATTTGAAGACACTTGCACAAAAGCCACGCAGTGGGACTGAATGTAGAACCATGTGGTTGGGAAGTTAGTTTCTTACTACGCAGCCAAGCTCCGCCTATCTATAAATAAATCAAAATTGTATATATAATATATATATATATATAATTATATATATATATATATATATATATATATATATATATATATATATATATATATATAATAGAAATTAGAGATAAAACCACTATTATGCAACTCAAAGAGTGATAGACATAAACCAAAACGTAAATAACAAATAAGGTATATTTTTATAAAACGTATAACTTATCACTAGATCTCAAAAAGTATAAAAATGAATGATCAATATATAATAAGTAAAAAAACTACGTATGTTTCATGGTTACAATTAAGTTTACGAATTACAATTAAGTTTAAATTCAATTGAAATACATTTGATTTTAAATTATAGTTAATCATCAGGTTACAGATAATTGTTAAATAAATAAGCAAATAGAGTTAAACAGTATTTATGTGAAAATAAATAAAATAATAATTTTTCTTATAGAAAACCTCCATTAACTAAATTAGAAACTTAAAACATTAGGATTATTTCCTACAACACATTTATTATGTTAAATATTTAATTTTTAATGTAAAAAATACATAGATATGCATTTATCTTTGAAGATAAAATTTTGCTTTAAAAATACATAATAAACTATCGAATATCTTTAACTCAGTTATACTCCAATATTTAATTATCAAATTATTTAACAAAATAATCACTATGAATATTTTTAGATTTAAGTTCACATCTAATAATTATAAAATAATAAATATATATAAATAAGTATCTAAATTATAATCAACAAATATAATAATTAAAAATCTAAAATTTTCTCTATCAATAAATATACAAACATATAACGAAAAATAAATATATTAGTCCATTATTACTTACATAAATATTATAAATATCTATAGAATATATTTATGAAATACAATTTAAAAATTAAATATCAAATCAAAAACGTATAACCTATCTTAAAATCGTTTTTTTTTTACAGGTGCACGCTCAGAATTGGTCTTTTCACACTGGTCAGTCTTCCAACACATCCACCTTTCAACAAACTTGCCAGAAGGCATTACTGTCCTCTCCACCCTCAACTTCCTTTTCAAGTGAAACTTGAAATAGTTGATGAGGGCTTGGCCAAAGAGGAAAGGGTCTGTCTTTAGCCCTATCAAACGGGTCCACCATACTACCTCTTTCGCTACAGCCACTAGACAAATAAAAATTCACTGCCCCTCCCAGCCAAAAGAAGGCGAATCATTTCTACTATAGGCACAAGGCCTGACATTTTTGCTGAAATACGTAGATTGGTTGAGCTTGTAACATATGGGGTAGATGCTATTCTAAAATTTGTTGCAGGGAGCTCGAATCCCACTAGCAAATATTGGGCTAAATGGTCAATCACTGAAAATGTCTTGAGAAATTTGTGATATTGGACCACTCTCAGTAACCATCGTCATCCCTATCACGATTTTCGTCTTCTCTAATATAGGCGCACAACCTAAATTGTGAGGAAGATGATTGGCTGATTAAATCGACCCTGGTACAGTGTGGCGTAGAGTGAACGGAGGTTTTTGAAATAAATATTACTTAGTAGAATGGCATACATCCAACAAATACCATTAAGTCCGTGGTGTCTTGGCTTTTTTTAGGTGAAGCCATGC
Organism: Octopus sinensis; assembly: GCF_006345805.1. NCBI lineage: Eukaryota > Metazoa > Mollusca > Cephalopoda > Octopoda > Octopodidae > Octopus > Octopus sinensis. The sequence goes on along the minus strand of NC_042999.1, from coordinate 31,492,338 downwards.
TGCTGTGGACGTCAGAGCATTGTGTGTTTGCCTTCGACAGTTACGTGAAGAATAGTGATTCTATCACAACATTTCAGAGTGGGTTTCGGCACCACTTCAAATTTCAACGAAATCAGGCTGTTCGAACCCTAACACAATCTTATTTTGGGTGAATCTACTTCGTGCACGAGGTACACTAATGAACAGGCGACCAGTGGAAGTTTGCCATGAACAGTACGGACCCCGGCTTAATGTGGAACGCATCAGACAAGCGTTGATACGGAGTCCTAATCCCTCTGCTAGGAGGCATTCCAGTGAACTTAGCATCGGTAATTGATCGGTAAGACATATTTTGCACGCAGACTTGCACTTCCATTCGTATAAATTGGTCATTGGGCAACAGTTGAAACCATGGCACTATGCAAAGAGCAATGCTGGTGAGAGTGGAGGCCAGCTTCCAAGAACGCCATCATATATTCATTAATGAAAACGGAAATCACATGATGGATGCTCTTTTCCACACTTAATTTTGACAAATGATAATTCAATATGAACACATTGATATCAATAAAATCTGTTTGCAGCTAAAATTAATGACTTTGTGAATTTTTCAAGAACGTCCGTCCTCTCTGCGCCACGCTGTACTTGAATCGCACCTTCCATTCTCGACTAACGAGTGATAAAAGACAAAGATAACTTCAGCGAGATTTGAATTCGGAACCTAACGAGCTGGAAGAAAAAAACTCCGCCATAACGATTCTTCTAACCCCCTCGTTTATTCACAAATACCGCCCTCGCTACCAAAAGCGTAACCAGCTTGACAATAACTACTAGTGCCATCATGGTCATAAATCTATACTTCATTTTCTTACGCCACTCTGAATTTTTCTCTTCGTTATGATAATCATCACCGTCAGTCCTATCCAGCTAAATTTTATCTTCTGCTTCTGAAGGCATATTTCCTCCGCATCCTCAATGACACGATAATATTCATGATAATGATCATCGTCATCATCATGATCATCGTCATCATCATCTTCATAACCATTGACGTCATCACTATCATCATGATCGTCATCATGATTATCGTCGTCGTCATCGTCGTCGTCATCATCGTCGACATCGTCATCACCATCATCATTTTCTTCGTTATCTTGCAACTACTGTCGCTATGAAAAATACTACAACAACTGCAACCATTAATTCTTTCCTATTTTTGGTACAAGGCCAGATATGTTGAGGGGAGGAGAAGTCGATCACATCCACCCTAGTGTTCAGCTTGTATATATATATATATATATATATATATATATATATATATATATATGTATATATATATGTATATATAATTTTTACCTCATGTACATTATCCAACTGCCCGATCGGAGATGGAAATACATATCTGCAGCACTACGTGGTGTTCAAAATCGGGTGTATCAATTGTAATGAATTCTATGCCGGCTTAACATCAGTGTAATTCACATAAAGGTTAGCGAAAACTTCACTGGTAATGTTTCTGTCAAAAATATTAAAACCCACCTACGTAAATGCCACACCTAAGATATACAATTTTCTGCTGAAGCTTTCGAAAGTCACATGTGGAACTTCTAAATTAGAGAAACTATTTTAATTAATGACTACAACCTGCGAATTAATATCAGGTATGAATTGCAAGTTGCTTAATGACTACTATAGCAATGCAGAGCAACCATTTATTTACAATCTCTAGAGAACGAAGGCACCATATGTCGAGAACTTTTTCTTAGTAAATTTAATGAAATATTGAAAGAACAGGCATTTATCCTAGCCAATGCGCTGCATTATTAATTCTACATGACTTGCATTGTTTTCACTCGACAAATATATGCAACAGACATATGCACGTATTTTATATATTCTTCCGGAACTTATTTTATAATATATATGTGTGTGCATATGCATACATATACAATATGTACATTTATATACATATACATACATACATATATATATATATATATATATATATATATATATATTTACATACATATATATATATTTATACTATATATATATTTTATATTTACATACATAATATATATTACATACATATATATATATATATATTTACATATATATATATATATATGTAAATATTTATATATATTATATATATACATATATATATATTTACATATATATATATATATATATTTACATATATATATATATATATACATATATATATATATACAATATATATATATATACGTATATATATATATACATATATATATATATATATATTTACATATATATATATATATATATATATATATTTACATATATATATATATATATACATATATATATATATATATATATACATATATATATATATACATATATATATATATATATAATATATATATATATATATACATATATATATATATATATATATATTTACATATATATATATATATTTACTATATATATTATATATATATTTACAATATATATATATATATATTTACAATATATATATATATATTTACAGATATATATATATATATATATTATATATATATAATATTATATATATATGTATATATATATTATATATGTATATAAATGTATATATTATATATATAAATGTATATTATATAACTTAGAATAACTTAGAAAGGTTTTTGGCCAGTATTGGCCCAGGCCATGTCTAACTTAATAGCACCACCTGGCGAAGTCTTTCAGTTCAGGATGGTTTGGGCACCAAGGCCCATTCGAGCAGAGAGTTATTGTTTGCGGAGACATATCGGGGGTGGGGTGGTTTGTCCGGTACTGTTTGAAGGAATTTGTCCAAAGACTTCTTGAATTTTGTGTGGTCAGTTTCTTTTTTGACGTGTCCTGGTGTAATGTTGAAGAGAGCGGGTCCAATTGAGGTGAAATAGTTGTGCCGTATTGTCGTTATGTGATGCGATTTAGATTTTTGTTGTGGACGGATGGCATGTGGTCCAAGCCTTGGATGCATTTTGAAGGTGATGCCAACATCATTCGGACGTGCTGATGGAATATTTTCCACATCATACAGATAATGTAGCGTTCACGGCGTCGTTGGAGTGAATACAATTTCAGCTTCTCTAGTCTACCCCAGTAGTCAAGGTCTGACATGCCATCTATCTTTTTTGTGATTGACCTTTGGGGAGCTTCAATTCTCATAATATTTTGTTTTGTGTAGGGAGACCACAGTGGACAGCAGTATTCAAGGTGGGGTCGGCAAAAGTGGAGAAGAGAAGGATAATAGCGTGGGAATCTCTCGACTGGAAGGTTCTGAGAATCCAGGAACACATTCTGCGGGCCATGTCAACTTTGCTGCTTATATGTGTAGCCCAGCTTATGTTGTTGTCCACTGTTACTCCCAGGTCTCTGATGTTGTTGGATGCCATGAGAATTTCTCCAGAAGGAAGAGAGTATGGGAGTTTCAGAGCGTCCTCCCTTCCAAAGTGGATCAGTTCGAATTTGTCTTCATTTAGCAACATGTTATTCTTTTCCGCCCATTGGACAACAGCCAGTAGGTCTGACTGAAGGTTTATTCGGTCATCCACGCCATTGATGACCTTCTGGAGCTTGGAATCATCAGCGAAGGTTCTGATGTTGCTGTGTTTGATGGTGTCAGTAATATCATTTATGTAGATGATGAAGAGAGTGGGCCCAACACAGTGCCTTGTGGGACACCACTGCTGACTTATATATATATATAATATATATATATCTATATATATAATATATATATATATATATATATATATATATATATATAATATATATATTATATATATATATATATATATATATGTCGATACTTATACGTAGGTATGTGAGAGAGTTGGCATGTAAAAGCACCTGGTTGGATGTATAAATACAACATAGCATGAATATATTACAGGTAAGTTTCCTCATGTTAAAATACTAGAATTGGTTAATTTTTGGCTTATATTTTTCAATGAAGTAGGTTTCCTTATTTAATCTAATTTCTGTTGTTTTCTAATAGCACATTGATAAACTGGAATGATTGCATATTGTCGTAGGAGTCTTTGTGCGCATGTATCAATGTGTTCAATAAAGGGTGTCATTCTGTATTTTGGGAATTCAATCTGCTGTCGGTGCTCAGTGCGTCTGCATCTGAGCATTAATCCTGTAGATCCTATGTAATTCTGGTTGCAGGCTAAGCATAAATCTGATTGGATTTTGAATTTGTTAACATGCTTAAAGAAAGTAAATATTACGAAAATATCACAAACGCACCCACCAAAAAATAATGACAAACTTATCCTCACTAATGAATACTCATGGAAAAGAATTGACAACCAAAGAATTTGATTATTTAATAAAATTTAAATTCAAACCTAGTCTATTTTACTGTCTACCAAAAATCCACAAAAATATTATAAAAGAAACCATTAAAAGGTCACCAAAGACATACATACAACAGACCCAGGGGACCTATAATTGTGACCCATTTTGAAAAACACAATGTAAGTCTATTTATGAACACCCCACTGAAAGTCCTCCTGAAACACATCAATAGTTAATTCAGAGATGACTTGGACATTTTAAATCACCTCCCAAAATAAACAAGGAAGAAACACTCATGGTTTCATTTGATGTAATTAATTCATATACCAGTATACCTCATAATTATTGACTAGAGGCAATTAAGTTCTGTCTGGATTAATATCCTGAAGTAATACCTGAAAGGATTAGCAATGGGTTCATAATTGAGCCAATCGAATTTGTCCTATGAAACAATCATTTCACGCCTGATAACACATTTTATCGACAAAGATCAATAATTGGCATGTGTACTAGGGTTAGGGTTAGGATAATTGCGAAGCTAACAATGGGCTCTCTGTAAATAAGAATATACCAAGAATCTTTATCTACCTTTAGAAACCCTCTTTCCGAATACATAAAAGGGAACTGGAAAAGAATCCTGGACGTTTCATTCTCTAGAATGAAAACACAAACACCTGGATTTTAAAAGACTATTGAACAGCGTCAGCCCCCACATACAATTTACAATGGAATACAACCAAGAGAAGCTCCCGTTTTTGGATATATTAGTTAAACAAATATACCTAAAAATAGTAACGCACATATTTTACAAAACCACAGACGCCAAACAATATCTACTATTTAATTACCGCCACCCAATCCTCACCAAAAACATACATTCTATGCAACCTTGCAGGAAGGATACGCACCATAGTGTCAGAAAAAATACCAGAGACTTTAGACTGCAAGAACTCCAAAACACTCTCACTGAAAGACACTAACGAGTCCAACGCATAGAGGATGGAATTAGACGTGCAACACAAATCGACATAAAACATTTAAAAGTACAGCATAGCAACACACCTTCACGAAAATACTGCCGTACACATCCACTTACAAGCCCAGAGACAAAGAAGCCTACGACATCATCACCCAAAATCTACCAATGCTACATAACGAGCCGAAATTAAAGGAAATTTTACACACACAAGAGCTCATTAAAAGCCACATACAACCGAAATCACTAAATAAGATCCTTACAAACGCAAAATTATTTTCTAAAATAACGGACGCAAAAGTGAAAAAATGTGGTCGAGCAAATTACGCATCATTACTTATCCTTCTAGAAGGATCAGAATTCCTTTGTAAAGAGGGACAAAACTTCAAAACCTGATTTATGACATAAGATGCTCGGGCTGCAAACAGAATTACAATCTGTCCAAGGGATGAAGATGTACTCTGCACCGACAGCAGATTGCATTTACAAAATACAGAATGATACACTTTATTGACACATGAGCAAAATGACTACTACAACAATTTGACATCTTTCCATTTTATCAATGTGCTATTGGAACACCAACAGAAGTTAGATTAAGTAAGGAAACTTACTTCATTGAAAAATATTAGCCAAAAATTAACCTTTCTTGCATTTGTAAATAAAGGAACTTACCTCATTGAAAAATATTAACCAAAAGTTAACCATTTATAACGTTTTATTCTATCAAAACCAAAACTCATCAAATTAACAAAACCTAATCATTCCCAACATTTTTTAATATCTCCCTTATACAGAAAACATCACCGATTACCTCCCCTGTTTCGAAATCTACTTCACACAATAACGAATAGATGACATATCATCGGTAAAGAAATTTGAGAAATTTGAAAAATAAAAACAGAACCGGTTATTTCTCCAAAAACAATGTGACTATACATAAAATTTTATCTCATTTTCTTAACATTATTGTAATATAATTTTAACCATACAATACAAATCGTGAAGTTTTTAATAATAATTTTGTTTTTTATACATATACATATAAACACACATATATGTATATAGGTATAATAGCATAAGTAATATAATATATATATATATATATATATATATAATTGTGTCTAATTCCCCTGATACATGAAAGTCACCTCTTCACTGAAACAAACTCGCTTGAAGAATGCTTCACCCTCATTTTATAGGAGTTCAGTGGATCAGTTCCCTTGAATCAACAGAGTATCTGAAACACATAACATTAATATCAATAAAAACCGTAATAAACAATTATTAAAATAAAACGAATCTGGTTAGTTAAAATATCTCATCGACTGCATTTGTAATGATTTTTTTTAATTGTAAAGAGACTTTATAGACACCCTGTATATATATATATATATATATATATATTATATATATATATATATATATATATATAATATAATATAAATATATATATATATATATATATATATATATATATATATATGCATATATACATACGTATATGTACATACAACTATAAGGGAGGAGGAGTGACGGAGAGAGCGTGAGAGAGTAATGCGATAGAATAGTGGGGAGAAAAGGCGGTAAAAGAACAAGGGAGACCAAGAGAGAAAACCGAAAGAGGAATAAGAGCGTATAGAGTGTGCATCAGAATTATTAAGATAAAACTTACATGGAAGAGGATGCGCGACGTTCAATCATATACTGATGTAAATGATATATTTAATATGGAATGGAAGCACTCCGTCGGTTCCGTGTAAGTGGCTGAGCACTCCACAGACACGTGTACCCTTAACGTAGTTCTCGGGGATATTCAGCGTGACACAGAGAGTGACAAGGCCGGCCCTTTGAAATACAGGTACAACAGAAACAGGAAGTAAGAGTGAGAGAAAGTTGTGGTGAAAGAGTACAGCAGGGATTACCACCATCCCCTGCTGGAGCCTCGTGGAGCTTTTAGGTGTTTTCGCTCAATAAACACTCACAACGCCCGGTCTGGGAATCGAAACCGCGATCCTACGACCGCGAGTCCGCTGCCCTAAGCACTGGGCCATTGCGCCTCCACATATTTAATATATATATGTGTGTGTGTTTGTGTGTGTGTATGCGTGCAGATATACATACGTATATTTACATATTTACATCTAAAGGTATATGTATATATGCATATGTGGGAACAGCACGTCACGAAACGTGTACAACAAGAAATACGAAGCCCAAGCACATGGAACATGAACTGTACTTTCGAACAACGAAAGTCACTAATTGGGAAATAAAACAAACAACATAAAGAACAATCCTTCATCAGTTCTTGGCGGTTTTTTCCTAGTCTCGTATTTCGAGCATTTAACAACAATATACGCTTTCGATAAAATAGTTGCTCCCGCAAAGGAAATTCAATGAAATTTAGGATTTTGCGGAGGGTCAAATCTGATAACACAAACAGGAGATTGAAAAGAAAGTGGAGGGGCTGGTAAGCCTAAACGAGTTTGTGCTGGAGAACGCGTAAATCAAGATTCGACTGGAGACAAACAAGAACACGTCTTCGTTCTTCCAGCTACAACGAAGAGAAAGAAACACAAGTGTGAAGAAAGGAAAATATGTATGTATGCATATATGTATGACATATATATATATATATATATATATATATATATATATATATATATATATATATAATATATATATATATATATTCTCGGCATTCGACATGATAGTTCGCTGCCCACTACATATTCTTTATTCTCTCTCCTTATTTCTTTCTGTGTTCCTTTCTGTGGAAGAGCGTCGGCTTGAAACGTTAAAGACATTTTCACTTCCTGAGCGTTAAACTAATACATCTTTTTGTTGTCTACACCACCTGTCTTCTTCTTTTGTTTGTTTTTGTGAATTCTCCCCCTATGTATATATATATATATATAAAGTTAATCCAAACATGAAAACACAAAGAGTAAACACAACAACGCGGAGACGTGTAACAAATATAGTACTATTGGACGGTCAGGAAGGAAAGGAAGAAGGAGGGTATTACGTTTCGTACGGAGCTCTTCGTGAGAGACATGGGAAAAGGAAAGATCCAGAGAAGGGAAGACGGAGGAAAAAATCGCGAAAAAGATGTCACACGCGGTCACACACACACACACACAACACACACACATATATATAATAATAAGGGTAAATAATTTTTTCGATGGTTTTTCAGATAACCAACAATTACTTACCGGTAGATTTCAGTATGTAAATATGACCTTTTGCGTATGTGAATTGCAGGGTTGTGTCGTATATGGAGCCCCCACTTGTAGAAAATGGAAATAAACAGTCACTGACTGCTATTTCTAATTCTTTCGGTAATATATATATATATATATATACAAACACCAACAGATGACCGAGTGTGTGTCTGTAGTATCCTGTGGCATGCCATGGACTGTGAGGGACCGGCTAAAAGGTCTGCCGATAATATTGACATGTTGGCAGAGAATCACCCAACATTACATTAAATGACTACAAAAATACAGAGGCGATCGACAAAGACTTGTCTGAGAATCACCAGTCAAACACGGAGGTAATGCAAGTTGTTAAACAAAAAGAAAGTTTTCCGGTGAAGTTTGGATAGAAAGCAGTTGATGAGGTTAGAAGCTTCACATATCTGAGAAGCATAGTGACAAGCATCAGTGATGCAGACGCAGATGCAAGCTGCAGAATTGGCAACGCAGCGGCAGTATTTAGAAGTCTGACAAATATGTGTTGTAGCAATACCATAAGTATAGAGCTCACGATTCTTGTGTAGAAAACAACAATACTGCCAGCAGCGATGTATACAGCAGAAATCTGGATGCTGACTCTAAACATCGCCCGTCTACTCGGTGTATATCGTGAGCGGTGCCTCATGAAGGTCCTAAAAATCACCTATCGAGATAGAGAGATAAATGAAGTCAATCTCCAAGCAGCAAAAAGAAGGCCTCTAATTGCAATTTTAACCCTACTAAGACTGCCAGAGAAGAGGCCTGACAAAACAGCCATGTGTTTGATGCCGCCGGAAGGTATACATCGCTGTTGACAGTATTGTTGTTTTCTACACAAGAGGTCACACAAGAAAGACATGGCGAAGTACTTTCAAAGAAGACCTACGCAGTCTGAACATCCGCTGGGAAGAAGCATGCCAGTTGGTCAGAGACGGAGATAATTGCCGATCAGTGACTGCCCGATGTGCCGCACAAATGTCTCAAGGCAGCGAAGAAGAAGAAGAAGAAGAAGAAGAAGAAGAAGAAGAAGAAGAAGAAGAAGAAGAAGAAGAAGAAGAAAAAGAAGACAAAGAAGAAGAAGAAAAAGAAGACAAAGAAGAAGAAGAAGAAGAAGAAAGAAGAAGAGAAGAAGAAGAAGAAGAAGAAGAAGAAGAGAAGAAGAAGAAGAAGAAGAAGAATGAGGGGGATGAGAAGAAGAAGAATCTCACACCATATACTTGTTCTTGAGGAGTTTTAATTCATAATTCTTACCTGTATTCGCTTGATGAAAACGGTTTAAGTTTTGGATGATAGAACTCTTCTGTTCATAAAATAAAAACACGTCTAAAACAGCTGCAGTGAACCACAATACATCTTTTGTTGATTATTATTCAATTAACTTGGAAACCTCAATTAACTTGGATCTGGAGTCTCTAGACGGCGATGCAATAGGTACAGTAAGTGTACACGTGTGTGATCTTGACGACACGCTGTCTATTCAGTCAGCCACTTGTGAATGTACGCATAACTAGTCAATGTTTACTTTACTGAGTACGTATTTGCCGTATACCTTGTTTCTACACAATAGCGCTATCACCGAACTGACCTTTCGGTTTTCACTATTTAAATACCTGATTCTCCCACATCTTGGAAATTTGATATACACACACGCACGCACGCATATGCATAAATTTTATCCCTATAAATTTTCTTTGGAATTCAATGATCACCTTAGATTACAACGTATACGAATATGTCTATGCAAACAAAGCGATCGGATACAGAAAGGAATAGGTAATAGATGTACTGTATATTCCAAGATTTATTGCTCTTTCATTGGTTCCACATCCAACCACTCAACTATCTCCGAACACATCCCTTAAATATCCACTAAGCATAGCGGTTTTAACACAACTGGATACACCTGTTTACATATTAGACGCATTCTTAGCAACTGCTACGCATATATTCGTTGCTGTTAAGGAGACAGTATTTTGTTTTGCCACCATGATATGCTAGCAAATATATTAAAAGATTTCATATCAATATTGTGTCTTTAAATTGCCTTTGGATGTGATTCTGAGGAACAAGCAATAACTCATGAAATATGTATAAGCACCTATTACCTATCATTTCTATGTCAGATCTCCTTGTTTATATAGATGACTTCGTAAACGGAATTTCGAAATATGCAATTCTGGTTCTGACTTCTTTAGAAATTCTATAGAGCTTAGCTTAAAAAATGAGAATATGGCACTACTAACACAAAAGTAAGACACAATAATTGACATATTAACTGTTAATATACATAGCAGTTTATGTATACATGATTGCAAAACGAAATATTTTATGCTTACCTGAAATTAATCAACTGGTATTGGTCTGAAATTCTTTATTTGATTTCCTCGTTTGGGTTGACTGAAAAGTGCATGGGCTGATGCGGTCCAATCAATTCTTCCTTCGGTATTCCGGTGTTTTGATCCGATTCGCAAACAAGTTTTCATCTTGTTGCTCAAAATATCATCAACAGCAGTTGTGATGCTATTATCACTGCGATACTGGTTCCCAGATCAGTCTATATCGTGCTGGACAACTGATGACGAACAGATGGCGCCAATAATGAGGATAAAAAGGATGGAGTAGTACTCTACATTGTAAGCGTGGCCCATTTGAAGGTAGTCAATAAATAGAAAGCCTTCTGTATCCCCCAAGACTTACGCCATCACCTTCCCTGCAAATGAAACAACCTTGGCCTTCTTTGGAGGTGAGAAGGGATGCTTTTACAGCGTAAAATGAATATTTTTCTCTAGCTGAAAGTAATGAAACCAACACACATCTTGTGAGAGGAAACGTTCAAGGAAGCCAGCTGGATCTGCCTCACACAATGTCAGATTTTGTCGTGATGTGATAAACTTTGTGCGTTTTAGATCAGGTGTAAGAAGACACGGTCGATACTGAGCGAAATACTTCGACATATTCCAAATTCGCACTTCCCTCCTAAATTCAGCGGCCCATTTTTGCACTGTTTATAAAGCTGGGACGTCATCCTCTAATGTATCCGCCATGTCAGCTTGAATGTTTTTGGTTCCACGATGTCAAATTTTCACGATTTCTACCACCAATCCTTCATATTCAGCCCATGAAATTTTCCACTCACCCTCGTAATTGTGTGCGTTCGTGCGTACTGGCTGAAATGTTAATACACAGGGCGAAATGCTTTGCGGTAATTCGTCTGTTTTTTTTTTATGTTCTGAGTTCAAAATCCACCGAGATAGACTTCACATTTCATCCGTTTGGGGTCGATAAATTAACTATCTCTCCCCCAAAATTTCAGGCGTAGAGTAGAACAGAATATACGGTAAGAGGGCCGCTGTAAGAAGAAAGATAAAATGAAAAACGATAATTAAAAGAAAGAGGGTCCGTAACGAATTTGTTACCGTGAAATTTTGAAATAGAATGTAAACGAAGAGGTTGCTGTACGAAAATATAAATGAAAAATGGTAGTGATAAAAAGGAGAAGTTTCGTAATGAATTTCCTAGCGTAAATTTTCAAAGGGAAAGTATACAAATACTACGCTTTAGATCAAATTTCCATGCGGTACTACCAAAGATAAAACAAAATAAACAAAATTAATAGGATACTTATTCCCAACTGGTAAATTTCATCCCTTGTCTTTGTAGGAAGAAGTTTTGTTTGAAAGAAAAATCGATTACCCTTTACACACGGCCGCCAATGAACGGACGATCTATCACCTCGTATTTTCATCGAAGATAACTCTAGCCCGCGTCACTGATTTTAATGTAATATATTAAACCGTTAGTGTAATATATAATTTTTTTTTACCAATATATTATATTAGACCATTATGAAATAACAAGTACTACGTTTTTCATTTTTTTTTTGTAAGCTTTAGTAGATATTTCGTAAATTAAGGAAATCCCTCTTGGTTGTTCCAGGGGCACAAAAAGCATATCTTTCTACAAACAAAACGGAAGTACATATACATATATATATATATATATATATATATATATATATATATATATATATATATATATATATATATATACACGTATATATATATACATGATATATATATATGCATATATATATATATATATATTATATATATACGCGTAATACATATAATATATATATGCATATATATACATATATATATACATATGTATACATATATATATATAAATATATATATACATATATACATATATATACAGATATACATCTATATATACATATATATATAAATATATACATATATACATCTATACATATATATATATATATATATATATATATATATATATATATATATGTGTGTGTGTGTGGTGTGTGTGTGTGTGTGTGTGCGTGTGTGTGTATAATACTCGCACACACACATATCGCAGCTGAATCCTTGTTACACGAGAAAATCCATTGCCAAGAAGACTTATTGAAATGATTCCTGATTGTTGTCATGTGATGTCCTTATATGATGTTTAAGCCTGGCCAAGCTTTTACACATTTTATTACATACTAGACAAACGTACTGGCTGGCGTGAGAAATGGGTGCCACCATATGAACTCTCTTAAGATGTCTTTTTAGACCTCCAACTGAGAGGCACACCTTTCCACATTTTACACATGTTCTGTTGTGAATGTTAATCGCCACATCATTGTTTATCAAGAGTTAATTTCTGTGAGAATTTCTATGGCTCACAAGGCCTGCACGACTCAAACATCTCCGCTCACAAACCACACACATAAGAAGCACTCTCTCACTTTACACAGGTTCGCTCTTCTAAGCCCCCCTCCGATTTGCCTCATATTTCACTCTCTCCCTCTCAAACCTTGAAGAATCATCATGCACTATCTTCCTCCATCCATCACGATCTGGTGCCTCTGTCTGCCAATTACCATCTGCAATTCCTGTCTGTATTAGAGCATTTTTAAGGCAATCCTTAAACCCTAGTTAAGGCTTATTTGCTAGTCTCCAGCGATCTTCCAGCTCACCATACAATAGCTGCTTGGGAAGTCGCTCAGCACTCATCCTTACCTAATGTTCTCTCACCTCAAAGTCTTTGCAAAATCATTGACTCTATACTTCTACAACCACTCCTCTCAAGCACTTCCACCTTACTAATGGCCATTTTCCAGTTTATCCCCAAATTTTCTCTCAGACAGCATTGATGAAATCTTTCCATGCCTCATTTCCATATAGCAAAGATGAAAGGACACGTGTAATATACTTTAACTTTAATTTGTCAAGATATATTATGTTGTTTCCACAGACCCCTATCAAGCCTACCAAAAGTACTACTAGCCCTGCTGATCCTGTATGAAATTCGTCATCAAGACCACACAGTGCTCAAGTTACTTCCTACATAAATAAATCTAAGTACTGTCTCCAACTTTTGACCATTCACAGTTATAAAAAATTCCACATTCATCTTGGAGGGAGCAGGCTAGTACATTATAACAGTTTTTTTAGATTGATTGTTAGACCCATTGCTGCACATGCTGCAGAAATCGCATTCACCATGTGCTACATATCTTTCTGAGAATGTGCCAACAGGTCACAATCATCTGCATACAGAAACTCAACAAGGTGAGAAAGCAGAACTTTCGTTTTGGCACTGAGTCTTTTTGCGATTGAACAGTTTTCCTGTTGTCCTATATCTTATATAGCCCCCTGCAGGAAATCTTTAATAGCTATTTGAAAGACTATTGCAAAATATACAGGAAACAGTGTAGGAGCGTGAATATCACCTTGCTTTACCCAATTTTTTACAGGAATTGGATCTGATAATGTACCTTCACCATTAACTCTCACTTTCATCTTGCCATAAAATTGTCTAAGCATTCTCACCAATTTTTCAGGACATCATAGCTTTTTTAAGATCTCCCAAAGTGCAATTCAATTGATAGAATCAAAAACCTTTGTTAGGTCAATGAAAACCTGGTATAAATGCATATACTTCCGATGCACTTCTCTTGTAACTGTCTAGTCGAATATATCATATCCATAGTACTCCTGCTATCCCTAAGCCCACATTTCGATTCTGGTAGAACCTCATCTGCAATGTGCAGAATCAATCTATCCAGTATTACCCCACAGAGGACTTTTCCAGCAACAGCTAACAGACAGATGCTGCGATAATTATCACAGACATACTTTCCACCTTTAGATTTATATAGTATCTCCATAGTTGCATCACGCCAATCCGGAAGAACATCTTCACTTTGCCAAACCCTCTGAATCACATCCGTCAAATTTGGACAAAGATGATCACCACCATATTTATATATCTCTGCATCTAGTCCATACATACCAGGGGCCTTTCCATTTTTCAACTTCTTGATTACTGCTTTTACTTCAGTTAGGGTTGGAACTTCTGCAATAAAATGTTTTATTGTTAGTTAGTTAGTTAGTTAATTTGGCTCAAAAGCAAATAGCAAGGCCATGTAGGGGGAGTTAAGTACAGGGTGGTGTTCATGTAAAGAATTCAGGCCACTTGAGGTCCAGGGAGGCTTTGAACAAAGTGGTCGTCGGCATCTTTACCATCTCGTCTGGCAGCTTGTTCCACGGATCCGCAACCCGGACGGAGAAAGCTCCTCTCCTTCGATTGAGATGAAATCGTCGCAGGTAGGGCTTTTCGGAATTACCCCGCAGCCGACGCTCTGGAGCAGGAGTGAAGAACAGCTCTTTCGAGAGGTTACACTTTCCGCTTATGATGGTGTGGGCGAGAATGAGATCACTACGGCGGCGGCGTTTTTCAAGAGAATAAAGGTCGAGCGTCTTCTCTCGAGTATATTATCAAGAAAAGAAACATCAACTTCAGTGGATTATTGAGCAACTCATCAAAATGTTCTTTCCATCTCCCAACATTATCTTTAGGATTTGTTAATAATTTTGTGCCATCCTTGCTCTGAAATGGCGCAACCTTTGATGGAATTCGTTCATAAACTTCTTTGAAGAGAGAGTAAAAGTGTTTGGAATTGTTAGCATTTGAAGCTTCTTGGATTTCATCGCACTGTCACTCCACCGATTTCCTGCATCATCCGTATCATCTTCTGCACTGTTGCCTTTACTGCTTTGAAATATGTATCCACTATCCTGTTCGTTGACACGTCAACATTTTGCAACATGTTAAATGCCTTTCGCTTCTCCACTAAGATAAGATTAACTTTATCATTATCGGCAAAATAATCTTGGTGTTTTTTTTTACAACAAATCCAAGAATGTTATTGCAAATCTTGTACACTTTTTCTTTGAATGACTTCCAGCTTCCATCACAGGACAAATTATTTATCTCACTCACATAAATTCACTGCGTACTGACGGAATCTTAAGTTTATTGACATCAATCCGTTTAGGTAATTTGTCATTATTTGCTCTAACCTTAAGATTGACAACACAAATCACCTTGGCACGCAAAAGCCTATGATCCGTCCAGCACTCTGCATCACGCATCACTCGTACAATTGCAAAGTCCCTAGTATCTCGTTTCCTGGTGAGGATGCAATCAATTAATGCCATTTCTTAGAACTAGGGTGCATCCATGTCGCTTTATACTTATTCTTTAGTCGAAACATTGTATTCATCACACACAAATTCATTTCTATGAACATTTGTAACAGTAGCAAACCATTACTGTTGGAACTCCCAACCTCATGCTTTCCCAGGACACCCCAAGTCCCCCAATCGGCACCAACCTGAGCATTAAAATCCACCAATATGAAAAAATTGTCATCATGTGGGTTGTTGCCTATAATCTCTGTAATTGATAGATAGAAGGCAAG
>NC_042999.1:31458520-31471020 GCF_006345805.1 Octopus sinensis | reverse complement strand
GTTTCCTTTTTCTTGTTCCGTACAAAATTCATAATTTTCTCTGTGATAAAACAGAGAGATATGTTTTGTGTAAGTTGAGATAATGAACAGCTGCCAAAAGATTTGCCGGTATGGGTTGCATGCATCAATATTGCTGAGCTGTGTGTATGTGTGTGGCCATGCCGTACTCAGTTGCTAAGTTTAGCCTTTCTAAAAGCGATTTACAAGTATTACTGGGTTCATGAAGAATATTCTATAGCTCTGACGTTTAATGCTATTTTTTTTTCACTTAATTTTAACCAAAATTTATTACAAAGACCTCTATATAAAATTCTTGGCACATTAATTGTGTTCGTATAATGTACGTTCGTGTTACTCTATTTTTGAAGAATTGCATGTAAAGGATTCGTGGGTACGCTTCAAGTTTGGGAGTTGCTTGCTTCATCCAAGTAGTCGCACAAAGGTACTGCAGGATGCTAAAATACCTCACTGCATGAGATGATGTAAATACTTCACGAGGTTATTCATTGGATTGGCAACACTGAATTTGATATCTACCGCAGGAAATAAAAACAAGTTTGTGAGTGATTAGCATCTTATACATTGAAAATATTCTGTGATGTAATAATTACTGCGGTAACTGGAACTGAACATCAGCCCACTGAACCACGAAGAACCGCTGTAAGCTTTCAGCCAAACAGTAAACAACACGATCTTGAATTATTTTAAAGATACTTTTACTACTAATGCTCTTCGGAAACGTATATCTGTTGTATTGAAAATAAACAACGAAGAAAATAATGAAAGTCATCTGCCCCAGGAAACAAAATTACTTTACATAAATTTATTCGATCGTTTATTTTTTAATATTGTTTTGTATTAAGTATTAGTGGCCGGAAGTAAGATCCTATCGAAAACTGGACTTTTTGGGACACTTTTATCAATAATATGCTGCACAGACGTGTGTGTGTGTGTGTGCACGCGCGAATGTATGCATGCACACATACATACATATAAAGATGAGGCCAAAGATTTGACAAGAGTCCTACTTTCATTTACTAGACTCAAATACTTGTATTTATTTTTTTTATAAAACTCGAAATGATAAAATGCAAAGAACTTGATCATTACAAGATTTGAAATCGGAACGCTACGCCAGAAAAAAAAATGATTTTGACACTGCTCATCCTCCGCCTAACATATTTATAGACAAATCTTGTATATAGTTCTAAGTGTATTCTGTTAGGTAACCGATGTTCACTTGATTGGACTACATTCTCGTTAGAACATAGATCTGAGAATACCGTACTCTCATCAGTTTCAGAAATCCTCAAAATAATCTCTTAAAAAATAGAATACTGCTGAAGTTTGAACGACAGAATTTCCATTCATCTACAAATATAAATACCAAAGCATGATTACGCGTTCGCTAACTTTTCTGGACATATGTTTTATTAGCCATAGCCGTCAGGTACATAGTAGAGATAATAAAAAAAACCCAATGTCACGTGGGGAAAAGGTAGGATTTTTTACGAAATACATTAGTCATGTCCCATTCATTTCTGAGTTCAAATCCCAATAAGGTTGATTTTTGTATCTCAGAAATATGTGGTTGATAATATAAGTAAGATACCACTTAAAATGATGGATATTCACTAGAAATGTCTGGCCTTGTGTCTGTATTTAAAATAATTATTGGACTATCTTTAGAAGAAATGTAGAAAAGACTTGTTTTAAGATATCAAAAGGGGCCAATTTTTTTCTAGAATGATTATTTTATAAAACGTTCCTACCTTACAACGTGATACATTCACCTCCATACTGTAGTTGTTATGTGTCTACGTAAAAAAAAATCAGCAGAAAATTCTCCTGATGTGAGTGGAAAAAATGTAGAAATCTCAAGTGCTAGTTGAGAAAAGACCAATTATGTTAGTAAATCTATTTGCAAAACTAACAGAATATTCTACACGGTAATACCGTAAGGTATATTTTTTAAAACCAAAAAAGAAAATAAATAGTGCAGAATCTGAAGATAGCTTAACGCGAAGTGATTCAGAGATTTCGTTTCTACAAATGATTGAAGACATTTGAATGGAACATTAACCGCGTCAGTCTCACCGGTCTCGGAGGAACTTAGAAGACCATGTCAAGCTTATTACTCGAGAAGAAAACCAATAATAAAGATATACATAATTTCTTTCTTAGCTTAGTCATTTAGAAATACATGTAAGACACCATTCGCAGGATATCTACAAGTCCATGCCAACACAAAGAAATGATTCATTATCTACTAACTACACTCTAGTGGTTGATATTAATTTTTGATATTGCATATTTGACAAAGTTAATAAAAATAATTACGACTCAGAGGTAATTATATATATATATATCGTTTTTGCTAACAGCCAATATAGGTGTGTGTACTCCCTCATATTTCCACAAATACATAGGAAATATACGTATTATATTAGGTTTCCTCTCAGTAAATGTTCTGTTCTTAAAATTGATCTAAAACGGTAGTCTTAAATAAACGTGTGTGTTTCCATATGATATATAGAGCGGGAAGAGGAGAGAGAGAGAGAAATTGGAGTGTGAAATATTTTGGTTAGCTTGTGTTTGTTTCACATTTTAAAAAATTGAAGTGATCTATTACAATTATTTGAACAAAGTCTAATGCAAAGAAGGTTTCATATTTTGACACAACAGCAGCATTTTGGCGACGGAGGGATCAAATTATTATATCGAACCCGAGCCCCACCCCACCCGAGCTCAACTGTTACTTATTGTATCGCTCGGAAATGGACGAACGGCAAAGGTAGCACGACTTGAACTCACAACGGGATTAGTAGAATAAATGTCACGAACAAATTTGCTGAGTTCGGATAGCTCAACCATTTCACCGCACTTTACTTTCATAGAAAGTGTTTGCTAAAGAAGTTCAAGGTCTAGAATTTTTGTAGATGTTAAATCCACTGGTTATAATTAAAATAATTGTCTCTAACTCTTTGTTACTACATTATTTTATCGAATCTGTAGGAATAAAAAGCAAACGTGATGCGGGCCGAATTTGAACGCAGAACGTAAAACAATAGACAACAAATGATTCTGTCAGTTAAACGCCTAAACATTCACTCACTCTCTAACACACACGCGCGCGCACACGCGCAAACACCACGTGCACGAAAATGCACGGGTATAAATACTCGTACAGTGAGAGAGATAGAGAGAGATCTAATTGCAAGTAAATGTACAAGGGTGTGTTATTCAGTGACGTATGCATGTACGCATAGGCACATATGTATGCATGCGTACGTGTGTGTATGCAAGCTTTCGCGGAAGGAGAGAGAAAGACACAAGTGCTAAAGATTAAAGCACCCAATAGGCATTTTTATTAAATTAATTGTGGTCAAATCTCTCTCTCTCTCTCTCTCTCTCTCTCTCTCTCTTGCAATCATACTTCTGCTATGAGTTGCACTTTGAACCCCTTTGTAAGTAAATGTGAGTGAGCGTATATAAGCTTTTATGCTGGTAGGAGACACAAAAATATTATTAATACTGTCAACATATAATTCGATACAATGATGTGCAATAATAGGATATAATCTATTTTAATTCGGAACTTCACCAAATTTTACTCATTTATGTTCTTTTTATGATTCTCAATGAAAGTAATAAAGTAAATTACCATATATGAAAGAAAGACTCACAGCGTACGCTTTCTCGTCAGAAAATCTTTAATTTTGTTGGAAGAGGTCATTTAGTTGTCCGACGTCTGGCTGCAAAGCATTTTGCAATGTTCTGTAACAAAATTCCACTTTTTGACAACAGTGTATTCGCAAATCACGTTATTAAGTATTTTCGTTCCTACCGAAGATTGTGTATTAATATATGTGATTGCCCATTTTTCAATTGAGAGCTGTGTAAAAATATTTCAACAAATATTTCGCAATAGGATGGTAAAGATAGGTTATCTATGGGAAAATATATTCTGAGTAGCTGAAATACGAAATTCACAGCAATGATCGTTTGTTTGAATATAATATTAGCAATTTATAGATTTTAAGATTCCGGTATCTTAAAGACTAGATGTTCTTTGAAATTATTTAAGGATTTATAAACTTTTAATCGACAGGAACTAAGTAATTACATGTAAAGTAATTCATAGGCAGAACGATTTGGAATAAGATATATTAATGCTTATCTCACCTGTGGAAATATGGTTAAGGGAAAACTTATTTGAAAAATAAAACAAGAGCACACGTGATCTTTATATTTAAAGTAATAGAATTGTATTCTTTGAAAACTAATGTAGATTTAAAATGAGCACCCATATATTTCTTTTATACGAAGTTCTAGAAAATCGATTATAATCATATGTTGACACGGAAATTCAAAACTGAAAATATGTATATACATATATGTATGAATAAATATGTATACATTTTAAAGGTTCTCAGGTTTCAGCTATTGACCTGGGGGGCATAATGTAGCACCGCCTTGAAGGGATTGCCGAACAAATCGACCGCGTGGTAATTTTTAATCTGGCGCATATAGTATTTTCGTTGGCTTTCGCCTAACGGTCAGTTAGAGAAGCATAAACAGAACAACTTGGATTGTAAAACCGCAGGAACAAACACATTGACAAACATACATTTTGATACGGGGTGAGGGTGGGGGCTATATGTTTGTAAGAGAGAAAGAGGGGAGGAAAGAGAAAGAAAGAGGAAGTGAGAGGAATATACGACGGAGTTGCAAAAAGCTTCTGTCGAGAATTCACTCAAGAGGCAGAGGTCGGAACAGAATTGTATTTTACCACACACTTGCCAAAGGTGTTTTAAAAGGCATGAGAAAACTAGACCACGTGACTACGAAGCGAAGTACTTAACCATATGAATATATGCGTGTGTTCAGTCATACAGACACGAGGAGAAATTTCCACAGACACATACACACACTTGGAATTTTTTATAAATCTATGCATATATATATATATATATATATATATATATATATATATATATATATATATATATATGTGTGTGTGTGTGTGTGTTGTGTGTGTGTGTGCGAACGAAGGTATACATGTGTAGGCTCTGATTTCAATGACTCTCCTTTCTAGGAAGCTGGTGCTTCGTGTACCATGTATACGTGTTCATAAACATGGAATATGCATCTATGTTCATATCTACACGAATATGATAATATAAACTTGATAGATAACGACGCCTATGTATATAAACTACATGTACAAGGATTTATATAGATAGAGAGACAGAGAGGTTCATAGAGATAGATACGGATATAGATATATATATATATGCATATGTATACGCGGTATATGTCTGCGTATGTGTGCACACACACACATATATATATATATATATATATATATATATATATATATATATATATATATATATATACATGTGTACGTACGTATATGCTACGTTATGTCTGCATGCATACATCCGTACATATATGAAAGCAAATACATATAAACACACGTCCGTATTTATATATATATATATATATATATATATATATACAAACGATAACTAATTTATATTTTTTCCGTGGAATCTGTCCATTTTCAAACTTAATATTATATATATATATATATATGTGTGTGTGTGTGTGTGTGTGTGTGTGTGTGTGTGTGTGTATTTTACACATGCCTGTATATATCTAGTCTGTACACGCATGAGTGTATATGAACGCGCAAACCTCTTATCGCACAGCCACAAAAAAGACAGCAAAAGTAATAAATTAGATATTCTTTAACTGACATTTGTCCTTTTAATTCAATGGTTCTTATCCATTTCACAGTGGTCCTCAAATCCTTTATTTAAATCAACTTTCCGGCGAACCCCCTTTGATGTGATTATCATCATGTATAGATGTGTGTGTATATAAACTTTTGAATTTCTCTCACGGACCTTCAGTACTACATTTACGGATCCTAGGTTGGGAAACTCTGCATTAGTTTCATACATTAGTACCGCAAATCTGCCCCCGCTAAAAGTGTATATGCCATAAATGGCTGCGTTTCGTACATTTAACTTGTACATATGTCTCCATCATTAGAAATACGACTACTTTTCGTTCTTTTAAAACGGATTCGAAAAATAATCGGATCCGTTCCTGTTTCAAACGCTGTCAGCTTATACGTCCAGAGTTGCTCCTTGTATCATAATTGATGGTGAATTGGCGAGGTAAAAAATGTGCCCACCATTTCTGAAACCTGAAGTCTTATATCAACTACTGGAAAACAATATATCAACTGTGGTATTGGACAGCAATCTCGATTTTAACGCTGTTCCTTGCAAGCAGCAATCGGGCCAGTTGCTGCCGATTTGTGCTGCAGGTATTTGCATCCGAATAACAAGGGTTGTTTTCAAATCTGAGTTCCGGAAACTTAGAATTGGTCGACAATTAGGCACATTAATGACCGCAATTAATTCACTGCTGCAAAAAAAAAAAAAAATTGTAGACTTCAATGAACGTCGGATACTCTGGACCATTATTTCATCATGAATTCAATTCTTTGTGGTTTAAATCAAATTGATACTGGCAACAAAAATGTACGGGTACTCAGAATAATATGCATGAAAAATTATTCTACGTATATAAGCTAATTGAAGAACGTGTGACAATCAATACAAAAGTTATTGCAAACTCTGGTATTGCAGCGTTTCTGACTTGAGAATACGCACACACACACACAAGCGCGTGTGTGTGTGGGTGTGTGTGTGTGTGAACGCGTTCACGTTCGTTCTACGCGTTTTCAGGTTCGGTCGCACAGTGCAGCCGGCGTGTTCGGCAAATAATTTCTACCATGAGCCAGGTCTGACATAACTTCAGAATGAATTTGAAAACTGAAGAATCCTATTACATACATAGATTCATACATAACTAAGTTTGTGTGTGAGTATGTGTGCGGGCACGTGTTTCATTAGTATTTAACCACCACAAATACGCGATAACAGGTTTTGCTATGTTAAAGTCTCAGCACTTTAGAGAATTCTGGAATTAAAAACTTCAAGATAGAAGATTGAAAAAAAAAAAGAAAAAAAAGTACATCACAAAATATATCTATTTTCTATATCACTGGTTATAGCCATTACACTGAAACAGAGCTGGAGAACAAATTTCAAGAATTTTGAGACGAAAAAATCGACTATAATACATTCATTTTTGTAAGGTTGTAATTATTTTCTCGGTTGCCTTTGACGGAACGCAATCAAGCGGAGACGAGAACAGATCAACATGAATTGTCAAGCAATGGCGGGGGACAGGTAGACACAAAAAGCCAAACACACGCTTGCACGAGGACACACGCAGACACACACACGCACATATACATAAACACACACACACATATATATATATATATATATATATACACATCAATACACACACACGTATACACACACACACACACACACATATATATATATATATATATATATATATATATATATATGTTAATAAAATAGAACATATGCATATATATAAACATACATGTACGTACCTACCTCTACATGTACATATACACGCATATGTGTACAGGACACCAAAAAGACGTCGAACACATAGAGAGACGAAACACATAGACACAAACCAAGGAACAAGACAAGCAAAAAAAAGAGAGAGATACAGGACAATAAGCACAACGAAAAAACCCCTTCTTCAGTCGCTAAGATTTCATCTACTAAACGTTTCGAAGGATAAAAGCGAGACGTATACTTCGAAGAAAAATTCCTTCCCGCGAAAAGCAAATCAATTAAAATTCTGAGATCTTTTCGCAGAGGGGTAAAAAAAAAAGCAAGACGGTAACGACAGTACAAACATATAAACAGTAAAAAATATATATATAACAGTGGAAAAATAATATATAACAGTGAGAGACAGGACAAGGAGAACAAGATAAGAAGGGCTGTTAACGCCAGACGAAAAAAGTATTGCAAACGCTGGATTATCGTGGACGACGAGAGAGAGCAAATGTAGTCGACCAGTAGCCTTACAAGGCGGGCGAGAAAAGACAGGATAGCAGTTACGACGGAAGTATCGTCGCAGATGGACGACGGGAATAGGGGAGGAGGAGCAGGAGGAAGAGAGAGAAGAAGGGGAATGGTGCGAGGAGACCATGAAGAATGGTGAAAGGGAGAGAGAGAATGAAGTATGAGAGAGAGGGGAAGAGACAAGTTAAGTGAGGGAAAAAAAGACGAAAAAGGGAATGGGAGAGAAAGAAAGAAAGATGCAGAGTCGCGTGAGAGTTAATATCAAGGCTAACTTGATAAACAGAACAATCTTACTTAATAGGGTGCGTGCGTTTAGTCGTATAATATGTTAATAAAATATAACATATGCATATATATAAACATATATGTACGTACCTACCTATATATATATATACAATATATACAATTATCTACACATTCACACATACACAGATATACATGAGAATGCGTAAAATCTCTATTTGAGTTAAGTTTCAAAACATTTACGTATTTATCAATATATTATCAGCTGCAAAAAGTCACAGAATTTAATTTAAATAAAGCAGATGGTCTCATTAATATAATTTTCCATAAAATCTCCAAGAATTTAAGGAGACAGACAAAGACGTACTGCTTTCCCTTCAGGCTAGAAGCTACTTGGTACAGATAACATCTTTATTTAAGTTTTCCTTTACCAAACTTCATGATATTCCTTCTGATAAATCTTGATATGTTTATGACTATACCCACTATGATTTCTATCTGATCCCTCAGCCTTACTAGTTACAGACACTGACACATGTTCTCTCGGTGTTAGATATAAAAGCATTTGATAAAACTAGTCTATAAATTAAAACTGGCCCCAT
Source organism: Octopus sinensis (assembly GCF_006345805.1). Classification (NCBI taxonomy): domain Eukaryota; kingdom Metazoa; phylum Mollusca; class Cephalopoda; order Octopoda; family Octopodidae; genus Octopus; species Octopus sinensis. The sequence continues at coordinate 31,462,175 of NC_042999.1, read as the reverse complement.
AAAAAACTGACAAGTAAAAATCTGTAACAGGTCTTTCTTCCTGATACATCTGCATTTAAATTGATGCAATGGTTGCATTGTTCTGTTCAATGAGTTGCTTTAAACGATCGTACTGCATTACCTCTGGATATCCTTATTGCTTATTTTGATTTTAATCACTTTATTTTGAAATTGTATGGATAATACCGTACTAAATTCTGGTGCCTCAACTTATATAAACAACATATTTATCTGAATCTAAATATTGCTAAACTTATCTATCAATATATGCATATATATATATATATATATATATATATATATATATATATATATATATATATATATATATGTGTGTGTGTGTGTTTGTGTGTGTTTGTGAGCGAGCGAGGTGAAGACATTCATTTTGCATCCACGGTTTTTCAGGTTCAGCCACACAGCGCAGCCGACATGTTAGGCAAAAAATTTCTACAAAAATACCGGTCTGACATGATTTCTGAATAAATTTGAAAGCTGAAGAAAATGCGTTACATGCATACATACATGTTTGTGTGTATGTGTGTGCGAGCATTTCATTAGTATTTCGCCACAACAAAAGCGCAACACCAGGTTTCGCTTTGTTGAAGTCCAACTAACGTATAAGTTAGGATGAGAGAATTCAGAATTTAAACGTTTCAAGATGAATAGAAGAAAGAAAGAAAGTACATCATAAAATATCTTTGTCTTCTCTTTCACTGCTTATAGTGATTACACTGAAGCAGTGCTGACGAACAAATGTCAAGAATTTTCAGTCGAATCAATCGAGTGCTATACACTTATATTTTAAGGTTGATTTTATCGGTTACATTTGACGGAACGTTATCATGCCGAGGCGTGAACAGACCAACAATGATTGGCGAGAGTAGGGAGTAGCAGACACAGAGCGCCAAAAATGCGTGCCCGCACACACACACACACCGCCCCATAAAAAACAGATGCACATTCAGATGTCAGTCTATCAAAACATATTCGATACCAGGTAGAACGGAGTAGTTGTGGAACCAAAAAATGTGTAGTTTGAAAGCAAGATTCTGTACCATACAGACGGGTCTGCCAACGAGGGTGGATAAACACACAAAAGAACAGACACAAGCACACAAAAACACACACACATACACACACACACACACACACATATATATATATATATATGTATATACTTATACATATATATGTATATATATACGTATACATCTCTCTCTCTCTCTATATATATATATATTTATATATATATGTATATATATATACTTATATATAAATATATACGTGTATTTATATATATGTATAAGTATATATATGTATACATGTATATATATATATATATATATATACACATACATACACACACACACACATATATATATATATATATACATACATACATACACACACATGTATGTATACAACAAAAAGCCTCAATACGCCACTAGACCCCTCTTCCGAAAAGATGGCTCCCTCACAGGAGGTGAATGCAGAAACATTGAAGAAGATGTAATGCTGGTCATAGATGAGGCTGATACAAAATCAGTGGCTGGCCCGGTTGGGGTTCCAGCGGTCCTATTCAAATCATGCAAACGAGCTTTTAAAAAGCTGCTGCAGCTTCTCTTCCAGAGCTTCTTTGCATCTTGGAGAATGGCTACACAACTTTCTATAGGATAGGGGTAAAGCAGTAGTGACCAATGGAGCCACCTCCAAGGAAACACAAACAAAAGTGGTGTTCCACAGGGTACTATCCTGGGGCCACTACTGTTCTCTCAGACTTGCCCTCGGTTGCTCAGATAGGTATCCTTGCTAGCTAGTCTCTCAGGCAATATAAAATCCTGGAAATATTTCACGTATGCAACGAGAGTTGGACGCAATTTATAGGTGGGCTGAAGATAACAACATGCTGTTTAATGCAAGGAAATTCCAGGCCTGACGTTACCAACACATAAAGCTAAACGACATGCAGACAGGATACATTGGCCCAGCATGAATTGATATTCCTGAATCAAAATCAATGCGTGACCTGGGCATTAACATGAGCAATTATCCATTTTTCCAAGTGCATATTACCAATTTTGTATATAAGATGCAGAGTACTGGCTGGCTGGGTGGATCCTCCAAACTTTCAAACCAAGAGAAAATGAAACATTGATGATCCTTTGGAGGACATACGTTCTCACTCGCTTAGACTATTGCTCCCAAATATGGTCACCACACAATAAAATTCTACGGTGGAATTCGAAGCAATCGAACACAGCTACATTGAGAAAATCCACTCGATGCAACATGTCAGCTACTGGGAAAGACTGAAAGAAATAAAATTCTCTTTTTACTTTTTGAATAATTTGACCAAATATTTTTTCGAAATGTTGTTGGATTCAACATGAACAAAAAGCAAATTTGCACAATTTTCATTTTCCAGTTCAAGCTAAGCCAAAAATATGATGTAGAAGCTCACGATATCAACAATGCGTTTGGTCTAGGAACCACTAATGATCGTAGAGCCCAATTTTGAATCAAGAAATTTCCTAGCGGTAACTAGAGTCTTGCAGATGATAAGCGTAGTGATTGGCCATCGGATGTTCACAGCGATAAACTAAGAGCCTTGACCGTAGCCAATCCGCTCACAACTGTTAGAGAGCTTGCTTCTGAATTAGACGTAACGTATACGACAATTACCAACTCTTTGAAAGAGATTGGAAAAACAAAAATACTTGAGAAACGATTGTCACACGAAATGAACGACAACCAAAACAACGCCGTTTTGAAGTATCGTCTTCCCATCTTTCACTCAAAGATAACGACACGTGTGTCGACTGGATTGTAACTTACGACTAAAAGTGGATTATTTACGACATCCGGCGACATTCAACTCAGTGGTTGGACGCCGACGAAGATCAACGGCGCATCCCATAGCAAAATTTGCACCAAAAATAAAGTCATGGTAACTGTTTGATGGTCAATGGCAGGTCCCATCCATCACAGCTTTTCGGTCCAAGCGAAAATATTACAGCGGAGAAGTACTGTCAGTAAATTGATGAAATGTATATGAAACTCTGACAACAACATCCAGCATTGGTCAATAGAAAGGCCCAATACTTTTCCACGTCAAAATTGGGATGCATGCTGCAAAAATGACCCTGAAAGAATTTAACGATTTCGGCTACGAACTCTGCCTCATTCGCTATGTTCAACGGAGCACTTGCCCAGAGAATACGACATATTGAGCAACAGGGCAATTTCCTGCGTGAGAAATACTTCAAAAACAAAGACACTGTTGAACATGCATTCAACGGCTTCATCGCTAACAGAAGACAGGTTTTAACGCTACTGTCATTAAAAAACATTTTTTTCGCCTTGGCGATAGTGTTAATCTCGATTCAAAAGTTATATTTGAGACGAGATATATATGCATTTATATATATATTATATATATATATATATATATGAAAATATATATATATATGTGTGTGTGTGTACAAACATATATAGATGCACATAAAAATATATATGTATAAAAACATATCGATATAAGTATATATATAGTTATATATATATATATATATATAAGTATATATATGGGTATATATAAATACATATGTACCTATGTGGGTATATATAAAGATAGCTATATGTATATATATATGTAAGT
>NC_042999.1:31429218-31458420 GCF_006345805.1 Octopus sinensis | reverse complement strand
TACCACAGTATGCTGTACTACGGACCGACAGGAAAGAAAGGAGTCATGGAGGTGTTGCTATGTACATCCGTGAGGACCTCACACCACAGGTCCTCTTGTCATACTCAAACTCGGTGTTGACACACTAATTGTACATATTAGGCAACTTGATGTAGTTGTGTGTGCTACATATCGCCCTCCAGATGCCCCAAGCCATGTGGGCAAGTTTGAAGACTGCCTTATAAAAATAGAAGAAATTCTAACCACATTAGAACAACACATAGGTGTGCTTCTTATGGGAGACTTCAATCTGCCCAATGTCAGATGGCCCGAGGGCCTTTCTCTCCCAGGAATGACAAGATGTGAACGAGGACAGGCGAGGTTCCTCCTGAACCTCATCGACACCCTGTACATGGAGCAGGTAATACTCCAACCAACCAGGGCAGGTAACACACTGGATCTCTGCTTCACAAATGACATGGATCTCATCCATAATGTGAAAGTGACACCGACAATACTCTCGGATCACAACATGATAGAGCTGTCCATGTACGGCCAAAAGAGAGCACGGACATGCAGCCTACAAGAACCCTCAAAATCTTTCCAGCTTGAACTACCATAAGGCAAACTGGAAACAAATTGAGAAAGAGATCCTCAAACAAAACTGGCCTAAATGTCTCTCCTCGCCAGACATCGACGTGAAACTTCAACAATTCATGTCTGTAATGCAAGCCATATGCTACAAATGTGTCCCAGAGAGAAAGGCCACTGTACACAAGAACAAAATCCCCAGAGAGAGGAAAACTTTAATGAGACGGCGTACGAAATTTTCAAATCGCCTAAACAACAGATTGAAAGCAGTGAAGAGTCCCGCCTAAAAATAAAACTGTTGGAAATCGAAAAATGTCTGCAACTCTCCCATGAAAAGAAAGAGCAGACAAAGAAGCCTGGGCTATAGAAAACATAAAATCTAACCCCAGAGCTTTCTACAGGTATGCAAGAAACAGCTACAGTGCACTGTAGAATAGGGCCACTCCTCGAAAAGGATGGCACACTTACAGGAAAACCAATGAGGGTAAGTGAAATACTGAATGAGCAATTCAAGAGTGTTTTCACTCCACCCCTTGGGCATCTCCAAATCACCAATCCAACTGACTTTTTTACCACTGCAGATATAAAATCAGAGGCGGCGACGATAGATTACATCGATATAAAGGAAGACGATGTAACCAAGGCTATAGATGAAATGAAAACAGACTCAGCTACTGGCCCCGATGGATTCCCGGCAATCCTCCTAAAAGCATGTAAGAGAGTCCTAGCAAGACCACTGCAGTTCCTCTTTCAGAGCTTCCTTGCAGCTGGCAAACTTCCAGGAAAACTGAAGGAAGGTAAAATATGCCCCATTCATAAAGGAGGTAGCAGAGCGGAAGCCAAGAACTATAGACCTATCTCTCTGACCTCACACGTCAGCAAGGTCATGGAACGAATATTCAGAAGGAAGCTGATCACCTTCCTTGAAGAGAATGACCTGCTGCCCGACACCCAACATGGTTTCCGACCAGGGAGAAGCTGTTTAACTCAGCTCCTACAACACTATGACTGGGTGCTGAAACGGCTGCTCAACCACTCAAATGTGGAAGTGATATATCTCGACTTTGCAGAGGCCTTTGATAAAGTCGATCATGGAATGATATGTCACAAACTGCGTGATCTCAACATAGTTGGAAAACTGGGAGAATGGCTTCATGACTTTCTGAAGGATATAAGTCAGGTGGTAGTAGCCAATGGGGCCACCTCCATTAACACACAAATAGTGAGCGGTGTTCCGCAGGGCACTGTTCTGGGACCACTACTGTTCATAATGGCCCTCTCAGACATGCCCTCAGCCACGCAGAGAGCCACGATCACAGTTATGCAGATGATACAAAGGTTTCAGGGCAGCAATACAGAACCCTGATGACACTAAACACCTGCAATGTGAGCTGGACGAAATATACAAGTGGGCTGAAAAGATTAGCATGCAGTTCAATGCTGGAAAGTTTCAAGCTTTATACTATCAGCATGCAAAACTGAATGCAATACCCAATGAATACACTGGACCCGGAGGGATTGCAATCCCAGAGGCACAATCAGTGCGTGACCTGGGTATTCACATGAGTGATGACGCGACCTTTCATGTACATGTTGCTAAACTGACAATGAAATGTAGACGGCTGGCTGGATGGATTCTTAGAACCTTTAGAACAAGAGAACAAGAAACCATGATGGTCCTCTGGAAGACACTTGTCCTAAGCCACTTTGACTATTGCTCTCAGCTATGGTCACCATCCAGTGTCAAGTTGATCACAGAACTTGAGGCGATCCAACGAAGCTACACAAAGAAGATAGCCTCTATGCAGAATGTAAGCTACTGGGAAAGACTCAAGAGATTAAAATTATATTCTCTGGAGCGTAGGCGGGAAAGATATGCCATAATATACATCTGGAAGATCCTGGAGGGAAGTGTCCTGAACTTTGGCATCGAGAGTTACGCAAATGCCAGAACTGGGCGCCACTGCCTAGGACTCCAAACCTGCCATCAAGATGTAGGACAAGATTCTGTGATAGCCTGGGCTTCCGAGGCCCACAGCTCTTCAATATCCTCCCGAAGAACCTGAGAGACCTGCATGGGGTGGATACAGATGTCTTTAAAATGAAGCTGGATCTCTTCCTGTCAGGTGTCCCAGATGAACCAACTTCACGGCAGGAGGGGCAGATGAGGGCAGCTGCATCGAACTCTCTCATGCACCAAATAGCAGTTGCTAGAAAGCCTCCATGAAGTGAAACCAAGTAGCAACACCAAATGGCGGTGCCCCAGCATGGCCACAGCTCATAAGCTGAAACTAGAATCAATCAATCAATCAATCATATATATGAACACACAAACATATATATATATATATTAATATGAACACACAAACAATATATATTATATATATATATATATATATATATATATATATATATATATAACACACAAACATATATATATATATATATATATATATATATATATATATGAACACACAAACATATATATATATATATATATATATGAACACACAAACGTATATATATAATATATATATATATATATATATAAACACACAACATATATATATATATATATATATATGAACACAAAACATATATATATATATATACACACATATACATATTCTCGTGTGTGTGTGTGGTTTTACTTTTATACTCCCACACAAAATGGTGTGTGTATTTGTATAACTTACACTCATATATATTTAGGCAATCGTATATATTGCGGTGAATGAGCATTTGGGATTACCTGATGCAAAGTATTAATGTTTTATTCCTCCACAGAGACCCAGGTCGTACTAATCGAACATACCAAGACTAAACGAGAATCGAATCGTGGACATTTTATCTTTTTATCGTATCTTACACGAATAAGAATATCCTTTTTCCTCGAACAGCCATATTTTGAAACTATCTATCATCTCATTGGCCCCACCCTTCGTATGACGTTCAGCTCTATCGTCAATCCAGTCCTTTTTCTCTCCATTTCTCCTTCTTCATCGCTCCTTACACTTAGTGAGTTTGTGCTTTATCTGGGACTTTCGTATAACGTCGGTCTTTTTCAAACATTAACGTTAGGGTTTGATGGACATATGTTTACTATACTCGAGAGAAACATTGCGGTTTCTTTGTCTGTAACTCTAGACTCAGTATATTTCAATATAAATTTCAAATACGAAATTTTACTTAACATTCTTTCACATCACTTCCGAAAGATTCCGGCTATGACTGGGATAGTCTCGGTTAAATTGACTTCCTATACCATGTATACAATACACTTGCCGAAAGAATTTCAAGCACAGTCGATATGAACCATAAGTCACGTTTCCGAGTATAAGTAGAAATCTCAGAACATAGGATAATGTCGTATAATTAAGATGGTGCTCGAAAAAGTACAATGTTATTAACCTGTTAAAATCTTTTGGTCATAAGTCTGTACAATTGTGACATACTCAACTTTAAACAATAGTAATAGCTGCTGCATTCCACAAAGTCTGTTGAGCATCGAGTGAAAATATAATTTTGCATCTTAATCGCCATGTAGCATCTTAATATCCACCGACGCATTATAAGTTTTGCATACATTTGGGTTCCATGAAATAACAGCTTTCTTTTTTTTTAGAAATAATGGTGTTCCTAGTCTCGACTATAGTCACGTAGACAATTTCTGTAGCATACCCAGATTAAACCGAAAAAAATTCCCCAAAACTATTACATATGTTCCCTCACCCCACTGAACCGAGGAGATCTAGTCAAAGACACTCTAGTCGAGTCCATCCGCTACCAGATTTAGATTTAAAGCATATCTAAGTCTATTAAAAGATGTCTACTTTCTAACGGCCGTAGAACGTATTAAAAGGGAGCCAAAGCTACTGTTTTTACTAGATTGTACTGCAACACAAATGCTCCCTCTTTGTATATATTTTGTAGTATTGAGGATAAGCTTTTGTGTATATACATAATATAGTTAAGCTGTTGGTTGATGCAACAAATAATGGATTATCATTAATTACCGCAGTAATTAGCTTGCAGATAACTACATCACATATATGTCCAGAATTACCTGTGTTACATACCAGATATTGGAATCCGTTGTCTTTAAAATTAGAGAGAGAGAGCTCAGTTTTGTATAATAATATTTGATAAATTCTAGATGAATTATCGTAGATCCTAACAAGAATATGATGAGAAAAAAAATCGATGAATTTCCCCTTCAAAACAGATAGTTTTTAACGATGTCCCGAAAAACCATTGTAGTAAACTTGTTCCCTGCATGTTATTCAATGATACTTGTAAAAGATTCATGCTATTCAGAAGGTCATAAGTATTCACACTGGTGAGTTGTTAGACAGATTTTGCTAGGTAGTAAAATTCACTACATTAATTAATAAAGCAATGGAGTATGACGCTCCATCGCTGAAAGTTCCTATTCTTTTAAACTCAGTATATCCAAGATATTGTTAGAAACTATACTATAGTGTATTTAGCAATATATAAACTGAAGTGTCCTTCAAGTACAGCACATCAAGGTTGCAATATAGAACATCTTTCAGAAAATGCATCTTGCACGATATTATGAAAGATGTCTATCAGATATATTACAAATAGGACGATGTTACCAACAGTATCTTCCAGGCATTGTGTATTTTTAACATAAAATCACCTTATCCCTTTCAGGCATAGTATATTATAGTACATTATCAACTATTGTACATCTAGTATTACATTATTAAATATTGAATATCTAGTATTACATTATCAAATATTGTATAGCTGGAATTACATTATCGATTGCATCTATTCTTAAATGTGTTATTTGTGACAATTGGTAGGAAAGCCAAACACAATTCCTTCAAATCAAACCTACAATTTGCCTACCTAGCAATGTTATCACTGATACACTGAAATCCGAAATGGTTATGGATCGAACGCCTTTCTGCGTGGACGTACTACATCAGAGCAAACATAAGTTTAAATCACATTACCATAACAAAATGGCTTCCAATAAATATTAGTTGTCTTGGGAAAGAGACGTAGCATAATGTTAATACATTAGTAACTTGAAGCATTGCTTAACTGTTGGTGCAGAAATCTTCAGTTGATCTCCACCTCTTAATGGTTGTTGCCTCAAGGTATCGGTGAATGAGTTTGTGCGTAAATCTCTGCCTCTCACACTTCTAATTACCTCGAGGTAATTGAGTGTTTTGTTATAAATCAGCTCTAGTCTGCATGAAAACTGATACGTGACTTATGTGGAGAAACCGCATGGATGGTATGTGCGTAAGGTACTCGACTTACGGAAGTGATATTCGAAACTATAATCTCCTGCATGCTTACGATAAGCACACATACACATTTCCACCACTTACAAGTGTATACACAGGTGTAAACACATACACAGATCACAGAGATAAAGATATCTAGACATACTCAGTTACATGGGTGTATACATACATAAATATATAATATATATATATATATATATATATATGTATACACATGCATACGCACACACAGTCTCAGCAATATCCATTCATATTTTCTCTTATATATACACAAGCACAAACGCACACACACACACACACACACACTCACACACACATAATGTAATACACACATCCATTCATGATTCCATATTTTATACCCGTGTGTGAGAGAGTGAGAGTTGGTACAAAAGCTGCCACGTCATCTCTACTGTATTAAAGAGTCATGTTTTCTTCGGCATGAACAGCTAGTAAATATTATTCATGAATACTATTATCTTTACCAAAAGTACCGTGAAATGGTAGATGTGTTTATTAGTCAAACTGTGTTCAATCCCAACTAGTATCACTCTGCATTTTCTCTTTCTGGTATCGGTAATATGCAGTAGAGCTGAAGATATCGGGATAATCCTTTCTATTATAGACACAGGGCCTGAATTATGGGGGAGGAGGCCAGGTGATTAGAACAACTCCAGTACAGAACTGGTACTTATTTTATCGACCCCGAAAGCATGAATGGCAAAGTCGACCTCGGTGGAATTTGAAATTAGAACGTGGCGACGGGTGAAATGCCCCTAAGCATTTCGTCCATCGCCCTAACGATTTAGCCAGCTCGCCGCCCTAAGATCTCGGGATAATATAATTGATTATACAAGTTATCGCTTGGATATTAAGGTTATATTCAACGCATTGGATTGGTCTGAGGTATGAGTACAGATCCAGTAACTACGAAATTTGCATATAAGTTTTCATGTTTTAGAACAGGATGAAATATCAGTTATTGAGTTCGATTAAGCAGAAGCAGACCTCATCCTCACAAGCAAACTTCTTGTGATGTGTCTATTCATTCTTAATTTCGTATGAATTGAATCGAACCTTGTTAATTATGGGTACATTTCTGGTGATGAAATATTGGTAGTATTGGTAGCTTGTTTTAAGTTGACTTCATTGAATACATTTTCTGCTATTCATCCCTAACATATGTGTTACCATTTCCTGTTGACAAAACAATGTCCCATTCTTCATGGGTGGCAAACTGGTTGGGAGGAATGTTTGACAATAACAGCAACAACAATCTCTTTCCATCGAAAATTCATTGCCGTTGTTCTTGTCGCTCTATACCGTTTAGCGTTATACAAAGATGGTGCCAGTTCGCCCAGAAAAGATTAGGAAAAAACAAAGTTCTTTTATAAATGTAATATGAATTTTTATATATTGGATGAAATTCAACGTCAATTCTCAATGTAATTGTAAAGCATTCTCAAAGTAATGCGCTCTTAAAGAAAATAAAAAGAATGAGATGTGAAACACGGCAACAAGATAACAATCTACATATGATTATTCCACAATTTTAGAGTTTTACTTGTAAAGTAGAACGGTAATTTCATGATTGATATTTTTGGAATGTTATTTAGTCAAAGCAATTTTGCTTACACAGTGCAGTCTATTTTCTGCCATCGAATTCTGCAGATAATGTTTAACCAATCGCCATTTGCAGAAATTGCGTTCACTACTTGTGCTGCTTTCGAGAATTGTTATAGAGACTAAAACAGTTAAAATGAAGTATCACTGTGGTGATCTAGAGTTTCTAGTATTCCGGTCTTGTGAGTTCAAAGTGCTTGGCTTTTGCTCGATGAGACACTTTTGCATTGTAACCTCTCCTTTCACTTCCCTCATGTTCAGCCGATGTGACCTTGCTAACTATTTGAAGAAATCATCGTTGAACTCTTTTCAACTTTTGGTATTCAGATGGGACAGACTCTTAATAATAATGATGCGTCGGACGGCTGAGATTTTCAGATACGGAAATAATGCCATGTGCACAATGTTATTTTGCCAGTTTGGGTAGTATTCTTCGAACAGAGACATTGTACATGATTTTCTGCTCACCAGTTATAGACTGTGAACTCAAGTCACATCTGGTTAAGTAAACTTGTGACCAAATATATTCCAGTTGAAAAATAAGCAGCAATGATTTACTAAGAATGTATGGAAGACAAAATTATCAGTTGATACCCTTCTTTCTATACCTCACTGAAATCGGATGTGATTTCAGTGAGGTATAGTTGTTAATTTAAGCAGGCAAGATTGGTTGATTTATTCCATAAAAATTAGTGGGCAGAAACTTTATATTCACCGACAATATTTGGATTAATATAGTTTGTATTAGAAATGTTCATTTTTGGGGTTTTTTTCTGTGAGCGCTGTCAAGTGGGTATTTCATGAAAGACAATCAAACCATTGTTATCCTATATATTCTTCCCCAGTGAAATAATATACAATCTGTTCTCTTCAAAGTTTTTTTGGATGTGATTAAAGGGATATATTACAATTATTTCTAGCATGGGGGCCCACCACATACGGGTTATGTCACTGCCAACCTATTGATATACAGAATACTATTATTAAATTCACTCAAGCATATCTCCCAGTTCTTCACTTCTCGATATTATGTTCTCCTAAGGTTTGTAATAAACACAGTTTGTACTTTTGTATCTGGAGGTTTGTGATTGACCCCTATATTTTTACTTAAAAATAATTCATACAAGACATTATACTCGGCGGAAAATTGCTATTCTTAATGAAGGCGGCGAGTTGGCAGAAACGTTAGCACGCAGGGCAAAATGCTTAGCACTATTTCGTCTGCCGCTACGTTCTGAGTTCAAATTCCGCCGAGATCGACATTACCTTTCATTATTTCGGGGTCGATATATTAAGTACCAGTTACGCACTGGGGTCGATATAATCGACCTAATCCGTCTGTCTGTTCTTGTTTGTCACCTCTGTGTTTAGCCCCTTCTGGGTAGTAAAGAAATAGGTATTTCGTCTGCCGTTACGTTCTGAGTTCAAATTCCGCCGAGGTCGACTTTACCTTTCAGCCATTCGGAGTTGATTAAATTAGTACCAGTTACGCTCTGGGGTCGATGTAATCGACTTAATCTCTCTGTCTTTCCTTGTTTGTCCCCTCGATGTTTAGCTCCTTGTGGACAATCTCGTAACAAAAGCACCATTCGCTTACTCGCAGACACATGCAGGTATATAATATGTACGCTTTACTTTACTTACTTACTTGTTTCAGTCATTTGACTGCGGCCATGCTGTAGCACCGCCTCTAGTCGAGCAAATCTACCCCGTGTCTAGTACTTATGCCTAGTACTTATTTTATCTGTCTCTTTTGCCGAACCGCTAAGTTACGGAGATATAAACACAACAGCATCGGTTGTCAAGCAATGCTAGGGGGACAAAAACACAAACGCATACAAACACACACACACACACACACACACACACACACACACACCACACACATATATATATATATACGACGGGCTTCTTTCAGTTTCCGTCTACCAAATCCACTCACAAGGTTTTGGTCGGCCCCAGGCTATAGTAGAAGATACTAGCCCAAGATGCCGCAGAGTAGGACTGAACACTGAACCATGTGGTTTGTAAGCAAGCTACTTACCACACAGCCACTCCAGCACCTATCTTATCTATTTGTATTTTACAAGTCAGCCTGCTATTACATTAGGAGGAAGTATTAGCTTTATTTACCACAAGCAAACTTCACATGAAGCGTTATTTCAGGAAGGGTTTATTTTCCTTTCTTTTTCTTTCTATCTTCAATTAAAACAAGTGTCAGCGCAAAGGCCTGAGTCATTTGGACAGACAGAGCAAAGAAGTGACATTCAACAGGTCATACAGGGTCATTGCTCAGCCTCTGATCTTACCCGCTTTGTAATTAGATGGAAACTTCAACAATAATGATTCATTATGTCAGTTTGGTTCAATGAAATCTGGTTCACAGGAACAATGTACAGCATTTAATGAACAATTCTGAGTAATAGCTGGCGGCAAATGATTCAGTGTATGGGTGTTATGTCTGACTCCGTATATTTGTGTTTGTGTGTGTGTGCATCTGTGTGCGCGTGCGTGCGTATGTGTATGCATGTACGTACTTGTGTATATGTACGTGTATGCTTCAACCTATTATTGAGACTATCCAGCCAGCTGTTGGTTAGTAGCTGTCAGTGACATGAATTACATCAGGGAACACTATTCTACTTACTGCTCATCCCCCGACATTGTTCATTCATCGTGTTTATTCTGTTAATTCATTTGAAAAAAAAGTTTGTGTAAAATCTACCGATGTGCCTATCCTTCATTTCGTCTTAATATCCTTCTTCCTCTAACACACACACACACACACATGTAATTTAGTGTCTGAGATTCTCTAGGTGTGTGAGATTATCAATATGTATAAAGGCAAGATTGTACGGCGGTGAGGAAGTTCACTACTCTATCATTCTCAGTTCCTCTGACGTGATTGTCTGGTCATTTTGCTATTTCCTCATCACCCCTTCCTTATTAGTAAAAAATAATGCACATAGCCTTGTTGCGAACACACACACAGCTACATAATTGCTATACTAATAAATTGATGAAGAACTCAGCAAACATTTATCCCATAAACTTCAGCTGTTTCCGTTATATGATGCGGTGGGCACATTTGAGTGCATGAGTAACATTTTACAGCTTCAACAAATCCTGGTTTTACCCATGAACTCCATTATGAGTCTTCCTCATCATACGACGGAAACAGCTGTAAGCTAATAAAGTTCATATGCCGTTCGTTTATTTCTTTGTCATCACTCCTCTCTCTCTCTTTCTATATAGGGTAGCAAATATTCTTTAGAAATATCACCACCAGTGGCCTAACATGTATGTGTGGTAAGTAGCTTGTTTACTAACCACATGGTTCCGGGTTCAGTCCCATTGCGTGGAACCTTGGGCAAGTGTCTTCTACTATAGCCTGGGGCCGACCAAAGCCTTCTGAGTGGATTTGCTAGACGGAAACAGATAGAAGCCCGTCGAATATATGTATATATATGTATGTATGTGTATGTGTGTGTGTTTGTGCGTCTGTCCCCCTAGCATTGCTTGACAACCGATGCTGGTGTGTTTATGTCCCCGTCACGTAGCGGTTCGGCAAAAGAGACCGATAGAATAAGTACTGGGCTTACAAAGAATAAGTCCCGGGGTCGAGTTGCTCGATTAAATGGGTGCTCCAGCATGGCCGCAGTCAAATGACTGAAACAAGTAAAAGAGTAAAAGAGAGAAACAATATATACTTAATATAAAATAGTCTACATTTAAACTACCCTTTAACAGGTAAATTTTACATGCTAGAAGAAGCAGCTAATACGACCAAACCACATTTAATGGCAATTTTCGAAGAAAATTTATTTGCTAAAGCAATTTCAAAACCTAGGTAAAACCGAAAAAAAAAAATAACAAAGTAAAAGTTTTTATTTTAAATTTTTGTCGAAAATTGCTATTAAATGCGGTTTTGATCGTTTTGGGTGCTTCTTCTAGCGTGTAAGAATTACCTGTTAAAAGTTAGTTTTCTCTTGGATTAAATGTACACAATTCTCTCTCTCTCTCTCTCTCTTCTCTTCTCTCTATATATATATATATATATATATATATTATATATATATATATATATATATATATGATATATATATATACATATATATATATATATATATATAAGAGGAGAGAGATAGAGCTGGATCTTATACATGTAGTGTCCAACTTTTGCTTTGAATTGTGTAACTGAGACTGTCCGCTCTATGAATGCACGTGTTTGTAATTATACCCTCATACACACACATACACACGCTTAGAAGCACTGTATGGAAATCCATTTTATGAGTGCCCATAAGCAAGGCGGTGAGCTGGCAGAAACATTAGCGCGCCGGGCGAAATACGTACCCGTATTTCGTCTGTCGTTACGTTCTGTGTTCAAATTCCGCCGAGGTTGACTTTGCCTTTCATCCTTTCGGGGTCGATAAATTAAGTACCAGTTATGCACTGGGGTCGATGTAATCGATTTAATCCGTTTGCCTGTCCTTGTTTGTCCCCTCTGTGTTTAGCCCCTTGTGGGTAATAAAGAAATAGTTATGAGTGCCCATGAGCATCTTCAGACAAGACCGATTTTCAAGGAAATCTTTGAATTCAAGTACTTATATGGTCTCCATTTATTAGTAAAAATTGTCTTTGGTCTCGGAATGTCCCTGGAGAAAAGTAATGCAGTTTCATGTACTGATGCCTCGTGCACTTATACCTTATATAAGAAAAAAAAAACGGATTATGAAATATACTTCTGGAGGCTATCTGGCCGTTTTTACATGCTCCGACTACAGTTTGATGCATTTTCTCTGCATATATATAATGCCGAGAGGCTAACAGAATTCCCTGACTTTGTTTTACGATGTAGGTGTTAGCGGCACCTATTCCGCAGTTGTTGACTATCTGTTTGTATGTGTTTATCTATTTCTCTCTCTCTATCTCTCTCTCTCTCTCTTCTCTCTCTCTCCCTCCTTCGATCGATCGATCGATATGGAGATTAATGGCAACTAATCAACTATTGTTTCCATTTGCCTACTTCCGGCGTTAAAGCATCTATATTTCTTCCTAACAGTGTCAACGATCTCATAAGACTGTCTCTGTATCTGATTAGTAGAAGTGCTAGTAATTTCATTCAAACCACGCATCGGTGAAAAAGACAAAAAAAAAAACAATATAGAACATTGGCCTGAGCGCACAGTATCTAGTTGAATGATAAGATATTTCCAGAGAGCGCCTCTTTGGTCATATCTGAACACCAATCTGTTCACCGGGGTCAAACAACAGAAACACTATCATATTTTATAAAACTTCACATACAAAGAACTTTGTAGGACAGTGTCCAAAGTGATCATTAAATGGTATTGTTACAATCAGGCTGGAATTACTTTCAAAGGTCATGGAAGCTGACTTTTTGTTCTGGTTGATTCATATAAATGTATACTATAAATATGTTCAACCTGAGACGCATACTTATTTTCTCCCTCCTCTCTCTCTCTCTCTCTCTCTCTCTCTCTCTCTCTCTCTCTCTCTCTCTCTCTCTCTCTCTCTCTTTCTTTCTCTTTAATGTAGAAGACACAGGAGGAAATGCTCTCATTCATGAAAACAGCGTTAATGGCATCATTCATATTCTTTCTCTTCTTTACTTTGTCTCACGTTCGACCAACAGTCAATCATTCAATTTCAATGTAGATACAAGTTCTGGTAAAGATATTTCCTCTTCCGTCAGTATCTATGAATAAAGATATAAGCCAAAGATATTTCAAAGACACAACCAATTCACATATGAAAACGATCCATTTTACTGTCTTCACACAACAAACCGGTATGACAAGTGACACACACTTCAGTTTTATGGTAATGACCATAAATTTATGCTAATGACCAATCTATACATTTCAAAACCTAGTATTGAACATTAGCTATATTATCATGCTATTATTCTCAAACCTTAGTCTGAAACAAGTAGAAAATTCTGTACAGCATGTCTATATTATAGGCAATATCTAAGCTAAAAGTAGTTACCATTTTGGAAACAATCTCTTTAAGTTGTCATAATTCTGTCTTCTTTCTTTCTTCATTTCGTTCGATATTATACAAAAGATTGTATAATATTGATAGAATTGGAGAAATAAATTCTGTGTCTATATACTTTTTATTTTTGAACATGCAAAGATATTTTTTAGTTAATTTCATTGATTGAATAACACGGTACTGATGTTTCCTATCGTTACTTATAAGCAATTGTTTTTGTAACTACGAGCTTTAACTGCTCTCATCGATAGTATTACTAAACATGACAATGGTTTGGTTCCAACCATTTTTCTCTCTATATAAATATGCTTTTCTTTCTCTCGTATTTGGAGTTAATTTCGTAACTCTCTTACACTCTGTTAGTCGGTTTTATTTATATAGCTTTTTAAAAAAAATATTTTCTTTCTATCTATTCTATTTTCATCTTTTATTTATTTTATCAGTTTTTTTATTTCGTTATTACTTTATTTCTGTTTTCTTTTGCTTTATTTTTCTTATTTAATTTATATTGTTTATTCATATACATATTTCACTTTTTATGTTGTTTGTTCTAATGGTAACATTACTAAAATTTGTATTATGCTGTTGAAGTAAGTGAGGTTCTCTAATATTTCAGCTAATTGAAAAAGCATTATAATCTGAGATACGTTAAAGAATATGAAAGAGCCTTCCGCTAAACTAATCCACAAACATAATCTTCGAATTTTTCTGAATACTCTAATATTACTCTAATATTTGGTACTTGCCTGGTATTTTACTGTATTAATCCTAGACGGTGGAATGGAAATTTCAAAACTCGAAGGATTTGAAGTTTGATAAGTAGTGTTTCAGCCAGTCTGTTCATTAGTACAGAACATTAAACAATAAAATCGTACAAATTTAAATTTGGTTGGTCAGAAAAAGCATCCTTAAGATGTCTTACCTCCTGTACAACTTGTTTTATTTCTTTTAGACGAATACATGTTCATAAGAATAGTGCTCGTTTATTTGTCAAAAAAAGATAACAGGCAATTCAACAAGAGTTGCATCTTACAAAAGTACGATATTTGTTCATGCTGGGATCATAAAAGAGACTGAATCCTGTTGTTTTAGCGGTGCTTAAAATTACATTCCAAACCTCCTTCAAATCATAAGCCTGAGGCATAAAATTTGCTCGCATCACAGGATGAAAAAACAGTTGTGGAAGAAAGATGAGAGGCTGATAAATCGAAGTTCATTTTCTCTCGCAATGGCATGTCAAAGTACCGACAAATAGGTCATCCTTTTCAAAATGTCTATTGGCCAAAGAATTATATGATAATAAATTTTGTGAGATTTTCAAGACTATTGAAGGGTCTCTTAAAGAGTTACGTGTTGATTGTTTCGGGATGAGCATGAATTATGAAGCCAAATAAGTATTATATCGTTGAAAGATGAATGTGGTTATAAAATCTTGTTTGTCTTACTGGACACTCAAATGCTTTAAGTTACAGTTCACCAAAGGAACCTGGTAAATGAGAACTTTTCTGAAACCTTCATATAAATGGGTTTCTGTATGTATGTGTACATATTCGTGTGTGTGTATGTGTGTGTATGTGTTTGTGTCAAACAATCTTTTCAAACATTCACATATGCGAATCCTCTTATCTGGTCAAACACCAGAATTGAATAAGTTGCAAATTATTTGCAATAATTCAATTCCACCTTCGCTCTTCTTTCCTTCTATTATATTTTTTCATTTTAGAAATTTGAAAAATTACCTATGACTTCTTTTCTCAATTCCAGAATAGAGAACAAAACAAAGACGCAAGCTTCTTGAGACCATTCGAAGACCTACCATATTGTTTACATATTGTGATTTTAAACAAATAAATTGGTTCCTAGTTTCTTCTAGCTCCGTTTTTAATTCCTCAAACTAAGTTGCTTATATCAATCTTTTCAAAATTTGACATAACATGTTAATATTTTAAGACGAATTGGTTGCGAATGGTTCCAGTAAATAGCATTGACTCTAAGAAATGGCATTAATGAATCGCAATATCATTAATAGGCACCGATCTCTTAGATAAATCTAACTTTCCTTTTTTGTATAAACTACACTCGATGTAGTCAACACCCCAATTTCCTACAAAAGAACACCAACAAAAAAATCCTGAAATCTATGAAAATAATCTGACGCCTAAATGACGCGTATTAGTTCTTATTAAAATTATTGCTTAGATTTATAATAGAACAATAACCATGAGGGAGATATGACAATTTCTAGTTTCCATACATTTCCCATGGGTATTAATGATGCGAAGACAAATTATATCAAACATCAATGCAGAAGTGGAGTTGGTATACTCAGATGGTTGTTTATAGTAAAACTGTTGTCTTTACCATTATCTTATAGCGAGATAATAAGTTTAGCTAAGTGACGAATCTGTGCAGTTACGTTCTCCGACTAAAACGAAATTTCGTTTGATATAAGGCCCAAATATACGTTTGAAAATATGTCAATCATATTCTCTATTCCCTTTCTGTAACACCATAGGCAGAAAAAGTTGGTAAGGAGAATGAATTATATATATATATATATATATATGAGAGAGAGAGAGAGAGTGAGACGTTAGAATAATTTTATAAATGTTCGATAGAACATGAAATAATTGCTTTCTGAAATGGGTCTGGAAGTACAAATAAGATAAAATTACTTATAGCATTCTGTGTGCTTCGAGATCCATTCCAAAACTCAATTCAGTCACATTCTTTAAACATTTTATAAAATTCTTATGCCGTAGAAAACATATTATTTTTTCTTCTAAGAATTGTTTTTTTTTTTAGAAATGGATTAAAATAAATTCCACGTACTTCCTTAAAACAAGTCCATTTATGTCTACAGAAAAGTTTGGCTCGTGTTTCACAGGTTGCCTTCTACTTTATATGTTCCAACTCAACAATATTTAGGTGCTATTATTCATAGCTTTATGTGTGATTCCAGATCCACTCCACAATAAGTATTTAACACATCTGTCTGTATCTAACTGTCGATCTAGATATGTTATGTGTATCTACATATATCCATGTAAAATACGTCAGCGGTTACAAACAGCTGAATATATGTTTTTACATATATGTGTGTTTGTGTTTTAGGCGAAAGAGCATGAGATTAGAAAGACCGATGTGTTGCTGAGGATGATACGTACAATGAATTGATCTAAGAAGCTCGTGCTTATGGAGCACTTGTTGTTTCAGCAGCACATATGCATACGTTACAAAAATAGGAACAAAATAATAAAGTTAAGTTGAAATAAAAAAAAAAAAATAACATTGATAGTTATATCGTTATATAAAATGGGATATAATAGCAGAGAGAAATATACATAAAAATATAGAGAAATATCATATGCGTACATACATATACATATATGTATATTGTGAAAGTGAAAGTGAATAAATTAGTGTCAGGGTGAAATTCAGTGAAAGATAAAGTGTACAATTACGTATAAAGGTAAAAAAAGAAATCGAAAAGAACAATTTATTTAGAGTTACGAATATATATGCATAAAATATCACAAAACAACAGAAATGAAAGACATCCATCATTTAACACCAACAACAAACTGAAAAAAGTAATTTGAATAATAACAATGATGATAATAATATTACCAACTACATAAAACGATAAACCTTATCTAACATTTAACAAGATTAAGTAAAACCAAAATAGCGAATGTTCCAAAAAAAAAATGCACAAAACAGAAATATAGTAGAAAAATCAAGTTTATATAACATTGTCACAGGAGTACCTGATAAATAACATGGTTCTCTTGAAGCGCTTTCATGTGTTGTTATACGATTTTTTTTTTTTGGTTATTGCTTTTTTTTTGTCGATTTGATATCAGGCAAAAGGGTAGGAGAGTGATAAAAATGAAAACAGAACCGTTTGTGAGAGATATTGTTTCACTTTAATCAATCATCTAAACTAGAATTCATTGCTTCACACCAGCGGTGTGATAACATATGCTATGTACTAAGTAATATATCGAACTGTTTGTTTATAATTATTGGGATATCGGTTCGCAAAGAATCCGGATTTTTTCTACAGCAGCAGATAGCAATTGACTTCTGGTTACAAAATAAACATGGCGACATAGGTTATGTTTGTGCGTATATTTGCACACACGCACACACAGACACACACACGCAGACACACACACACAACGCATTGCAGACATACATGGTGTGTGTGTGTATGGTTTATTGTGAACTGTTCTCAATTACAATGTGTGCGACTTCGTAGCTTGATAGCTTGATAGAAAAATAATAACGTTAAGGGAAACAACGGAAATTAAAAGTAAACAGGATCATATATATATATATATATATATATTATATATATATATATATATATATATATTATATATATATATATATACACAAGATAGTGCAACAGGTCAATGTAAAACTATCTCGAAGAAGAATGCCATCCAATAATGTAGTGTAATATAGTAGACTTTACAGAAAGCTAGAATGTTGCAAATTGTGACTGTTATGCGACTTACAGATTATCATACGCGCGTATGTGGAGCTATGTATATAAACCTATTATTATATGTAAATTCATATCACTGCGTATATATGTGCGTTTATAATAGAATATTTGTGTGTGAGCTGATAGATATATATTGGATCATCCCATAAATAAGGCGGATTTGTTCATTCCTGTTTATTTTTAAGAATTTAAATAAAGTTCTTATTTAATCTAAAATATACTTTCTTTCATTTCTTCCATCAATCTGGAAGACTTTCAAAGCCTCTCTTCCAAAATTCACTTGTGACGAAAAATACTTCTCCAGTACTGTTCGGGCCTTGTCTAAGCAATTCATATTTTTTGCCGTCCAAATGATCGTCAAGACTGCGGAATAAGTGATAATCAGACGGGTCAATGTCTGGCGAATATGATAGGCAAGGGCATCGTTTCCCATTTAAACTGCTCCAACTTTTGGAATATCATCTCTGTATGTGGTCGAGCATTATCCTAATGGAAAACACCTTTCGTTGTGAAACCAAAGATGGCCATGTTTCTTCTAGTGCAGACTTAAACCGCTCAAGCTGCTCGGAGCAGATCTCATTTGATATCGTTTGGTTTTGTTTTAAAAGTTCAAAGTTGACTAAACCTTTCATATCCTACGAAACAGAGAACAAAAACCTTAAGTGGGTGAAGAATTTTATCCTGGGGTGCCGGTGTTTCTCCTTTCCCTACCCACTGTCTTCGGCGCTTGTCATTTTTATAGAGAACCCATTTCTCGTCACCAGTCGCTATTCGGTCGAAATAAAAGCTTCATTCGAAGAAGTGTACATATTCACACTCTGTACGCGATTATACTGGGAAAGTTTGTGAGGAATCTATTGACCGAATATGCTGACTTTTCCCATGGCACGCAAGTGTCGATAAATAGTTGAATAAACAAACCCAAGTTTATCTGCTGGTTCCTCAACAGTTACGATCAGATTTTTTTCCATCAGCGTTTGCAGGACGTCTTTGTCGAGCTCTTCAGATCTACGAGGACGAGGCTCGTCTTCTAGGCTTTAATTTCCGGATCGGACCCACCCTTGAAGCTGGCTCGCGCTTGTTGTCCGATCCTCATATACTACATTAATATTCCTCGCACTTTCCGTTGCTTTCTTGCCTTCATTGCTCGTAAAGCAAAATACTCCGAATATGCTTCTTTGTTACTTCTAATTTAGTTTTGAAAAATTAACTGTTAAAATGGAACTGCACGCTTCAAACCTTGCAGACGACAAGATAAAAATTACTACTCATTTGTATAGGAAGTTGATGCGGGTAGTTTATCTCGTCTCCCTCCTACTTTTAGTTCATGCAATTGAAAAATAGCATTATTTATGGGGTGACCCAGTATATTCATGCTTAAACGTCTACGTGATATATTAATAAACAATAAAAAAAAAAAAAATATATATATATATATATAGGCACAGGAGTGGCTGTGTGGTAAGTAGCTTGCTAACCAACCACATGGTTCCGAGTTCAGTCTCACTGCGTGGCATGTTGGGCAAGTGTCTTCTGCTATAGCACGGGGCCGACCAATGCCTTGTGAGTGGATTTGGTAGACGGAAACTGAAAGAAGCCTGTCATATATATGTATATATATATATATATATGTGTGTGTGTTTGTGTGTGTGTGTTTGTCCCACTAGCATTGCTTGACAACCGATGCTGGTGTGTTTACATCCCCGTCACTTAGCGTTTCGGCAAAAGAGACCGATAGAATAAGTACTGAGCTTACAAAGAATAAGTCCGGGGTCGATTTGCTCGACTAAAGGCGGTGCTTCAGCATGGCCGCAGTCAAATGACTGAAACAAGTAAAAGAGTGTATATATATATATATATATATATATATATATATATATATATTATATATATATATATATATATATTATATATATATATATATATATATATATAATATATATATACATATATATATAGTATATATATATATATCATATATATATATATATATATATATATAATATCTATATATATATATATATATATATATATATATATATATATAGTATATATATATATTACATATATATATATATATATATATATATATATATATATATATATAATATATATATATATATTATATATATATATATAATACATATATATATACATATATCTATATATATATATACATATATATATATATATATCTATATATATATATATATACCTATATATATATATATATATCTATATATATATATACAATATATATATATATATCTATACATATATATATATATATATATACATATATAATATATATATATACATATAGATATATATATATATTACATATATATATATATATATATACATTATATATATATAATATATATATATATATTACATATATATATATTATTTTAAACACTCTTGAAATCTGTCACATCTAATCCTTTGAGAAATGAGCTGCATCACACAAACACTCGCACGAATAAACACACACATCCATGCGCACTCTAACGCAAATACTCTCTTTCTCTCTGAGATAAATATTGTGCTTATGTGACTAAGTTTATTAAATAAGTTTCTGTTTGTTGTAAAATGTTCTTTTGATTATAATGTCTTATGGTTAAGAGGTCATTGGTGACTGAAGTGAAAGAATAAATATTGTAACTTTTCAAATGTATTATCAACACCTATATATATACCAAAGGGAATGTGTTCTCACAATATGGTTGCGCGAGTAATGTTTTTTTTTTTGTTTATCAAGAAAGGTAACTGTTTTTATAGATATAGTTTATTGAAAAGTTTATCAACATCTCTAAAACATTTCTCTAGTATATTATTTAACTTGAATATAGTTTTTAAGATTATGATTGACAAGTGAACGTTTTTGATATATAGCTATAGTCTGGAAATAAAAGTGTGACACGACGGTATTACAGTGAAGATAAATATGATAACCTACACAGTCTTTTCTTGCATTCAAATAACTGACGATACGTTCAAATGTTCTAAGGTCAAAATACTTTAAACTACAGATATGTCGGAGGTCATTCTTAGGCCCTGTCGTCGATGTAGTATCAGCTCAACGTTCGAAAGCATATCTATCCTTCGGGGACATCACATATGTGCAAATCTTTCTAGAAAAATATCAAGATCAACAATGGGATAATAAAAACATTGTAGAAGTCAGTATACATGCTGGATTTTGATAACACAATGTTAAAAAATTCTCGATTCTGAGAATTTTGTACAATAGCTATGACTCTATTGAAGGCAAGGTCAAAATAGCCTGAAACCTTCACAATAAAACCAATATAATTTTCTGTTCTATGGTGGTTAAGTTTTTAATAGTTTTAATGGCTAATAGTTTTAATGGCTAATAGTTTTAATGGCTTAAAGAAATAAACAGCAAGTTGTGTCTGAAATCTAGCTTCGATATTTCATTGTCACTGCATTGCATCCATGATTGATTAGATTCTCACAAATAGAAACAATAACAGTATTAGAATTCTTCCTTGTCTACTACTAATCGTGGTTAGAAAGTTGTAAACATTTTAACGAGATCCCTTGTGTCCTCTAGACTCATTAACCTGTAAATGTTGCAGATAGAGTGTCATTGCTGTACATTATCTTATCAGCCCACGAAAGAGTATATAACTAGCGGGTCCTTTCTTTTCCATATCTCTGTACATAGCGACCGGTGAAATACCACTAAGCATTTCGTGCAGCGTGCTAACTATTCTGCCAATTCGCCGCCTTAATACTACTACTAATAATAACAATAATCATTTCTACTGGAAGCTCAAGGCCTTAAATTTCGGAGAAGGGATAAAGTCGATTACATCGACCCCAGTGTGTAACTGGTACTAATTTTATCGACTCCGAAGGAATCAAAGGCAAGTCGACCTCGGCGGAATTTGAACTTAGAATTTAACGGCAGACGTAATACCGCAAAACATTTCACCCGGCGTACTAACGTTTCTGCCAGCTCGCCGACTTAATAATAATAATAATAATAATAATAATAACGACGCGCACTAAGATATAAATGGACATTATATTTACCAAAGACACGACAATTGAAAACTTAAACAGTATCAGTGGGTAAATATAATTGGATAACTATGGTAACTATGGCAAGTTTCTTTATCATTAGTGATTACATATCTGTAAACAAGAATTCTAGGCATTTTGTTTGTTTTACAAATGTATAACCTACTCATTAACATGCCAACATGTAGATATAATGGTGTGTGTTTGTATATATATATATATATATATATATATATATATATATATATATATATCTGCGTGTGTGAGAAAGAGTATAGCTGTAACTCCTAAACTCGGTAACAGATTAAGAACAAGTTTTCAATTACACCACGTGACCATATGTTTTGAATAATTACTTGAGTCACATGATCCACAATTTCTCTCAAAGAAAATACTTTTTTGTTCGTTTGTTTGTTGTTTTGTTATGTCATTTAAGAGATTGATGGCCAAGTTTCGAATTCCTTTGATCTTACGTTCCTGATTGTATTTTTGTTTGTTGCTCTGTTTATCTTTCGTAGATATTCGCTTGCGTTCTTTTTTGATTTTCGTTCTACGTTTTTTCCCAAACGCACATGCGTAGCGCTTAAAACACACACACACATACACGAAACAATTTAACTTCTCCCTGGGTGGTCGTCTCGAACATTTATGATTTAAAAGACAAGGTGTCACGACAAATAATAAGTCGACGCCAGACAAACTAAAAAGTATAGTCGTCAGTGTAGTTCCTCCGTTATTTTGCATGGCCTAAAGTTCATTTTCTTTCATTTTTCTCTTGTCTGGAAATTTAAAAAAAACTATATATCACTTAAGTAAATTGAAATATATAAAATAAGTAGGTAGAACAACACGATGCCTTCGTTAGCTATGTTTGTATTTAAAGTAAGATAGACAGTTGTATGACTAGCTTTGACCAAAACCACTTAGCTGTTAACTGGTCTAGTCTAACAGGCTCTCCCTGTTACATTATACAAAACCATTAATTTAAACCATGAACAAAATGTGTCGTTGGTTCCGCGATTCTTCATAAAAAACCATAGGTGACAGAAAAAAGAAATTAAACTTGTAACAGGTCACTTCTTGAACTGTTAAATATTCCACACCGTGGAATTGTCCACTTATTACAGGCGGCAGAAAAGTGTAATATTAAACTGTATTTAGATTTGAAGGAAATAACTCGAAAACCAATCAAGGAAGTGAATAATGGGAAATATCTTTTTGCTTTCATCTGGTCGCTTTCGGAAGAAACTAAGTTTATTTTATGGTTTTCTTTCATGTAAATTTTCATCTTACATATGTTTTCTATATAACTTAACAGAAAACCGACAAAAGCGAAAATGCACGAATACTGATTGCACGTCTGTCTGACTGTCTGTCTGTATGTATGTATGTATATGTGTGCGTGTGTGTACGTATATGTGTATGCCTTTATATATACATATATATATGTACATGTATGTATGCATTTGTGTGTGTACATACCTATGTGTGTTTGTGTGTATGACAGATGATGATGATGAGAAACAGACATTAATATTTAGATAATCTTTCTATTTTTAATATTCACTGAAAACATGACATTTAGAAAATAAATTATTATTTGAGATAGCTATTTTGAAGTTGATGCTGTCTTGTAAGGAATTAAAATGTGAATCTTGTTACTTTTTATCCTCTCTGTTACTTTTTTCTAGTTGCCTTGTCCAAATTTAAAATGTCAATTTAAATGTAACGTTTTAGATTCACTGTGTTTTTTTTAACACTTCTATATAGCTGTTTGTTCACACTGATAATGCTTAATAGTTGGCTCTTTTTAATTTCTAGTTTATTGCAATTATCCCATTAGCTACTTGAATGCCGCCATAAAATACACCGATTATTACAATTATGGCGTATAATGTTGTTCGGTTGTGAGAAAATGTTAAATATACACATCGTGAAGTGGAGATGGACAACAAAGGCACATTTAAGTACTAAATCATTAATTTGCTATAACTTATTTATTAGCTTGCTTTCGTTGTTTTCTATTTTTCTTTAAAGATGGGTTGTTATGAAAAATTATATTCGAGTGGGCGGTAGAAAAAAATTAAAGAAGTGAAAATTGTTTGAATTCAAAGATTTCGGGTTTCTCCTTTGCCACTTAGTTCAAAATGCACTGCAGTTTTATCCCTAATTTATCTGAAATTAAACGTACACGTGGCATGTGTCTATATACCATTGTCCAGCATGAATATGTAACTCTGATGTATCTAGCAAATAAAGTATTTGCTTGACATCAGAACGACTCACAAATACCTTAAGAAATCCTTTCGTCACGTTCCTCAATGATGTAATCTGAGTATTTACGGTGAACTTTAAAAATCCTTAATTCGAAGAGGAGTAGAAGGTAAATATGAAACTATTAATGGTTGCAGTAAAACAAAATGTTGAGCCGTTCATAATACTGTTTATTTCGCCCATTATATATCAAAGGAAGTAGAAATATTTATCTAATAGATGTCAATACTACTCTAATATAAATAACTATTCCGATAACATTATGTCTTATCGTGAAACTAATAGTTAATGAATCGCTTTCGTCTGATGAAGTTTTGCTTTTGAACATATCCAAGACTTTCCAATCTGTTAAAGATCATTTTTAAATATACCTGAAATATACGATAATCGGTAATTAACATTTATTTTCACAAATTTCTGAGAGCATCTTAGACGTTATTGCTCTCTGAATATTTAAATCAGCTTATTAAAAATAATGGAAACGATATTTACTTGTATGGAGAAGTATGTGAAACCACTTAGATATTTACAAATATGTGATTTTCTTCTCCATTCGAAAATAAGACCTAGTTTGCACATCACTAATTCCAGTATTATATGAATTACGGACAACGTTCTGTTCCAAAAGATTCCTAATAATTGCTACTATATTAGTAGGTACCTGTTCATTGTACAAGGATTATGAAGAGAAGTACATATCAATTCAGTTTAAATCATTATTTTTTTTTTTATTTTGCATTCTTCTAAATTTCTAAAAAAATTTATAGTGTATAAAACTACTCTTCTCTAGTATTTTTCAAACAATTCTATTTTTCTGGTGTGTTGTATAAAATATTACAATAGCTCATATTGATATGTACACGGTGAGCCTTTTAGAGCGTGATCTGTTAGTAATTCCAACATAACGATAAGGATCCTAAAGTTCTACTGTAATGTCTATAAATTACATTGCTTGATAATTTGTAGATTGTTCTCGGGCCAACAATGTTTGTGGCTTTTTATTGATGAGAAGGTTTGAGTCCTGCATTATATACTGCAAGTTACATTGTTGTTCGTAAGTGAGGCATTTTTTAGTGTTTCTTTCCTGGAGGGTATTGTATGCGTTCATCTGCTCGGTAATCGACTTGTGAAACCTGACTAAAGATAACAGTGTAATAGATGAATATATATATATATATATAAGTTTATAGTTAATCCAAACATGAACAAAGAGAAAACACAAGAACGCGAGGACGTAGAACACATATATATTCATTTTTCATTTTGTAGTTTTGTTCCAGAGCTGTAGCCAATCTATGTATGTGTGTGTGTGTGTGTGTGTGTACACACACATATATACACGCATGCTTGTATAAATATGTATAAGTATATATGTATGAATATATACGTACATATATATATATATATATATATATATATATATATATATGTTTCTACGTATAAAAAATAAATAGATAACTACATTTAGATAACTATACTCTTAAAACACACACACATATATATATATATAATATATATATATATATATATATATAGTGGTTTTTTGTTCCATTTATATATACTTCCATTTTGTATGTGTGTATATCACTATATATATATTTATTCAATCCATAGCCTACGCCAGCCCTTTATGTGCAACCACTTGTATAATAGATCTAGCAGACTGTCTTTTGTTATATGTTCCTTCAAGCGTTAACGAAAGTGTCTTATTCTTCCGATTCAACTGTGCTTTTTATGAAGAAAATCTCCATAAATAGCCCACATTGTAGATCTTTCCAAACATCTGATATCGTCTTCAAATTTTTCTTTGCACATCTGTTGAAGCGGATGCAGAAGCCCATCTTAGCTACTGTTGCATGTATTGTGCAGCAAAGTCGAACATAGTCTCGTGTTTATAAATCAGTGATACGTATTAAATTATAGCAATCTTGGATTTTTAATATTAAATGGTTGTGTATTATTATTATACATCCTATCAATTTATTTTTTTCTTGTCATGGATGGACATATAATCTGGACTGATCTGTATAGTTATGAAATTGGATTGATCTATAACATAATGATATTACTGCTACGAGTAGTAGTAGTAGTAGTAGTAGTAGTAGTAGTAGTAATTATATTAGGGGCAGCGGCAGCAGCAGCTATAATCAGCCACAGCAGCTTGCGATATTTTAAAATTTGTAGATCCAATAAGGCAGCAGTAATTAATTGTATTAGTTACACTCATAGAAATATTAACATTAATTCTTTCTAATATTGACACGAGAAAAACAATTCTGTAGTGCCGAACGTTAACAGCGAGGCTATTTATTTACTGGTACTATATTTTATGTTCCCTCACCCCGCTCATATGAAAGGTAAAATAGTTGTTGGTGGCCTTCGCGCTCAGAATGTGCAAGACTGCCAGAAAAACTACAAAACATTCTGAGGCGTTAAAATGTATCTGTCAATAACTACATCGGTTTCAGATTTTGGCATAGAGAGCAATTTCAGGGGAAACTGTTAGTTGATTACATCGACGCAAATGGTCGACATTTCTTTATTTTATCGACCCTCAATAGATAAAAGGCAAAGTCTACCTCGGTGGTAGTCTACCTTCAGAGAGTAAAGACGGACGATTTGTAGGGAAGCATTTTGCCCCGCGTACTAAAGATTCTACTTGCTTGTCGCATTCCTACCGATGTTAATGAATTTATATTATTAAATGTAGCACCCTTTCTACAAAACGCACAACATCTGACATTTTGGGGGAGGAGACAGGTTAATTACATTGACCCTCAGTGTTTCACTGGTACTTAGTTTATCGACACCGAAAGGATTGGAAGGCAAAGTCGCAGGAATTTGAACACGAAGCATTAAAACGGACGGAATGCCGCTAAGAATTTTGCCCTGGTGTACTTACGATTCTGCCAGCTGGTCACCTTAGAAATTGTTATTAATACTAGTACTTCTATTCTAAATAATATTACAACTAATAACAGATGAGCATTGGTTTCAAATTTTGCACAAGACCAGCAGATTTTGGGAAGGTGCAAGTTGACTACATCACCCATACTCTAAGCTGGTACTTATTTTACCGACCCCGAAACGATGAAAGATAAAGTCGACTTCGACGGCATATGCATCCTGAACTAAAAGCTGGTGGAAACGTCGCTAAGCATTTTGTTCATTTTACTATCTCACCGCTTAAATAATCCTTTCTATTATAGGCATAATACCTGACATTCAGGTGAGAGGAATAGCCAATTACATCCACCACAGTACTCGGCTGGAAGTTATTGTAACGACTCCGAAAGTTGACTTCTGCGGAATTTGAATCCAGAAGGTGATGACGGACATAATACCTACTTTTTTATCACCCTCAAGGGGCTACACACAGAGAGGACAAACAAGGACAGACAAACGGATTAAGTGGATTATATTGACGCCAGTGCGTAATTGGTACTTATTTAATCCACTCCGAAAGGATGAAAGGCAAAGTCGACTTCGGCGAAATTTGAACTCAGAACGTAGCGGCAGACAAAATACTGTGAAGTATTTTCCCCCGCATGCTAAAAATTCTGTCAGCTCGCAGCCATAATCTCGCCGCTTTAAAAATGATAATAATTGTTTCTAATTAAGTTAAAATTAGTAACTTTGTGAAGAGGAGGTGAGTCGTTTATATCCACCCTAGTATTTGACAAGTATGTTATTTTCCCGACCACGTGATATCAACGAGATTTAAACTAGCGCTGAGCTTTTTGTCCCACGCTTTAACGATTCTGCCTTCTTGCCACTTTAACAACACCAGCAATAGAAACAGTAATATTAATATTGCGAAGAAAAATGATTAAAATTCTATATCGTGTTTAATCAAATATCAATAGTAATAAATACGAATATTTTTCTTTCGTCCTTATCTTTTCTTGTCTCACACATTTGTCTTTCGTTTTGTTTGTTATATTAACGTTTCATTTGCTGATGATGGAAACGATAATATAACAAGTGAAGATGGTGTTGCTTGCGTCGGTGGCAATATTAATGCCGACGAGGACGACGGTGATATTGCTGACGACGATGATGATGACTATTATGATGACGACGACGATGACAATAATTATGTTTATGTGCAAAATCCTTCGTTATTTATTGTTGTCATCATCGTTGGTATCAAAAATGATGAAGGTGGTGAGACGACAATGGTGATATTGCTATCGCTGTTTATGATGACGATGATGATGGTGAAAACCAATGATGAAGGTTATTAGGTTGGCACCGATAACAGCGACTGTGATGATTACAATGACTATGATATTAATGATGGTGATGATGAATATGTTGATGGCGACGACGATAATGATGATAATTATGTATGAAATTCTACGTTCATTTCCTCTTGCGTTTCTTGTATGTTACGGCTTAATGAATATTTTTTCCCATTTCACTTGTTTACATTTGATTATGTAAACGTCTGGAGACATCGATTAATGTTTACATTCTACGTTGTGGTTTAGCGTTTATGTCTTCTTCAATTAATTCTGTCTTCTATGATACATTATCATTGGTGTGTGTATGTAAGAAAGACAGAGAAAAGGAGAGAAATTGTGTGTGTATGTGCATGCGTGAGTAGTTGCGTGTGTGTGCATGTGTGAGTGATTAAACATTTGCTGGTATGTGTATGTAAACGACTCGGTGCCAGAAATAATGACAGCAAATGCGGCCGAATACTTAGAGTGAAACGAAAAGAAACGTCCAAAGTGTGGACGTCAAAGACACATCACTTGCATATTGGGTCCACTCGTGTGCAGATTTCCATCATGCCAGGAATAACAAACAAGTTTCTCTGAAGTTAGTGGATGATGAGGACGGGTGAAAATGGCC